>NC_052074.1:15000-323750 GCF_015852505.1 Tachyglossus aculeatus
ATCTGAGCATTTAGAATGCGTGAACTAAAGGAAATCAAAGTTGATGGAATGATTTGGAAGTCAGGCAGGTGTGATGTCTGTGAAGAATGAGGATGAATGTGAAATAGGTGAGGAAGATTTGGGTGTAGGGTAAAGCCAGTGGCTTCGGGAACACCATCTGCTCATTTATTAGTAACAGTCTTTATTATAAATATTCCCTCAGAAAAGAACCCTATTTTGAGCATTGGCATTTGGCTCAGTGTCAAGAAAAGAGTAGGGAGCACTGGGGATTTAAAGCAAGACTTAAGTCTACAACAGAGGTTAAGGGCAACAGGATTGGGCATTAATGATGGAGAGGAATCATTGTGGCAGTTGACAACAAAGTTGCATTCACTTTGAAGGGTCCTAGTGCCCACATTGCACCCAACAGCACTCCATGGCAAGAGAGCAGGAGCGGAGAACATGTGATGGGGCTCCTGGGGGCTGAGAAGGAAAGGGGAGGAAAGGCAAACAATGCAGTTTCTCTAAAGCACACGTGCCTTCACCACCCCCAAATCAACCGCTTATTCAAAACACATGATGACAGCCACAGACACCCTGGCTTCTCCACACATCCAGGCCAGGAAAGACCAAGACACAAACAACAAGAGGTTTCTAGGGTGACTGCTGATGGAATTTCTAAACTGTGAGCCTGTTAGGTAGGGACCGTCTCTATATGTTGCCAACTTGCACTTCCCAAGCGCTTAGAACAGTGCTCTGCACACAGTAAGCGCTCAATAAATACGATTGAATAAACAAGGATGCGGGAAAGCCTGCAGTGTCAGGGACTACCTGCTTTCTAGGGCCCCTACCGAAACTCAGGAGGCTACGACACTCTAGAGAAGAATAAGGGTAAGCACACAGACACCTACACACCATCTTAGTCTTAACACTGACCTCCCTCTCCCCCAAAAGCATCCCCTTACAGCTATGGAGAGATCCTTTCTGTGAAACCTATAGATGTGTTAGGCATTTGCAATGCCAGGGCTGGTCACTATGCTCTGCCCTCCCTACTCTTGTGCTGGACCCCTCTCTACCCCTAGAGACCCCTCCCCATGTTGCCCCAGGTATCGGACTCGTATGACTAGTATTTCTGACTTTAAGATATACAGAACTGTGGGGTATCTTCTGAAGTCAGTTTCAAGTACAAGGCCTGCATTTTCAGCCCTCCGGCCTCTTTGCGACTCACTCACTTCCTCAATCTGTTTCACCACAGACATCTCTCACAATGAGGACTCCTTAATTGAGTTTAAAAGGATAAAGGAGACCACGATCTTCCCTGCCTCTCTCCTCAAAAAGCACCTTCCTCCTCTCTTCCTCAGAAGCGATTGCCTGACACAGAAGAGTCCCATTGTGGGAGACTGAGGATGTACAGAGTGACTCTAGAGATGGGACTGTGAGCCCCCAGAGATTAGACCCATCTATAGAATTAAGGGCCCTGGGTCTTCTCAGACCCATAGTTGAGTCAAAACAGAACCAGTTCCCCGCACAGAGCCCAAGGCCCCATATCCAGAACAAGCTTCTGTGTCCACAGTGGCCTCCTCTTCCTCACTGCTCTCTCCCAATCCAGCAAATCCTCTCCACACACAAAAAAAAAAAGAAAAGAAAAAAAACACCTTCCCTTTGAGGTGACAGTACAGCCAATAGCTCCATCTCAATGTCAGGTCATGTCTGATACTTGACCCGATAGTCCAAACGGCAGAGGAATAATCCATGAGACTGGGAAATGCACTGGGCATCTGCTGTAAAGAGCTAGTCCCCCCCCCCAAAAAAAAAAAAAAAAAAAACCTCACTTTGTGCATCCCACCCCAACCTATCCCTGGCCAGGTGTTCAGGCTGCAGGACTTGTGGGAAAAGAATGTAAAGTTGGAGTGGCAGGCTAATTTTAGTTTTATTTATTACAGAAGACTGTGGCCATGTTTGATAGCACTGAAGAAAAAAATTTAGCATAGAGCAGTATAAAACAGTGATCAGGAAGGAAGAGAAGTGGATGTGAGTTTTGGATGTGCTAGGTGAGGGGAATCAAACTTGGAAGGAATATTTAGAAGTCAGGGGGGACAGCTGGGAACAATGAAGAGGGATGTGGAATAGGTAAGGAACTTTTGGGGGCAAGGCAAATCCAGTGGTTTCACAGGCACCCTACTGTTGCATAGTAATAACACTTATTAAATGCTTCTGAAGTGCACCACTCTGCTTTGAGCACTGGCATTTAACTCGGTGGGCAAGGAGGGAGTAGAGAACACTAAGGATGTAAGGCAGGAGCTAAGTCTACACCCGAGAGTGAAGGCAATACCCTCGGTGTCAATGAGGGAGGGAAACCATGGATGGTTAGTGAGCACAGGAGAGAACAAAGTTGAACACACCCTCAGCTGCCAGGAGATGATCAAGGTGGTTCCAGTGCCCAGATGGTCCCCAACGGCACGCCGTGGGCACAAGAGCAAGGAGTGGTGAAGATCTAATGGTGGTCCTGGGAGCTGAGAAGGAAAGGGAAAGAAATGCAAATGATGCAGTTTCTCTCAAAGACACATTCCTCCACCACCGCACTCAACTGATTCTACATAAAAAAAAAATCCAACAACAAAAAAAAAAAACCTTAAGTGACAAGGAACCCACACAGACATCCTGGCTTCACTACTTTTGCCTTCCCCTCACACTGGATCTCCACAAACCCACACCAAGAATAGGGTGGGGCGGGGAGGTGAGGTAATAGTTGATTAAATACTCTCTCAGAAGACAGCCCTGTTTTGAGCATTGGCAGTTGCCTCAGTGGCAAGGAAGGAGTAGGGAGCACTGGGGAATTTAAGGCAGGATTTAAGTCTACCACAGAGGTTAAAGGCTATAGGAATGGTCATTAATGATGCACAGGAATCATTGTTGCTGGTTGCAAGGGATGGAGTTGAATTCACTTACCTGTTGAGAGGTATGAAGGGTTCCTAGTGCCCACATTGCACCCAAAATGGCTCCAAGCCAAGAGAGCAGGAGTGGAGAACATCTGATGGGGTTCCTGGGGGCTGAGAAGGAAAGGGGAGGAAAGGAAAGACAAACAGTTGTCAGCTGTGTGACTTTGGGCAAGTCACAACTTCTCTGTGCCTCAGTTGCCTCATCTGGAAAATGGGGATTAAGACTGTGAGCCCCCGTGGGACCACCTGATCACCTTGTAACCTCCCCAGCGCTTAGAACAGTGCTTTGCACATAGTAAGTGCTTAATAAATGCCATCATAAAAATAATGCAGTTTCTCTAAAGCACACATTCCTCCACCACCCCAAATCAACTTATTCAATGCACATAAGGACAGAGGACAGCCACAGACACCCTGGCTTCGCCACACTTCCCTCCCCCTGGATCCCCACACATCCAGGCCAGGAAAGGCCAAGACACAAACAACAAGAGATTTCCAGGGCAACTGCTGACCAAACAGGGATGTGGGAAAGCCTTCAGTGCCCAGGACTTTACCTGCTTTCTAGGGTCCCTACCAAGACTCAGGAGGCTACAACACTCCAGAGACAAATAGGGTAGAGACAGACAAATACACACCATTTTAGTCTTAACGTGGACCTCCCTCTCCCCTGAGAACATCCCTTTACAGCTATGGAAAGGTCTTTTATGTGAGAACTATACGGGGATGTGTAAGGCATTTGCGATGCCAGGACTGCTCACTATGCTCTACCCTGTTTTTGCACTGGGCCCCTCTCTATCCCTACAGATCTCTCCCCATCTTGGCCCAGGTATCAGACCTGTACAACTGATTTTTCTGACTTCGAAAGATACCCCACACTTCTGTATATCAAAGTCAGTTTCTAGACTTTCAGTTTGTACTAGAAACTGATACAATGCCTGCATTTTCAGCCCTCCTGCCTCTTTGCAAGTCACTCACTTTGTCAATCACCACACATCTCTCTCACATTGAAGACTTCTTAATTGAGTTTAAAAGGATAAAGGAGACCGTGGTCTTCACTGCCCCTCTCCTCCAAAAGCACCTTCCTCCTCTCTTCCCCAGAAGCGACTGTAGGACACAGAAGAGTCCCTTCGTGGGAGATCGAGGATGTACAGAGTGACTCTGGAGACAGGACTGTGAGCACCCAGAGATTAGACCCATCTATAAAATTAAGGGCCCTGGGTCTTCTCAGACCCACAGTCAAATCAAACAGAACCAGTTCCCTGCACAGAGCCCCAGCCCCCATTTCCAGGAACAGTTTCTGGGTCCACAGTGGTCTCCTCTTCCTCACTGCTCTCCCCTGCAAGCCAACTAACCCTAACCCTCTACACACACGCAGGAAAAAAAAAGCCAACACCTTCCCTTTGATGTAGCAGCAGAGCTCAAAGCTCAATCTCAATTCCTGGTCTGAGATTAGAACCAAAGGTCCCGACGGCTGACAAATGGTTCTCGAGGCTGGGAAACACACTGGACATCTGCTGTAGAGAGACGCCCCCCCCAAAAAAAAAAATAATAATAAAATAAAAAATTTCTCACTGCAGTCATGCCACCCTAACCTGTGCACTGCCAGGTGTGGAGACTGAAGAACTTCATAAAAAGAATAGAGCTGGAGTGGTGGGTCAGGTTTTTGTTTTGGTGGAACTGAGGCATGTTTGTAAACATTGAGGAAGGAAGTAATTCAACACAAGGAATAGTAGAAGATGGTCGTTGGGAAAATAAGACAAGGGGATATGAGTGTTTAGAATGTGTGAACTAAAGAGAATCAAAGTTGATGGAATGATTTGGAAGTCGGGCAGGTGGGATGCCTCCGAAGAATGAGGGTGGATCTGGAATAGGTGAGGAACATTTAGGGGCAGGGCAAGCATCATCTGCTTGGTTATTAGTAATAGTTGTGACTCTCTCAGAAGACAGCCCTGTTTGGAGCATTGGCAGTTGCCTCAGTGTCAAGGAAGGAATAGGGAGCACTGGGGATTTAAGGCAGGACTTAAGTCTACCACAGAGGTTAAAGGCAGTAGGAATGGGCATTAATGATGGAAGGGAATCATTGTTGCTGGTCGCAGTAGACAAAGTTGAATTCACTCACCTGTTGAGAGGCTTGAAGGGCCCTGGTGCCCTCATTGCACTTAGTGCTCCAAGGCAAGAGAGCAGGAGTGGAAAACTTCTGATGGGGCTCCTGGGGGCTGAGAGGGAAAGGGGAGGACAGGCAAGCGATGCAATTTCTTTAAAGCACACATTCCTCCACCACCCCAAATCAGCTTATTATTCAAAGTACATGAGGACAGCCACAGACACCCTGGCTTCACCACACTTCCCTCCCCCTGGATCCCCACACACCCAGGCCAGGAAAGGCCAAGACACAAACAAGAGATTTCCAGGGCAACTGCTGACTGAACAGGGATGGGGGAAAGCCTGCAGTGCCCGGGACTTTACCTGCTTACCTACCAAAACTCATGAGGCTACAACACTCCAGAGATGAATAGGGGCAGGCAGACTCATACACACCATTTTAGTCTTAACATTGACCTCCCTCTCCCCTGAGAGCATCCCTTCACAGCTATGGAAAGGTCCTTTCTGTGAGAACTTATACAGGTGTAAGGCATTTGCAATGCCAGAACTGCTCACTATGCTCTACCCTGCTCTTGCACTGGGCCCCTCTCTACCCCTAGAGATCTCTCCCCATGTTGCCCCAGGTATCGGACATGTACGACTGGTTTTTTTGACTTCAAGATACCCCACACTTCTGTATATTGTAGAGTCAGTTTCTAGACTTTCAGTTTGTACTAGAAACTGATACAATGCCTGCATTTTCAGCCCTCCTGCCTCTTTGCAACTCATTCACTTCCTCAGTGTGTCTCACCACACACCTCTCACATTGAGGACTTCTTAATTGAGTTTAAAAGGATAAAAGGAGACCGTGGTCTTTGCTGACCCTCTCCTCAAAAAGCATCTTCCTCCTCTCTTTCCCAGAAGCGACTGTCAGACACAGAAGAGTCTCTTCGTGGGAGACCGAGGATGTAAAGAGTGACTCTGGAGACGGGACTGTGAGAACCCAGAGATTAGACCCATCTATAGAATTAAGGACCCTGGGTCTTCTCAGACCCACAGTCGAGTCAAACAGAACCAGTTCCCTACACAGAGCCCCAGCCCCCATTTCCAGAAGCAGCTTCTGTGTCCACAGTGGTCTCCTCTTCCTCCCTGCTGTCCCCCTTAAACCAGCTAACCCTAACCCCCTCCACTCACACACATACCATGTGCGCACACACACAAAAAAAGAAAGGAAAAAGCCAGCACACCTTCCTTTTTATGTAGCAGCAGAGCTCACAGCTCCATCTCAATGGCTGATCTGAGTTTAGAACCAAAAGGTCCCAATGGCTGATGGATAGTTCAAGAGGCCAGGAAATGCACTGGGCATCTGCTCTAGAGATACTAGAAAAAAAAAAATTATTCTCACTTTGGTCATCCCACCGTAACCTGTGCACTGCAAGGGGTGGAGACTGAAGAACTTCATAAAAAGAATATAGAGCTGGAGTGGTGGGTCAGTTTTTTTGTGTGTTAGTGGAACAGGGGCATGTTTGTAAACATTGAGGATGGAAGTAATTCAACACAAGGAATAGTAGAAGATGGTTATTTGGAAGATAAGAGAAGGAGATGTGAGTGTTTAGAACATGTGAACTAAAGAGAATCAAAGTTGACGGAATGATTTGGAAGTCGGGCAAGTGTGATGTCTGAAGAATGAGGGTGGATGTGGAATAGGTGAGGAAGATTTAGGGGCGGGGCAAAGCTAGTGCCTTCAGGAGCATCATCTGCTTGGGTATTAGTAATTGTTATTAAATATTATCTCAGAAGAGAGCCCTGTTTTGAGCATTGGCAGTTGCCTCAGTGGCAAGGAAGGAGTAGGGAGCACTAGGGATTTAAGGCAGGACTTAAGTCCACTACAGAGGTTAAAGGCAATAGGAATGGGCATTAATGATGGAGGAATCATTGTTTCAGGTGACAACAAAGTTGAATTCACTCACCTGTTGAGAGGCTTGAAGGGTCCAAGTGCCCACATTGCAACCAATAGCGCTCCAAGGCAAGAAAGCAGGATGGGAGAACATCTGAAGGGGTTCCTGGGAGCTGAGAAAGAAAGGGGAAGAAAGGCAAACAATGCAGTTTCTCTAAAGCATACATTCCTTCACCACCCCAGATCAACTTATTGTTCAAAACACATGAGGACAGCCACAGACACCCTGGCTTCTCCACACTTCCCTCCCCCTGGATCCCCACACACCCAGGCCAGGAAAGGCCAAGACACAAACAAGAGATTTCCAAGGCAACTGCTGACTGAACAGGGACGTGGCAAAGCCTGCAGTGCCCAGGACTTTACCGGCTTTCTAGGGTCCCTAACAAAAAACTCAGGAGGCCACAAAACTCCAAAGAAGAGTAGGGGTAGGCACACAGACACATACACACCATCTTAGTCTTAACATTCACCTCCCTCTCCCCAGAGAGCATCCCCTCACAGCTAGGGAAAGGCCCTTTCCGTGAAAACTATAGATGTGTAAGGCATTCGTGATGCCAGGACTGCTCACTATGCTCTACCCTGCTGTTGCACTGGATCCCTCTGTACTTCTGGAGATCCCTCCCCGTGTTGCCCCAGGTAGCAGACCTGTACGACTGGTATTCCTGACTTCAAAAGATACCCCACAGTTCTGTATATCGTAAAGTCAGTTTCTAGTACAGTGCCCGCATTTTCAGCCCTCTGGCCTCTTTGCGACTCACTCACACTTCCTCAATATGTCTCACCGCAGACATGTCTCACAATGAAGACTCCTTAATTGAGTTCAAGAGGATAAAAGGAGACCATGATCTTCCCCGACTCTCCTCAAAAAGCACCTTCCTCCTCTCTTTCCCAGAAGAAACTGCCAGACGCAGAAGAGTCCCTTTGTGGGAGACTGAGGATGTACAGAGTGAATGGAGACGGGACTGTGAGCACCCAGAGATTAGACCCATCTATAGAATAAAGGGCCCTGGGTCTTCTCAGACCCACAGTCGAGTCAAACTGAACCAGTTCCCTGCACAGAGCCCCAACCCCCTTTTCCAGAAGCTGCTTCTGTGTCCACACAGTGGTCTCCTCTTTCTCTCAGCTCTCTCTCCCAATCCAGCTAATCCTAACCCTCTACACACAAAAAAAAACCTTCCCTTTGAGGTGACAGTACAGCCAACAGCTCCATCTCAAGAGCAGGTCAAGTCTGATACTTGATCCAATGGTCCAACTGGCAGAGGGATAGTCCTTGAGGCCGGAAAATGCATTGGTCATCTGCTGTAGAGAAATAAGAGCCTGTCAAAAACCAAAAAAAGTTCTATATCTTGCTTTGAGCATCCCACCCCAACCTATCCCTGGCCAGGTGTTGAGGCTGCAGAACATGTGGGAAAAGAATGTAAAGTTGGAGTGGCAGGTTGCTTTTTCTATTGTTTTCTTACTTAGGGAAAACTGGGGCCATGTTTGATAATGCTGAGGAAATAATTCAGCACAGAGAGCGGTAGAAGGTGGTCATCGGAAAGGGAAAAAAGTGGCTGTGAGCTTCAGATGTGCCAAACTAGGGGAATCAAAGTTGGAAGGAATATTTACAAGTCAGGTGGGACAGCTGGGAAGAATGAAGATGGATGTGGAGTAGGTGGGACATCTGGAAAGAATGACAACGGATGTGGCATAGGTGAGGAACATTTGGGGACAGGGTAAATCCAGGGGCTTCACAGGCACCCGACTCTCGGGTAGTAATAACATTTATTAAATCCTTCTGAAGTACAGAACTCTGCTTTGAGCACTGGCATTTGCCTCAGTGGGCAAGGAGGAAGTAGGGAACAGTGGGGATTTAAGGCAGGAGCTAAGTCTAGACCAGATGAAGGCAATACCCTGAGCAGTGTCAGTGATGGAGGGAAACCATTGTTGGTGAGCACAGGAGAGAACAAAGTTGAATTCACTCTCACCTGCCATGAGAAGACTGAGGTGGTCCTAGTGCCCAGATGGTCCCCAGCAGCACTCCGTGGGCACAAGAGCAAGGAGTGGAGGAGATCTGATGGCACTCTTGGGGGCTGAGAAGGAAAAGGAAAGAAATGCAAACGATGCAGTTTCTCTCAAGGACATTCCTCTACAACCCCACAGTCACCCGATTGTACAAAAAAAAAAAAGCCACACCACACATGACGAGGCACCCACACAGACATCCTGGCTACTCTACTTTTGCCTTCCCCTGACACTGGATCACCACAAACCCATGCCAAGGATAGCGTGGACAAGAAATGACAACAGGGCAACTACTGACTGAACAGGAGGTGTGTTAAGGCCTGAAATGCCTAGGACTACCTGCTTTCTATGCTCCTATTTAAAAAAAAAAAAACAGGTAGGCTACAGTACTCCAGCGAAAAATGGGTGGGCACTCACGTGCACATGCACACATACTTTTAATCTTGACACACTTCCCTTGCTCCTGAGAGCAACCCCTTACAGATACTAAAAAGGTTTCTTCTATGGAAACTACATAGGTGCAGGACAGTTCCAAAGAGGAATTTTCACTATGTTCTACCCTACTCCTGCACTCAGCCCCTTTCTACCCTCAGTATCAGACCCGTAAGGCTGGCATTTCTGACAAATATACCCCACATTTCTGCATATTGGAAAGTCAGTTTCTAGTACCATGCCTGCATTTTCAGTTCTCCACCCTCTAGGCAACTTACCACACCTCATTCTCACCGACGTCTCTCAAAGTCTCCATAATTCAGTTTCTCAGATGATCAGGTAGACCAACTTCCCTAATTCTCTTCACAACACCCCCACCCCCCCACCCCCAAGAAGCGACTGTCATACACAGAAGAGTCCCTTCATGGAAGACTAAGGATGTACAGAGTGACTCTGGAGACAGGACTGTGAGCACCCAGAGGTCAGACCCGTCTATAGAATTAAGGGCCCCAGGTCTCCTCAGACCCACAGTCGAGTCAAACAGAACCAGTTCCCATTTCCAGAAGCAGCTTCTGTGTCCACAGTGGTCTCCTCTTCCTCAGTGCTCTCCCCTTCAAGCCAGCTAACCCTAACCCTCTCCACTCACATGCAGACACACACAAAAAAAAGCCAACACCTTCCCTTTGATGTAGCAGCAGAGCTCACAGCTCCATCTTAATGGCTAGTGAGATTACAAGCAAAGGTTCCCAATAGGCGATGGATGGTTCTCGAGGCCCGGAAACGCTGTGGGCATATGCTGTCGAGAGAGTAGAAAGAAAAAAAAAGTTATCTCCCTTTGGTCATCTGACCCTAACTTGTGCACTGCCAGGTGTGGAGACTGCAGAACTTTATAAAAATATAAAGCTGGGGTGGTGGGTCAGTTTTTTTTTTATTAGTGGAACTGGGGCATGTTTGTAAACATTGAGCAAGGAAGTAATTCAACACAAGGAATAGCAGAAGATAGTCATTGGGAAGATAATACAAAGGGATGGGAGTGCTTAGAATGTGTAAACTAAAGGGAATCAAAGTTGATGGAATGATTTGGAAATCGGGTGGGTGTGATGTCTGCGAAGAATGAGGATGGATGTGGAAAAGGTGAGGAAGATTTGGGGGCAAGGCAAATCCGTGGCTTGAGGAGCATCATCTGTTCACTTATTAGTAATAGTCGTTATATTAAATACTCTCAGGAAAGAGCCCTATTTTGAGCATTGGCAGTTGCCTCCGTGGCAAGGAAAGAGTAGGGATGTAAAGGCTTTAACTGGGGATTTAAGGCTGGACTTTACGTCTACAACCGAGGTTAAAGGAATAGGAATGGACATTAATGATGGAGAGGAATCATTGTTGCTGGTCACAGGTGTTAAATTCACACCCACTGAGAGGGTTGAAGGGTCCTAGTGCCCACATTACACCCAACAGCACTCCAAGGCAAGAAAGCAGCAGGAGTGGAGAACATCGGATGGGGCTCCCAGGGGCTGAGAAGCAAAGGGGAGGAAAGGCAAACGATGCAGTTTCTCTAAAGCACACATTCCTCCACCACCCCCAAAAATCAACGTATTGTTCAAAACATATGAGGACAGCCACACACACCCTCGCTTCTCCACACATCCAGGACAGGAAAGGCCAAGACACAACCAGAGGTTTCCAGGGCAATTGTTGACTGAACAAGGATGTGGGAAAGCCCGCGGTGCCCGGGACAATCTGCTTTCTAGGGTCCCTACCAAGACTCAGGAGGCCACAACACTCCAGAGAAGAATAGGGGTAGTCAGACAGATACATACACACCATCTTAGTCTTAAACACAGACCTCCCTCTCCCCTGAGAGCATCCCCTTACAGCTACAAAGAGGTCCTTACTGTGAAAATTATAGATGTGTCAGGCATTTGCAATGCCAGGGCTGGTCACTATGCTTTACCCTACTCTTGCACTGGACCCCTCTCTACCCCTAGAGATCCCTCCCCATGTTACCCCAGGTATCAGACCTGTATGGTATTTCTGACTTCAAATGATACCCCACACCCCTATATCAGTCAGTTTCTAGTAAAATGCCTGCATTTTCAGCCCTCCAGCCTCTTTTTAACTCACTCGCTTCCTCAAACTGTCTCACCACAGACATTTCTCACAATGAAGACTCCTTAATTGTTTTAAGAGGATAAAAGGAGACCATGGGCTTCCCAGCCTCTCCTCAAAAAGCACCTTCCTTCTCTCTTCCCCAGAAGCGACTGCCAGACACAGAAGAGTCCCTTCGTGCGTAGACTGAGGATGTACCGAGTGACTCTGGAGACGGGACTGTGAGCACCCAGAGATTAGACCCATCTATAGAATTAAGGGCCCTGGGTCTTCTCAGACCCACAGTCGAGTCAAGCAGAACCAGTTCCCTGAACAGAGCCCCAACCCCCATTTCCAAAAGCAGCTTCTGTGTCCACAGTGGCTTCCTCTTCCTTGCTGCTCTCTCCCCCAATCCAGCTAACCCTCTACACACACACACACACACACACACACACACAGAAAGAAAAAAAAAACCTTCCCTTTGAGGTGACAGTACAGCCCACAGCTCCATCAACAGCAGGTGAAGTCTGATACTTGACCTGGTGGTCCAAATGGCAGAGGGATGGTCTGTGAGGCTGGGAAATGCATTGAACATCTGCTGTAGAGAAAGTTAGAGCTAGTCAAAAAAAAAATAATTGTGCTTTGGGCATCCCACCCCAACCTATCCCTGGCTAGGTGTTGAGGCTGTAGGACTTGTGGGAAAAGAATGTAAAGTTGGAGTGGTAGGTCAATTTTTGTTTTCTTACTTAGGGAAAACTGCAGCCATGTTTGATATCACTGAGGAAATAGTTCAGCACAGAGAGTTGTAGAAGACGGTCATTGGGAAGGGAAAAAAGTGATTGTGAGTTTCAGATGTGCCAAACTAGGGGAATCAAAGTTGAAAGGACTATTTAGAAGTCAGGTGGGACAGCTGGGAAGAACAAAGCTGGATGTGGAATAGGTGGGACATCTGGGGAAGAATGAAGATGGATGTGGAATAGGTGAGGAACATTTGGGGACAGGGTAAATCCAGGGGCTTCACAGGCACCCGACTCTTGGGTGAGGGCTGAGAAGGAAAGGGAAAGAAATGCAAACGATTCAGTTTCTCTCAAAGACACATTCCTCCACCACCCTCAAAACCACCGAGTTTACCAAAAAAATTAAAATAAAATCCAAACAATAAATAAGAGGCCACCAAATCAATCGTATTTATTGAGTGTTTACTGTGTGCAGAGTGCTGTACTAAGCACTTGGGAAGTACAAGTTGGCAACATATAGAGACAGTCCCTACCCAACAGTGGCCTCACAGTCTAAAAAGGGGGAGACAGAACAAAACCAAACATACTAACAAAATAAATAGAATAGATATGTACAAGTAAAATAGGGTAATAAATATGTACAAACATATATACAGGTGCTGTGGGGAAGAGAAGGAGGTAAGATGGGGCACCCACACAGATAACCTGGTTTCTCCACTTTTGCCTTCCCCTGACACTGTATCTCCACAAACACATGCCAAGGATAGCATGGACAAAAAATAAATGAATAAAATTAATGACAACAGGTCCCTCTCCAGGGCAACTACTGATTGAACAGGGATGGGTTAAGGCCGGCAATGTCCGGGACCTTACCTGTTTTCTACACACACACACACACACACACACACACACACACACACACACACACACTTGACACTCACCTCCCTCACCCCTGGGAGCACCTCCTTACAGATACTGAAAAGGTTCCTTCTGTGGAAATTACATATGTGCAGGGCAGTTCCAAAGAGAACTGTTCACTATGCTCAACCACTCTCTACCCTCAGTATCAGACCTATAAGGCTGGTATTTCTGACATATATACCCCACACTTCTGCATATTGGAAAGTCAGTTTCTCGTACCATGCCTGCATTTTCAGCTCTCCACCCTCTAGGCAACTTACTGCACCTCATTCTCTCACCGACATCTCACCCCAAAGTCCCCATAATTCAGTTTCTCAGATGACCAGATAGACCATTTTCCCCTATCTCTCTTTTCACAAAGCCACCTAACCTCCCAGAAGCAACCATCACAAACAGAAGAGTCCCTTAGTGAGGTGGGTGGGGGGGAGGGTTAGCTGGTTTGGGAGAGGAAGCCACTGTGGACACACTGACTCCAGAGATGGAACTGTGAGCACCCAGAGGTTAGACCTGTCTATAGAATTAAGGGCCCCGGGCCTCCTCAGACCCACAATCAAGTCAAACAAGTCAAACAGAGGCCCAAGCCCTCATTTCCAGAAGCAGCTTCTGTGTCCACAATGGCCTCCTCTTCCTCAATGCTCTCCCCCTCAAGACAGCTAGCCCCCTCCACAGACACACACACAAAAAAAAAAAAAAAAAAACCAGCCATCTCCTTCCCTTTGATGTAGCAGCGGAGCTCACAGCTTCATCTCAGTGGCTGGTCTGAGATTAGAACCAAAAGGTCTTAAAGGCCAATGGATGATTCCCAAGGCCAGGAAACACGCTGGGCATCTGCTGTAGAGAGATTGGGGGTGGGGGGGAAAAAACTCACTTTGGTCATCCCACCCTAACCTGTGCACTGCCAGGTATGGAGACTGCAGAACTTTATAAAAAGAATAAAAAGCTAGAGTGGTGGGTCAGTTTGGTTTTTTTTAAATTAGTGCAACTGGGGCATGTTTGTAAGCATTGAGGAAGGATGTAATTCATCAAGGAATACTACAAGATAGTCATTGGGAAGATAAGGGGACGGGAGTGTTTAGAATGTGTGAACTAAAGGGAATCAAAGTTGACAGAATGATTTGGAAGTCAGGCAGGTGTGATGTCTGCGAATACTAAGGAGGAATGTGGAATAGGTGAGGAAGATTTGGGGGCAGGGCAAATCCAGTGGCTTGAGGAGCACCATCTGCTTGGTTACTAGTAATAGTCGTTATTAAATACTCTCAGAAAAAGAGCCCTATTTTGAGCATTGGCAGCTGCCTCAGTGGCAAGAAAGAAGTAGGGAGCACTGGGGATTTAAGACATGACAAATCTAGAACAGAGGTTAAAGGTGATAGGAATGGGCATTAACGATGGAGAGGAATTATTGTTGGTGGTCACAGGTGACAACAGTTAAGCTCACTCACCTGCTGAGAAGGTTGAAGAGTTCTGGTGCCCACACTGCACCCAACAGCACTCCAAGGCAAGAGAGCAGGAGTGGAGAACATCTGATGGGGTCTCCTGGGGGCTGAGAAGGAAAGGAGAGGAAAGGCAAATGATGCAATTTCCCTAAAGCACACATTCCTCCACCACCCCAAATCAACCTGTAAAAAAAAAAAAAAAAAAAAACCATGAGGACAGCCACAGACACCCTGGCTTCTCCACACTTCCCTCCCCCTGGATCCTCACACATCCAGGCCAGGAAAGGCCAAGACACAAACGAGGTTTCCAGGGCAACTGCTGACAACGGGGAAGCCTGCAGTGCCCGGGTCTTTATCTGCTTTCTATGGTCCCTAGACTCAGGAGGCTACAACGCTCCGGAGAATAATAGGGGTAGGCAAACAGACACGTACACACCATCTTAGTCTCAATACGGACCTCCCTCTCCCCTGAGAACATCCCCTTACGGCTATGGAAAGGTCATTTCTGTGAAAACTATGTGTAAGGCATTTGCGATGCCAGGACTGTGCACTATGCTCTACCCCCAGAGATCCTTCCCCCTGTTGCCCCAGGTATCGGACCTGTACGATTGGCATTTCTGACTTCAAGATACCCCATGCTTCAGTATATCGTAAAGTCGGTTTCTGGTACAGTGCCTGCATTTTCAGCCCTCTGGCCTCTCTGTGATTCTCTCGCTTCCTCAATCTGTCTCATCACAAACATCTCACAATGACTCCTTAATTGAGTTTAAGAGGATAAAGGAGACCGTGGTCTTCTCTGCATCCCTCCTCAAAAAAAGCACCTTCCTCCTCTCTTCCCCAGAAGTGACTGCCAGACCCAGAAGAGTCCCTTCGTGGAAGACTGAGGATGTATAGAGTGACTCTGGAGACAGGACTGTGAGCACCCAGAGATTAGACCCATCTATAGAATTAAGGGCCCTGGGTCTTCTCAGACCCCCTGTCTAGTCAAACAGCATCAGTTCCCTGCACAGAGCCCCAACCCCCATTTCCAGAACCAACTTCTGTGTCCAGTGGCCTCTGCTTCCTTGCTGCTCTCTCCCAATCCAGCTAACCACACACACAAAAAAAAAACAAAAAAGAAAGCCTTCTCTTTGAGGTGACAGTACAGCCTACAGCTTCATCTCAACAGTAGGTCAAGTTTGATACTTGACTAGATGGTCCAAATGGCAGAGGGATAGTCCATGAGGCTGGAAAGTGCGTTGGTCATCTGCTGTAGAGGAAGTAAGAGCTAGTCAAAAAAAAAAAAAAAGCCTCGCTTTGGGCATCCCACCCCCACCCATCACTGGCCAGATGTTGAGGCCACAGGACTTGTGGGAAAATAATGTAAAGTTCGAGTGGTAGGTTAATTTTTGTACATAGGGGAAAAACTGTAGCCATATTTGATATTGCTGAGGAAATCATTAAGCACAGAGAGCGGTAGAAGATGGTCATCAGGAAGGGAAAAAAGTGAATGTGAGTTTTGGGTGTGCCAAGCAAGGGGAAATCAAAGTTGGAAGGAGTATTTAGACATTAGGTGGGACAGTTGGGAAGAATGAGGATGGATGTGGAATAGGTGAACATTTAGGGGCAGAGCAAATCCAGTGGCTTCACAGGCACCTGACTCTTGGGTAGTAACAACATTTAAGTGCTTCTTAAGTAATAATTCTGCTTTGAGCACCGGCATTTGCCTCAGTGAGCAAGGAGGGTGTAAAGGACACTGGGGATTTAAGGCAGGAGCTAAGTCTAAACCAGAGAGTGAAGGCAATTTCCTGGGTGTCAATGGGGGAGGGTAACCACTGTTGTTGAGCACAGGATAGGAAGTTTAATTCACTCTCACCTGTCATGAAATGATCAAGGTGGTCCTAGTGCCCAGATGGTCCCAAACAGCACTCCATGGACACAAGAGCAAGGAATGGAGAAGATCTGACAGTGTTCCTGGGTGCTGAGATGGAAAGGGAAAGAAATGCAAACGATGCAGTTTCTTTAAAGGACATTACTTCACCACCCCCAAATCAACTGATTGTCCCAAAATAATAATATTATTAATAATAATAATAATACAAACAAAAAACCCCCACCACACAAGGCACCCACGCAGACAGCCTGGCTTCTCCACTTAAGCTTTCCCCTAACACTGGATCTCCAAAAACCCACACCAAGGACAGTGTGGACAAAAAATGACAACAGGTGTCTCTCGAGGGCAACTACTGACTGAAGAGGGGTGTGTTAAGGCCTGCAATGCCCAGGACTTTACCTGCTTTCTATACTCCCTACAAAAAAAAAAAAAAAAAAAAAAAAAAAAAAAAAAAAAAACCCCACAAGTAAGGTAGAAGGCAACAATACTCCAGAGAAGAATGAGGTGGGTACACGTTTGCGTGCGCGCACACACACACACACACACACACACACACACACACACACACACACACACACTTTAATCTTGACACTCACCTCCCCCACCCCTGGGAGCAACCCCTTACAGATACTGAAAGTGTTCCTTCTATGGAAACTACATATGTGCAGGGCAGTTCTAAAGAGGACTGTTCACTATGCTCTGCCCTACTCTTGCACTCAACCTCTCTCTACCCTCAGTATCAGAACTGTAAGGCTGGTATTTCTGACAAATATAATCAACACTTCTGCATATTGGAAAGTCAGGTTCTAGTACCATGCCTGCATTTTCAGCTCTCCACCCTCTATGCAACTCACTCACTGCAGCCCATTCTCTCACCAACATCTCACACCAAAGTCCCCATAAATCACTTTCTCAATCAGGTAGACCAAACTTCCCTACCTCTCTCTTCACAAAAACCACCTACCCTCCCCAGAAGCAACGGTCATGCACAGAAGAGTCCCTTCATGAGAGGCCGAAGATATACAGAGTGACTCTGGAGACGGGACTGTGAGCACCACAGATTAGACCCATCTATAGAATTAAGAGCCCTGGGTCTTCTCAGACCCACAGTCGAGGAGAACCAGTTCCCTGCACAGAGCCTCAGCCCCCATTTTCAGAAGCAGCTTCTGTGTTCACAGTGGCCTTCTCTTCCTCACTGCTCTCCCCACCAAGCCAGCTAAGCCTAACCCCCTCTGCTCACACACAGGCATGTGCGTGCGTACACACACACACACACACACACACACACACACACACACTCCCCTTCCCTTTGAGATAATGCTGCAGCCAACAGCTCCATCTTAACAGCAGGGCAGATCTGATACTTGAGCAGACATTCAGGTAGGCAGAGGGATTGTCCACGAAGCTGGGAAATGCACTAGGCATCCACTGTAGAGAGAGTAAGAACTAGTCAAAACTCTCCCTTTGGTCATCCCACCTTAAATTTATCTATGGCCGGGTGCTGAGGGTGCAGGAAGAGAATGTAAAGCTGGGGTGGCAGGGCAGTTCTTTGGGTTTTTTTTTTTTTCCATTAGGGAAAACTGTGGTCTTGTTTGAAAGCATTGAAGTAATTCAGCACAAGAGTGATAGAAGATGGCCAGGAGAAAGGGAAGAAAAGTAGATGTGCAAAACAAGGGGACTCAGTTGAAAGTATTTGAAAGTCAGGGGTGACAGCTGGGAAGAATGAGGATGGATAGGGAATAGGTTAAAAACATTTGGGGAAAGGCCAGATTCAGTGGCTTCTGAGGCACTAGACTTGGATACTAACAATAGCATTTTTTGAATGATTCTGAAGTACAGAACCCTGTTTTGAATACTGGCATTTGCCTCAGTGGGCAAGGAGGGTGTAAAGAACACAGGATTTAAGGCAGGAGTTAAGTCTAGAACAGAGAATCAATCAATCAATCGTATTTATTAAGCACTTACTATGTGCAGAGCACTGTACTAAGCGCTTGGGAAGTACAAATTGGCATCACATAGAGACAGTCCCTACCCAACAGTGGGCTCACAGTCTAAAAGGGGGAGACAGAGAACAGAACCAAACATACCAACAAAATAAAATAAGTAGGATAGAAATGTACAAGTAAAATAAATAAATAAATAGAGTAATAAATATGTACAACCATATATACATATATACAGGTGCTGTGGGGAAGGGAAGGAGGTAAGACGGGGGGATGGAGAGGGGGACGAAGGGGAGAGGAAAGAAGGGGCTCAGTCTGGGAAGGCCTCCTGGAGGAGGTGAGCTCTCAGCAGGGCCTTGAAGGGAGGAAGAGAGCTAGCTTGGCGGATGGGCAGAGGGAGGGCATTCCAGGCCCGGGGGATGACGTGGGCCGGGGGTCGATGGTGGGACAGGCGAGAGCGAGGTACAGTGAGGAGATTAGTGGTGGAGGTGCGGAGGGTGCGGGCTGGGCAGTAGAAGGAGAGAAGGGAGGTGAGGTAGGAGGGGGCGAGGTGATGGAGAGCCTTGAAGCCCAGGGTGAGGAGTTTCTGCCTGATGCGCAGATTGATCGGTAACCATTGGAGGTTTTTGAGGAGGGGAGTAATATGTCCAGAGCGTTTCTGGACAAAGATAATCCGGGCAGCAGCATGAAGTATGGATTGAAGTGGAGAGAGACACGAGGATGGGAGATCAGAGAGAAGGCTAGTGCAGTAGTCCAGACGGGATAGGATGAGAGCTTGAATTAGCAGGGTAGCAGTTTGGATGGAGAGGAAAGGGCGGATCTTGGCAATGTTGCGGAGCTGAGACCGGCAGGTTTTGGTGACGGCTTGGATGTGAGGGGTGAATGAGAGAGCGGAGTCGAGGATGACACCAAGGTTGCGGGCTTGTGAGACGGGAAGGATGGTAGTGCCGTCAACAGAGATGGGAAAGTCAGGGAGAGGACAAGGTTTGGGAGGGAAGACAAGGAGCTCAGTCTGGGTTTCAATGAGGGAGGGGAACCACGGTTGCTGAGCACAGGAAAAAATAAAGTTGAATTGACTCTCACCTGCTGTGAGATGTTTGAGGTGGTCCTAGTGCCCTGATTGTCCACAACAGCACTCTGTGGCACAATAACAGGAATAGACAAGATCTGATGGGTGCTCCTGGGGGCTGAGAAGGAAAGGGGAGGAAATGCCAACAATGCAGTTTCTCTCAAGGACACATTCCTCCACACACACCCCAAAAATCTCTCTCTCTCTCACTCACTTTTCCCTTCTTCTGCCTCTCCACACACCCAGGCCAAAGGAGGCCTGGACTGGACAAAAAGCAACAACAGGTCTCCAGGGCAACTACTGACTGCACAGGGCTGTGGCAAGGCTTGCAGTGCCCAGGACTGGATCTGCTTTCTAAGATCCCCACAAAAAAAAAAAAAAGAATTAATAATCAGGTAGAATGCTACAGTACTCCAGAGAACAATGGGGTGGACACACACACACACACACACACACTTAATTTAGACACTCACCTCCCTCACCCCTGGAAGCAACCCCTTACAGATCCACAGGAAGGACCTTTTGTGTAAGTTATTGCTGTGCAGGGCAGTTCCAAAGAGGACTATTCACTACACTCTACCCCTCTCTACCTCCAGTATCAGACCTCTAAGGCTAGTATTCCTGATTTTCAATGCACCCCACACTTCTATTAGAAAGTCAGTTTCTAGTACAATGCCTGAATTTTCAGCTCTCCAGCCTCTATGCAACTTACTCATGGCACCTCTTGCTGTTTCTCACCACTGACATTCATCTCACACAATTTCCCATAATTCAGTTTCCCAGAAGATCAAAGTGGGCAAACACCTTCCCTGCCTCTTTCCTCACAAAGTTTCTCCCTCCTCTCTTCCCCAGAAGCGACTGTCTGGCACAGAAGAGTCCCTTTGTGGGAGACTGAGGATGTAGAGTGACTCTGGAGATGGGACTGTGAGCACCCAGAGATTAGACCCATCTATAGAATTAAGGGCCCTGGGTCTTCTCAGACCCACAGTCAAGTCAAACAGAACCAGTTCCCTGCACAGAGCCTCAGCACCCATTTCCAAATGCAGCCTCTGGGTCCACAGTAGCCTCCTTTTCTTTACTGCTCTCCCCCCACCACTAAAGCCAGCTAGCCCTAACCCCCTCCACTCAGATGCAGAGGTGTGCGTACACACACACACACACCAAAAAAAAAAAAAAAACCACCTTCCCTTGTAGTAGTAGAGCCCACAGCTCCATTTCAGTGGCAGGTCAGGTCTAAGACTTAAAACTGATGATCCCAATGGCAGAGAGAGATGGTCCTCAAGGCTGGGAAATGCATTGGGCATCCACTGTAGAAAGATTAACATCTAGTTTTAAAAGAAAACTAAGTCCAAAAAAAAAAAAAAAAAGGAGTCTCACCTTGGTCATCCCACCCCAACCTGTGCACTGCCAGGTATGAAGACTATAGAACTTAAAGAAAATAAAGCTGGGATGGTAACCCAGTTTTTTCTTTTAATCAGGTGAATTGCGGGCATTTGTGAAAGCACTGAGAAAAGTAATACTACAAAGGGAGTAGTAGAAGAGGGTGATTGGAAAGGGATGGCATGTGGATGTGAATGTTTAGAATGTGTGAACTAAAGGGAATCCAAGTAGGTGGAATGATTTGGAGGTCAGGCAGGTATGATGTCTGGGAAGAATGAGGATGGATGTGGAATAAGTGAGGAAGATTTGGGAGTGGGGCAAATCCAGTGGCTTCAGGAGCATCACCTCCTTGGTTATTAGTAATAGTCTTTATTAAATACTTTCTAAGAAGAGAGCCATATTTTGAGCTGGGGCAGTTGCCTCAGTGGTGAGCAGGGAGTATTGGGGATTTAAGGTAGCAGTTAAGTCGAGAACAGAGGTTAAAGGCAATAGGAATGAGCATCAACGATGGAGAGAAATCATTGCTGCTGATCTCAGGTGACAAAGTTGAATTCACTCACCTGCCGAGGGGGTTGAGGGATCCTAGTGCCCTCATTGCCCCCAGCAGCACTCCAGGGCAAAAAAGAGCAGGAGTGGAGAAAATCTGACGGTGCTCCTGGGGGCTGAGAACAAAAGTGGAGGAAATACAGACAATGAGGTTTCTTTAAAGGAGACATTCCTCCACCCCACCCCACCCCAAATCAAATTATTGTTCAAGACACATGAGGACAGCCACAGACACCCTGGCCTCTCCAAACTTCCAGGCCAGGAAACAAACAAGGAGGTTTCCAGGGCAATTGCTGAGTGAACAGGGATGTGGGAAAGCCTGCAGTACCCAGGACCTTATCTGCTTGCTATTAAAAAAAAAAACCCTTAGTAGGCTACAGGACTCCTAAGAAAGATGGGGGTAGGCAGACAGACAGTTTTAGTCTTGACACTGACCTCCCTCTCCCCTGAGAACATGCTCTTACAGCTACAGAAAGATCCCTTCCGTGGAAGCTACAGATGTGTAAGGTATTTGTGATTTAAGGACTGCTCACTATGCTCTACCCTACTCCGGCACTGGATGCCTCTCTACCCCTAGAGATCCATCCCCCTATTGCCCTTGATATTAGACCTTTACAACTGGTATTTCTGACTTAGATACCCCACACTTCTATATAGAGTCAGTTTCTAGTACAATGCTTGCATTTCAGCCCTCCAGCTTCTATGCAACTCTTTCACTTCCTCAACCTGTCTCAGCCCAGACATCTCACACTAAAAAAAATCCCCACAATTCAGTTTTAGAAGAATATGAAGTAGTGGGTGTTAACCTTTCCTCACAATGCATCTCCCACCTCTCTTCCCCAGAAGCAACTGCCAGACACAGAAGAGTCCCTCCGTTGGAGACCAAGGATGTATAGAGTGATTCTGGAGGCAGGACTGTGAGCACCCAGAGATTAGACCCATCTATAGAATTCAGGGCCCTGGGTCTCCTCAGACCCAGTCAAGTCAAACAGAACCAGTTGCCTGTACAGAGCCTCAGCACCCATTTCCACAGGCTTCTGGGTCCACAGTGGCCTCCTCTTCCTCTCTGCTCTCTCCCCAAGCCAGCTAACCCTAACCCCTGCCATTCAGATGCAGAGGCACATGCACAGACACACATGGGGGGTGGGGGGAAGCACAACACCTTCCATTTATAGCATTAGAGCCCTGGCTCCACCTCAGTGTCAGGGCAGGTCTAAGATTTGAGTCAACAGTCCCGATGCTTGAGGGATGGTCATCAACACGGGGAAGTGCATGGGCACTCACTGTAGAGAGATTAACATCTGGTTTAAAAAAAAAAAAAAAAACTCACCTTGTTCACCCACCCCAGCCTGTGCACTGCCAGGTGTAGAGACTGCAGCACTTTATGAAAATACAGCTGGAGTGGTGGGCCAGTTTGCTTGTTTTTAATTAGTGGAACTGGGAGCATGTTTGAAAGCATTGAGGAATTCAACACAGGGGAGCAGTAGAAGATGATCATTGGAAAGGGAAGACAAGAGGATGTGAGTGTTTAGAGAGTGTGAACTAAAGGGAGTCAAAATTGACAAAGATTTGAAAGGCAGGCAGGCAGGTGTGATGTCTGGAAAGAATAAGGATGGATGTGGAGTAGGTGAGGAAGATTTGGGAACAGGGTAAGTCCAGTGGACTCAGGAGCATCATCCCCTTAGTTATTAGTAATAGTCTTTATTAAATACTTTAAGAAGAGAGCCCCTATTTTGAACACTGGCAGTTGCTTTGGTGGCAAGGAGGGAGTATTGGGGATTTAGGCAGGAGTTAAATCTAGAACCTAGGTTAAAGGCAATAGGAATGGGTATCAATGATGAAGAGGAATCACTGTTGCTGACCACAGGTGACAAAGTTGAATTTACTCACCTGCTGAGAGGAACGAGGGGTCCTAGTGCCCAGACTGCCGCCCAACAGCGTTCCATGGCATGAGAGCAGGAGTGCAGATCTGATATTGCTCCTGGGGACTGAGAAGGAAAAAAGAGAGGAAATACAAACAATGCAGTTTCTCTAAAGGACACATTCCTCCACCACTCAAATCAACCTAAGACACATGAGGAGAGCCACAGACAACCTGGCTCCTCCACACTTCCCCTCTCCTGGATTCCCACGCATCCAGGCCAGGACACAACCAACAAGAAGTTTCCAGGGCAGCTAATGACTGAACAGGGATGTGGGAAAGCCTGCCATACCCACGACCCTATCTGCTTTCTATGGTCCCTACCAAAAAAAAAAAAAAAAAAAAAAAAAAACCACCCAGGAGGCTACAGAGCTCCGGAGAAGAATGGGGGTAGGTAGAGAGACAGTCGTAAACTTGACACTGACCTCCCTCTTCCGAGAACATCCCCATACAGCTTCAGAAAGTTCCCTTCTGTGGAAGCTACAGATGTGTAAGGCATTTACCATGTGAGGGCTGCTTACTACATGCTACCCTACTCTTGAACTGGATCCCTTTTTACCACTAGAGATCCCTCCCCATGTCCCAGGTATCAGATTTGTACAACTGGTATTCCTGACAGATACCCCACACTTCTATATATTGTAAAGTCAGCTTCTAGGACAATGCCTGCATTTTCAGCCCTCCAGCCTTCATGCAACTCACTTCCTTAATCTGTCTCAGACATCTCACACTAGAGTCCCCATTATTCAGTTTCTCAAAATATGAAATAGATAGTGACCTTCCCGGCCTCACCTCCAAAAGCATCTCCCACCTCTTCCCTGGAAGAGACTGAGAGACACAGAAGAGTCCCTTCGTGGGAGATGAAGGATGTACAGAGTGACTCTGGAGACAGGACTGTGAGCACCCAGAGATTAGACCCATCTATAGAATTAAGGGCCCCGGGTCTTCTCAGACCCACAGTCAAGTCAAACAGGACCAGTTCCCTACACAGAACCCCAGCCCCCCATTTCCAGTACTAGTTTCAGTGTCCACAGTGGCCTCCTCTTCCTCACCACTCTCCCCCAACCCAGCTCACCCCAGCCCTACACACACACACACACACACACACACTAACAAAAAAACCAAACCTTCCCTTTGATGTAGCAGTGCAGCCCACAGCTCCATCTCAATGGCAGGGCAGGTCTGATATTTGACCTGACAGTGTAAGTGTCACAGTGGTGGTCCTCAAGGCCAAGATATGCATTGGTCATCTGCTGCAGAGTGAGTAAGACCTAGTAAAAACTCCCCCTCCATCATCAAACCCCAGCCAGTCAACAGCCAGGCATTGAGTCTGCAGACTTTGAGAATGTACAGCGAGGGTGGAGGACTGAGGTTTTTCTCTCTTTTAAGATTAGGGGAACTGTGGGAAAGCTTGAAGACATTGAGGGTGGAATTAATTTGGCACAAAGTGATTGAACATGGTCATCAGGAAGGACAGAAAAGAATGTGAGTATTTAGGATACGTGAGGCAAGGGGAAATCAAAGTGAGGGGACTGATTGTGCAATAGGTAAGGAAGATTAGGGGTAAAGGCAAAGCCAGTAGCTTCAAGTGTCACTGGACTCTCATAGTACTTGTAGTATTTATTAAATATTTAAGTGCAAAGTCCTGTATTGACCACTGGCAGTTGCCTCAGTGATACAGAGGGAGTACTGGCTATTAAATGCAGGAGTTAACTCTAGAACAGGTTGAAGGCAATAGGCATGGGCATGCACGAAGTAAGGGAATCATCATTACTGAGCACAAGTGACAACAAACTTGAATTCACTCACCTGCTGTAAAATGACCCTGGTTCCAGATTTGCCCACCCCAGCAGTGATCTGTGGCACGACAGAGTGGAGAAGGTCTGATGTTGCTCCTGGGGGCTGAAAAGGAAGTGGAAGGAGATGCAAATGATGCAGTTTCTCTAAAAGACACATTGCACCACCAGCCCTAAATCAACCTACTATTCCAAACACATGAAAGGACACCCATAGACATCCTGTCTTCTCCACTCTTTCCTACTTCAGACAATGGGTCTCCACACACCCAAACCTGGGAAGGCTGGGAGGCAAACCACAAGGTCTCCAAGGCAACTTCTGACTGAACAAGGGTTTGGGAAAGCCTTCATTACCCAGGACCATGTCTACTTTCCATAGTCCCCACCAGAACTCAGATAAGAGACAAAAGCACTCCACAGAAAAATGGGGTGGAGATACAAGCAGTCAATCTTGACACTGACCTCTCAATCCCCTAAAAGCAAGAACAAAAGAAAAAAACACAAAACCTTACAGATATGTAAAAGGTCCCTTCTGTGGAAGCTACTTATCTGCAAAGCAGTTCAAATGAGAGAACTGTTCCCTATGCTCTACCCTACTCTTGCAGTGGACCCATCTCCCCCCAGAGATCTCTACCTCAAAGTATCAGACCTGTAGGACTGATTTCTAACTCCAAGTGATAACCCACATTTCTATATAATGAAGAGTGAGTTTCTAGTACAATGCCTACATTTTCAGCTCTCCAAACTCTATGCTTTACTCTAACTGCAGCTTAATCATTTCTCCTCATTTTGACTCACCACAGACATCTCACACTAAAGTCTCCATAATTGAGTTTCTCAACCAAGGAGCAAGGATACCATGATCTTCCCTGCCTCTTCTGTTCCCCAGAAGTGACTGTCAGAGACAGAAGAGTATCTTTGTGGAACACTGAAGATTCACAGAGTGACTCTGGAGACAGGATTGTGAGCATACAGAGATTAGACACGTCTATAGAATTAAGGGCCCCGGGTCTTCTCAGACCCACAGTCAAGTCAAAAACAGAAGGAGTTCCCTGAACAGAGCCCTGGCCTCCCTTTTTCAGAAGCTGTTTGTTTCCACTGTGGCCTCCTCTTCCTTCTTCCCCCTAACCCTCTCCATTCACAACACCCCCCCCCAAAAAAAAAAAAGAAACTCAAAGCCACCCAACACCTTTCCTTTGAGGCAGCAGTACACCCCAAGGCTCCATCTCAATGGCAGGGCAGGTCTGAGATTTAAGTACATAATAATGATGGCATTAGTTAAGTGCTTACTACGTGTTGAGCACGGTTCTAAGTGCCAGGGAAGATACAAGGTAATCGGGTTGTCCCGTGGGGGACTCAGTCTTAATCCCCATTTTACAGATGAGGGAACTGAGGCATAGGGAAGTTAAGTGACTTGCCCAAACAGCAGAGAGATGATCCTTGAGGCTGGGAAGTGCATTGGGCATCTGCTATAGAGAGAAGAGGAACTAGTCAGAATATCTCCCCTCAGGAGTCTCACTCCAACCTGGGCATTACCAGGTGTTGAGGCTGCAGGACTTGTAGAAAATTAATTTGTAGCTGGGATGGATGGTGTATTTTTTTTTAATCAGAGGAACTATTGGAATGTTTGAAAGCACTGAGGGTGGAATAAATTTGATACAGAGGGAGCAGTTGAACCTGGTCACCAGGAAGGTAAAAAAAGGGTAGGTGTCAGTTTAGAGAAATCCAAGTTTGAGGAGATTGATTTGGAAGTCAGGCAGGCATGACAGCTGGGAAAAATAAAGATGAGTGTGGAGCAGGTGAGAATAGTTTGGGAACAGGGCAAATCCAGTAGCTTCAGGTATGACTGGAGTCTTTCATAGTACTAAAAGTCTTTGTTAAAGACTTCCAAAGTGCAAAAGCCCTGTATTGAGCATTGACAATTGCCCCCATGACAGAGAGGGAGTAGACAACTCCTGTCTTATGTTCCAAGTGTTAAGTCAAGAACAGCGGGTGTGAAAGCAATATGCATGAGCATTATGAGGGAGGGGAAAATCATTGTTGAGCAGGGAAGAGAGCAAAGTTAAATTCACATTTGTCATCTATTATAAGATGGTCCAAGTGGTTCTAGAACTGAGATTCCCTCCAACAGCACTCCAGGGCATGACAGCAGGAGTAGAGAAGATCTGCTGTTCATCCTGGGGGCTGAGAAGGAAAGGGGTGAAAATGTAAACAATGCAGCATTTTTCCACACACACACACACACACACACACACACACACACACCAGACACATGAAGACAACCACACCAACAGCCTAGACTCTGGTGACAGGACTGTGAGCACCCAGAGGTTAGACTTGTCTATAAAATTATGGGCCCAGGGTCTCCTCACACCCACAGTGAAGTTAGTGTGGTGAGAAGAGTGGGGGCAGGGGCTTGAGACCCACAACTCTTTAGAGAGAAGATTGAAGGCCTCTGGGAAAGAGGAAAGAGTAACAAAGGTAAAAGGGGTTGTAAGATACTTTGAGAAGTTCCCACCTGGTGCCTACTCTACCAGCTACTTAGAGCTTCAGGAACTAATTAGCTATTTGGAATAGTGGGTATCAGGGAGAGAGGATTACAGTGTAGTAGGAAAAATGGAGTTTGGGTTTCAGGGTGTCTGGGTTTTAGCCAGGCAAGTTACTACAAGAGTACAGGTGCTAGAGATACAATAAGAACATTAACATTGGAGGAGTAAAGTGGTGGTGGGGGGGGAGGCGGCACTGAGTTGGAGTACAAGAATAGGTAAGTGGAGGGGGGTGCAGATGGGAGAAGAAAAAAAGAGAAAGTGATTGAGTACTTTGAAAGTGATATTTTTTAAGTACTTACAGGCCAGGCACTGCATTAAGTCCTATGGTGGACACAAGAAAGTCAGGTTAGATAGTCCCTGTCCCACATGGGGCTCACAGTGTTCAATCCCCTTTCCATAGATAAAGTAATGGAGACCCAGAGAAGTGAAGTGACTTGCCCAAGATCACACAGCAGAGCTGGGATTAGAACCCAACTCTTTCTGACTCAGACCTATACTCTGTTACCCATAGTGGTTCATGGAGGAGACACAACTTATCTCTGTGTTCACATAAAATGGAGTTAGAGATGTGGAAGATAATTACAACTATGAAGTCAAGGAAGGGAAAAGGCAGAAGTCTCATTAACATGAGAGTGGGTTATCGAGGTTAGATGCAGGGAGAGAAAAAGGAAAGAGTAATTGACTTATCTACAGGAGATGATTAGAAACACCAAGTCACTCAAAGACTTGAAATCTGTGAGATGGCTGAAAACAAATACAAAAAGTGAGTTAGCCTGAGTTAGTGTTACAAGACAGGTAGCTCACCTGGTCATCTGAGCCCTCAGCCAAGACAGCCCCCTCCCTCTATACCCTCCACAGTCACAAACAACCACCCCCACATAGGATCAACATGACACACTCCGACAGAACAACAGCCTCTACCACACCCCATGAGCAGAGAAAGAGACAGAATGACCTCCCCCAACCCTGTGAGGAGCCGCACTACTTATCAGTGCCCATAGAAGCAGCAGGTGAGAAAGGAGGTGTCGCCGGAAGTTTATATGAGGCAGGGAGGGGGCGAGGGCCGGCAGCCTGGCAATCCCTCTCTAGGGAGCACCTGAGGAGAGGGGCCCCATCAGGGGCGGGGCTAATTGTGGGGTCAAGCAGGAGCCGGGCCGGGGCCGGCGTCGCCCATGAGCCGTGCATCTCCTAGGCTGGAGTAGGAACACCTTAGTTGGGGAGCGGGGCAGGATCAGCAGTGTCCTGGGGGGTCATCTGAGACTCGGGGGATAATTGCAGTATTTATTAGGACCTGCGGTATTTATCAAGCGCTTACTATGTGCCAGGCACTGTTCTAAGCACTGGGATACATAATGTACATAAATAAAATTACAGATATGTACATAAGCAGTTGGGAGAGTGTAATACAACTGAGTTGGTAGGCACATTCCCTGCCTACAATGACCTTACAGTGTAGAGGGGGAAACAGCAGAGGAAATAGAGGATAAGACCTCTCAAGGACCAGCTCTGGATGCAGGTGACAAGTCAGGAAATGACCAGCCTGCATGTCACAAAAATAAATTTCCAACACCCGACTTACCTGGGCCTCAGCAAAGGGCCATCCAAGTCCATTAGCTTCCTCTCTCATTCTCTGATTAGACAACCAATGGCCTTTATTAAGCACTTGCTGTGTGCAGAACACTTTGCCAAGCACTTGGGAGAGTCCCATACAACAGAGTCAGTAATAATAATAATAATAATAATAATGGTATTTGTTAAGCACTTACTATATGCCAAGCACTGTTCTAAGCACTGAGGGGAATACAAGGTGATCAGGTTGTCCCATGGGGGGCTCACAGTCTTAATCCCCATTTCACAGATGAGGGAACTGAGTCTCAGAGAAGTTAAATGACTTGCCCAAGCTCACACAGCAGACATGTGGCAGAGCTGGGATTCAAACCCATGACCTCTGACACCAAAGCTCATGCTTTTTCCACTGAGCCGCAGTAGACACGGTCCCTGCCCACAGTGAGCATACAGTTGCAAGGGGAAGACAGACATTAATAGAAAGAAATAATGCTGGCTCCCTGCTCTGTGCTTTCTAATCCCCTGGACCCATGCCAAACAATCACTCTTCCCCCCCCTTCAAAACCCTACTGAAAGCACACCTCCAAAAGGCCTTACCAGACTAAGCCCCACTCTTCCTCAGCTCCCCTGCCCTTCCTCATTACCTTGACTTGCTCCCTTTGCTCTTCCCCCCAACACAGCATTCATTCATTCAATCATATTTATTGAGCACTTACTGTGTGCAGAGTACTGTACTAAGCACTTGGGAAGTACAAGTTGGCAACATATAGAGACAGTCCCTACCCAACAGCGGGCTCACAGTCTAGAAGGATATATTTATTTATATTGATGCCCATTTACTTGTTTTGATGTCTGTCTCCCCTCCCCCCCCCCCCCCCGACTGTGAGCCCGCTGTGGGCAGGGATTGTCTCTATTGCTGTACTGTACTTTCCAAGCGCTTAGTACATTGCTCTGCACACAGTAAGCACTCAATAAATATGATTGATTGAAGAAATGAATTAATAAATAAACAAAATCACAGATATGTACATAAGCATTTGGGAGAGCCCGATACTTCAGAGTTCTGGGACACATTCCCTGCCCACAAGGAGCTGACATTCTAGTGAGGGAGAAGCAGTGAGGTCTAGAGGTCATGGGTTCAAATCCCAGCTCTGCCACTTCTCAGCTGTGTGACTTTGGGCAAGTCACTTAACTTCTGTGGGCCTCAGTTACCTCATCTGTAAAATGGGGACCGTGAGACAACCTGATCACCTTGTAACCTCCCCAGCACTTAGAACAGTGCTTTGTACATAGTAAGTGCTTAATAAATGCCATCATTATTATTATTATTATTAGAGGAAAGAGCACAGACCTGGGAGTCACAGGACCTAAGTCCTAATCTCAGCTCTGCCACTTATCTGTTGCATGACCTCGGGCAAATCACTTCACTTCTCTATGCCTCAGTGACTTCATCTGTAACATGGGGATTAAATCCTACTCCCTGCTACTTAGACTGAGAGCCCCATGTGGGACAGGGACTGTGTCCAACCTGGTTAACTTGTATCTACATCAGTGCTTAAAACTGTCCTTGATACATAGTCAGATCTAAATAGGTACCATAATTACCATTATTATTACAACTACATTAGGCATGTATACATAAGTATTGTGGAGCTGAGGGTGGGGTGAATAGAAAGTGTGATCCCAAGTGCCACCACGGCACACACCCCTGCTCCTCCCTTGTACTTTTTATTTATTTTACGATGACATTTGTTAAGCACTTACTCTATGTAAAGCACTGTTCTAAGCACTGGGAGGATACAAGATAATCAGGTTGTCCCACATGGGGCTCATAGTCTTAATCCTCATTTTACTGATGAGGCAACTGAGGCACAGAGAAGTGAAGTGACTTGTCCAAAGTCACACAGCTGACAAGTGGCAGAACCGGGATTAGAACCCATGACTTCTGACTCCCAAGCCCGGGCTCTTTCCACTGAGCAACGCTGCTTCTCACTTCTCACGCTGCTTGTACTTCACTGCCTGCACCCGGAAAGCATACTAGAAATAACGATGATCTTCATTAAGGACTTACTAGGTACCGGGCACCATACTAAGCACTGGGAGAAATATGAGATAAACAGATTGGACACGATCCCTGTCCCACTTGGGGCTCATGTTTTAAATGGAAGAGAGAACAATCAATCCATCAGTCAATCTTACTATTTGCAGAATACCATACTGAGTACTTGGGAGAGAGCAATAGAACAGAGTTGGAAGATATATCCCTTCTAGACTATAAGACTGTGGTGGAAAGGGAAAGACAGACATTGAAAAAATAAATTATAGCTACGGACTCAAGTGCTGTGGGTTGAGGGAGGGGTGAAGAAAGGGAGCAAATCCAGGTGTAGGTATCAAATCAGCATTCTACAGGTGATGAAACTGCAGCACAGGGAAGTTTAGTGATTTGCCCAAGGTCACATGGCAGTTCAGGGACAGAGCTGAGATTAGAGCCCAGGTCCTCTCACTCCCAGGCCTGGACACTTCCTGCTCCGTCATGCTGCCCAAACTAAAGTTTTGAGAAAAGATAAAATGCACCCTTCCCAAAGATCATGCCCCTTCTGATCTATCTGGGAGGCTCAGGGACTGAGAAGCTTGACCCATCTGTCCATTGTTAAAGACAGTAGAGTGGGCAGGTGGAAAATGTCCAGGTGGAAACTCTTCTGGTGATCATTGCCTGAATGAACAGGAAGATCTCCAATCTGTTGGGCCTCAAATGTGGCTCAGTTTTCAAAACCTAAGGGTAGAGAAAAACTAAGGGGAAAGTAATGAAGTCAAAGCCATCATCACTCTCCCTTGAGCCTTGTTCATGAAGACCCAGTTGTGAGAATCAAGTCCCGAGGTTCATAGCATGAAGCAAACACCCCCCCGACACACACTTTTGCTGGCACCGCTGCTTTTATTGTTCTTCTGGGTACCTGGGCCACAAAGACCCAGAGGAATCAATCAATCAATCAATTGTATTTATTGAGCGCTTACTGTGTGCAGAGCACTGTACTAAGCGCTTGGGAAGTACAAGTTGGTAACATATAGAGACAGTCTCTACCCAACAGTGGGCTCACAGTCTAAAAGGAACAGATTCAAATCCAAGGTTCGTGGCACAAAGCCAGTCCCATCCCTTTGTCCAGCAGCCATATTTTTATTTTTCTTCCTGGTGCCTGGGCCACAAAGACCCAATTGGGAAGAGTCCAATATGGGGTTTAAGGCTTGAGAACTGTCCCCATTTTGTCAGAACCCATATTTTCATTGTTCTTTAAGACTGAGCCATGAAGACCCATATACCAAGAATCAAATCTGGGGTCATTGCATGGTCAGCCCAACGTTTTCCTAGCCTACTTATTTTTATCCCTCTCCTGGCACCTGGACCATGAGGACCCTAAAGGGGAGTCTGATCTGTGGTCCACAGCTTGAAGGCAGTCCCCCACTTGCCAGCCCCCATATTTTTATTGTTCTTTGCGTTGCCTGGGTCATGGAGGGTCCAAAAAGGGAGTTTAATCTAGGGTTAGGGTTTAGATTAGGTCACATAGGCAAGGAATAGAGCTGGGATTACAATGCAGGTCCTCTGACTCCCAGCACTAGGGTTAGAGTTAGGATTAGGGTTATGGGAAATGTGCATAAGTATTGTGGGGGTGAGAGTAGGGTGAATAAAGGGTGAGAATCCAAGTGCAATGGTTAGGGTTGGAGTTCGTTCACACAGCAGGCAAGTGACAGAGCCAGAATTCAAACCCAGTTCCTCTGCTTCCCAGGCCTGGACTCTTCCCACTGGGTCATACTGCCTGAATCAAAGTTTTAAGGAAAGATCAAATGTGCTCTGCCCCTAGATTTTGCCTTTTATGGCATGTTGCAGAAGCCCAGAGTCTGAGGAGCTTGGTCCAGCTCTTTTGTATACATGTGTATCCAATTGTGCATTCGGTGGTTTAGCTCCATAACTTGTAAATATTTTTAGGTATGTCTCCCCCATTAGTGTGAAAGCTCTTTTTATCCACGGAACGTGTCACTTCTTTGTTTTTACTTGAAAAGCTCAGTCCAGTGCATCGCCCCCTGTGGGTGCTCTACTACTATAGTACTAGTACCGATTTATTCATTCAATCGTATTTATTGAGTGCTTACTGTGTGCAGAGCACTGTACTAAGCACTTGATTTATCTGTGGTACACACACTTGAAGACCACTTGATTTATATAAACTGACTAACAAGATCAAAATAATTATTTACACCTGCACTATTTAACACCATACTAAAGACCTGTGTAGAAATGTTCACAGATTGTCTATGTTTTCTGCATTAAAGCCGTAGTTTTCGTAGATTGACCTATTCAAGCTCTAGCTTTCAGAGCAAGACATTTTTCCGCTCTTGAATCCAAACGCCCACAGACAAACACCCTCCTTTGGGTTACATCACCATGTTCTTATTATTCTTCCCCACGAGTCTTCCAAGTGCGAAGACTCAAATATGAGGTTCATGGCATGAAGTCAGACGGGCACTCAGAGACGAAGAGTTCCTGTTGGTTGCAGAGGTGGATGGGCAACCAGTTGGAGGGTCTAAGGCCTGGCACCATGTATACCTATATGGCTGATATTTAAGCTTTTACTATGTGCCAGGCACTGAACTAAGCACTGGGGTTTATGCAAGCTCATCATACTGGACACAGTCCCTCTCCCACATGGGACTCACAGTCTTCATCCCCATTTCACAGATGAGGTAACTAAGGCACAGAGAAGTTAAGTGACTTGCCCAAGGTCACACAGCAGACAAGTGGTGGAGCTGGGATCAGAATCCAGGTCCTCACCCTACCCACTAGGCCCCACCGCTTCTTTAAGGGGTTAGGGGTTCAGGTCCACTTGCTGTTCAGAGAGCCTCCCTTCCCTTTCCGACAACAAGGAAGAAGAAGAATTATGATATTTAAGTGCTTACTCTGTGCCAGGCCCTGTTCTAAGCTCTGTGGTAAACACAAGTTAATCGGGTTGGACACAGTCCCTGTCCTACAGGGGGCTCCCAGTCTCAATCCCCATTTTATAGACGACTTAACTGAAGCTCAGAGAAGTGAAGTGACGTGCTCAAGGTAACTCAGCGGACAAGTGGCGGAGTTGGGACTAGAACCCAGGGCCTTCTGACTCCCAGCCCGGGCTCTAGCCACTAGGCCATGCTGCTCATTTTGGAGCTGGGCAGGGGGCTGGGGGCTGGAGGCTGAGCTCTTTGTGGAGATAGGGTTGATCAATCAATCAATCCATCATATTTATTAAGCACCTATTGTGGGCAGAGCACTTTACTAAGTATGTGAGAGAGTCCAGTCCAACATAGTGGGTAGACATGTTCCTTGCCCACAAGGAGACTCTACGTTGTAAGCTCATTGTGGTCAGGGAATGAGTTTGTTAAACATTACATTGTCCTCTTCCAAACCCTTAGTACAGTGCTCTGCACACAGTAAGCTCGCAGTAAAGATGAATGAATGAAAGGAGCTGACAGTCTAGAGAGGGAGACTGATATCATTCATCAATCAGTGATATTTATTGAGTATTTACCATGTGCAGGGCAATGTACTAAATTCCTGGGAGAGAACAATACAACAGAGTTGGTAGAAATGCTCCCTGTACTCAAGGAGCTGACAGTCTACTAGGTACAGAGCACTGTGCTGGGCACTGGGGGGAAGACAATAGAGTCAGTAGACATGATTCCTGCCCCCTTTCTGCTCGGGAGAGCCTAATACAACAGAGTTGGTAGAAACATTCTCTGTACTCAAGGAGCTGACAGTCTAATGTGTGTAGAGCACTATGCTGACCACTGGGGAGAGCACAATACACTCAGTAGATAAGATTCCTGCCCTCAGAGAGTTGACAGTGTACTGTGTGCAGAGCACTGGGCTAAGCACTGAGTGGACAATAAAGTCAGTAGACATGATCCCTGCCTTCAAGGAGCTGACAGTCTACTGTCTATTGCTGAGCACTGGGGAGAGCACAGTGGTTTCATTAGCACTGGATCGACCCCTGTTCCCACGTCTGTTTGCTGGGATTTGGGGGGATGAGGCCCTCCTGGGCTCCACCCCATTCCCAGCTCCAGCTGATTGAGCCCAACTGCCCGGCCCCTCACGGCCTTGCAGCAGCGGTGGATTACAGGCCTAGAGAGTTTTAAAGATGCTGCTGACAATGTCCCTCTACCTGCCTGCCTGCCTGTGTGGCAGGGAGACCTCAAAGGAACTGGTCACCTCTTCTGAAAGAAGGCCCAAGGGAAGTCTGCCCGCAGCCAAGGGAATAGCAACTGGGAAAACAATGGCAGCGACCCAAAAAGAGCTGTCTGGCTGCTGGATGCAGGGAAGGGATAGTGTAGGTATGAAGTGCTCTCTGCTTGCTTGGCCCCTGCTATTAGGGAGAGTGGCTGCACAGGCCCAGATGTTAGAAGACCTGGTTTCTAATCACAGTTCTGACCCGTGTCTGCTGTGTGACCTTGGGCAAGTCACTTGACCTCAGTTTCATTATCACTCTCCTACCTAGACTGTGGGTAAGGGACTCTCTCACGTGCTGATCTTGTATCCATCCCAGCACTTTGTTCAGTTCTTAGCCAATGGTAGGCACTTAATCCACAATTATTATTAAAACTGGTAGGATGTGAATCTTTGTTCCAGGATGTGAATATTACCAGCAATCCAGAGACCTGGCTGACAAGGAACTATAAATAAATCCCTCAGAAACCTTTTTTGAGCACATATAGGGTGCAGAGCACTGTGCTACACAATCAATGGTATTTGAGCACTTAATGTGGGCAGAGCATAGTACTGTGACTTTTGAGAATACAATGGAGAGTTTTGAAGATGCTGCTGACAATGTCCCACTACCTGCCTGCCTGCCTGCCACTGTGTCAGAGAGACCTCAAAAGGACTGGTCACCTCTTCTGAAAGAAAGCCCAAGGGAAGTCTGCCCACAGTCAAGGGGACACAGTCCCTGCCCCCAAGGAATTTTCTGTCTAGAGGGGGAAACAGATATTAATATAAGTAAATAACAGATAGCTACATAACTGCTGTGGGGCTCAAGGTGGGGTGAATATCAAGCCCATGGGAAGAGTACATATGTTTGTTATGTATATATGTCTGTACATATTTATTACTCTATTTATTTATTTTACTTGTACATATTTTTTCTATTTATTTTATTTTGTTAATATGTTTTGTTTTGTTCTCTGTCTCCCCCTTCTAGACTGTGAGCCCACTGTTGGGTAGGGACCGTCTCTATATGTTGCCAACTTGTACTTCCCAAGCACTTAGTACAGTGCTCTGCACACAGTAAGCGCTCAATAAATACAATTGAATGAATGAGTACAAAGGAGTGAACAGACAAGATTCAGTCAAGTTCACACACTTGGGGGAAGACTGAGCCTAAAGTTACAGATGGAGTGAGGGGAAAACATGAGCCCAAGAGCTGCGGATTGGGTCTGAGATCGACACCCCAAATTCCTTGAGACTAGGTGGGGAAGAAACAGCAACCACTGAGGAAGTAGGGATTGTCAGAGCTCAGAGAACACATTTCAGTTTTCACACAGTCAGTGACTTGGGCCCACTATGATCACCACCCAGCCAGAGGGACGCATGATGTAGTGCACAGAGCACGGGTCTGGGAGTCAGGCAGTCCTGAGTTCTAATCCCAGCTCTACCACTTGTCTGCTGTGTGACCTTGGGCAAGTTACTTTACTTCCCTAGGCCTCAGTTACCTCATCTGTAAAATGGGGATTGAGTTTGTGAGCCCCATGTGGGGCAGGGGCTGTGTCAAGCCAGACTGATGTGCTTGCATCCATCTCAACATTTAGTACAGTGTCTGGCATATAGTTCACAAATACCATAATTATTATTATTATTATCATCATCATCTGACCGCTCAGACATTCCCTATACACACACATACGGCTATCTTGTGGGTTTAGATGCACCTGCTGTGCAGAGCCCACAGCCAGCTACCTTCCCTTCCCTGCTGCATGAAAGAATGAGAAGTGGAGAGAAGCAGCACGGCTGAGTGGCTAAAGCACGGGCTTGGGAATCAGAAAACCTGGGTTCTGATACCAGCTCTGCCACTTCTCTGCTGTGTGATCTTGGGCAAGTCACTTTACATCCCTGTGCCTCAGTTTTGTCACCTGTAAAATAGGGACTAAGACTATGAGCCCCACGTGGGACCCCCCCCCCCCCCGCCCAAGGCTTAGTACAGTGCCTGACACATAGAAAGTGCTTAACAAATACCATGTCATAACAACAACAACAACAATAAAAATGTCATAGAATCATTCATCAAGCTGGAAGAGCTGCAAGAGCATCTTTTGTCCCACCACCAAGTTGACCTCGCTAGATCCCACCCCTTCTAACAGCAGAGACCCCATCCACAAACAAGAGATGATCAACAGGTTTGAGATTGGCATTAGGACCTTTTTATTATTAATCCTCCCCTGGGGATTCAAGCTAGAGATTCCACACACAGGCCCCAGGGGGTGTCCTGTGGCAGGGGCCTGAGGTGGACTGGGAGGGGTACCAAGGAAGGGTGAATCAGGTGTGTCCCAGGAAGGCTGCCAGAAGATTCCAGAGGAAACTGGGCCATTTGGATAGTCCAGAGGGTTGTGGCCCAAGAGTGGAGCAAATCTTTTGTAAGTAACACTGCTTTTGGGTTGCCGCCAGAGAAAGAGAAGAAAGAGGGGGAGGAAGGAGATGAAGAGGGAGAGGGAAGTTGTGGAGTGAAAGATGGGAAGGATGGGCATGGTGGTGGGTGCAGGGGTGGGGGGTGCAGGGAATCTAAGAAGTTTCTATCTCTCTGTCCATGTATTGCCAGCTGCACTATCATAGGAGAGTGCCTGCCAAATAATTATTTTCCTGCAATTTCTTACATCTATCACCAAATACCAAATACTCACCTGAAAACAGTCTCAGTCTGGGTCCAGCTCACATCCCGAAAAGTCCTACGAATCTGTTGGTTTCTCTTCAGTCTTTCCAGGAGTTCCAGCCAAATCTTGTGAGCTTTCAGCTACCACAGAAGAGTGGGGAGAGAAATATAAAGACAGCTTGGTTCCCCAGCAGAGCTGCAAATCTACAGATTTACAAGATTTTAAGCTCTTCAAGGGCAGGGATCGTGTCTACCAACTGTAGTGTACTCTCCCATGTACTTAGTACAGAGCTCTTCCCCCAGTAAGTGCTCAATGAACAGCACTGTCTGAGACGGACTCAGTAAAGGGGTAGGGGAAGTAATCCAATCATACACAAGCACACAGAGTAGTCATTAAATCCGTAGATGCTGCGGGCTTCGGGCTGGGTCTGGGTCTGGGAGCTGGGAGCCGGGGGCCGGGGGCCACCAAATCTGCGGTCCCGCAAACTTGCGGTCCAGCTCCGAGCCCGGGAGGCACTTTCTGACTAGACCGCCAGGTGGCGCTCGGACTCCTCGGTTCCTCGGACAGTCCTTGGCGGCCAGCGGCCTGACACTGGACTCCCTGGACTGGATTCAATCAAACAATCAATCAATAGTATTTATTGAGCGCTTACTGTGTGCAGAGCACTGTACTAAGCGCTTGGACAGTACAAGTCGGCAACACATAGAGACAGTCCCTACCCAACAGCGGGCTCACAGTCTAGAAGGGGGAGACAGAGAACAAAACCAAGCATACTAACAAAATAAAATAAATAGAATAGATATGTACAACTAAGATAAATAAATAAATAAATAGAGTAATAAATATGTACAAACATATATGCATATATACAGGTGCTGTGGGGAAGGGAAGGAGGTACAGTGCTAAGCACTTAGTACAGTGCTAAGCGCTTAGGACACTGCTAAGTGCTTAGCACAGTGCTCTGCACACAGTAAGCGCTCAGTAAATAAGATTGATGATGATGATGAGGTAAGATGGGGGGATGGAGAGGGGGACGAGGGGGAGAGGAAGGAAGGGGCTCAGTCTGGGAAGACCTCCTGGAGGAGGTGAGCTCTCAGTAGGGTCTTGAAGGGAGGAAGAGAGCTAGCTTGGAGGATGGGCAGAGGGAGGGCATTCCAAGCCCGGGGGAGGACGTAGGCCGGGGGTCGACGGCGGGACAGGCGAGAACGAGGCTCGGTGAGGAGATTAGCGGCAGAGGAGCGGAGGGTGCGGGCTGGGCTGGAGAAGGAGAGAAGGAAGGTGAGGTAGGAGGGGGCGAGGTGATGGAGAGCCTTGAAGCCCAGGGTGAGGAGTTTCTGCCTGATGCGCAGATTGATTGGTAGCCACTGGAGATTTTTGAGGAGGGGAGTAACATGCCCAGAGCGTTTCTGGACAAAGACAATCCGGGCAGCAGCATGAAGTATGGATTGAAGTGGGGAGAGACATGAGGAAGGGAGATCAGAGAGAAGGCTGATGCAGTAGTCCAGACGGGATAGGATGAGAGCTTGAACGAGCAGGGTAGCAGTTTGGATGGAGAGGAAAGGCCGGATCTTGGCAATGTTACGGAGCTGAGACCGGCAGCTTTTGGTGACGGCTTGGTTGTGAGAGGTGAATGAGAGAGCGGAGTCGAGGATGACACCAAGGTTGCGGGCTTGTGAGATGGGAAGGATGGTAGTGCCGTCAACAGAGATGGGAAAGTCAGGGAGAGGGCAGGGTTTGGGAGGGAAGACAAGGAGTTCAGTCTTGGACATGTTGAGTTTTAGGTGGCGGGCAGACATCCAGATGGAGATGTCCTGAAGGCAGGAGGAGATGCGAGCCTGGAGAGAGGGTGAAAGAGCAGGGGCAGAGATGTAGATCTGGGTGTCATCGGCGTAGAGATGATAGTTGAAGCCGTGGGAGCGAATGAGGTCACCAAAGGAGTGAGTGTAGATCGAGAACAGAAGGGGACCAAGCACTGAACCTTGGGGAACCCCCATAGTAAGGGGTTGGGACTCCCTCACCCCCCCTGCCCCTGCCTCCATCTCTGCCCCGCCCTGCCTCCAGCACCACCTGCTGCCTCCACTCCCATCCTCCCCTGCTCAATCAGTTAATTAAATTTATTGAGCACTTACTGTGTGCTGAGCACAGTACTTAGTGCTTGGGAGTGTACAATATAGCAATATAATAGACACATTACCGGGCTGTAAGCAACAAAACAACAGTAAAGGAGGTATGACATTAATTGTATTTGTTAAATGCTTACCATGCATCAAGCACTGAGAGAAGCACTGGGATAGATACAAGATAATCAGGTCAGACACAGTCTCTGACACACATGAGGCTTGTGGTCTAAGTAGGTGAGAGAACAAGGATTAAATACCTTGCAGATGAAGAAACTGAGGCACAGAGAAATTAAGTGACTTGCCCAAGGTCACCCAACAGGCAAGTGGAAGTGCTGCGATTAGAACCTAAATCCTCTGACTTCCAGGCCTGAGATCTTTCCACTAGGCCACAAAGCTCCCCTCTGTCCCCATCCCTAGCCTTCAATTTTTCAATCAATCAATCAGTGTAATGTAAGGAGCACTTACTCTGTGCAGAGCACCGTATTAACAGTTAGCAGAGTACAATAGAGTAAGTAGACACAATCCCTGCCTTTGAGGAGTCTGAAATCTAGAGGGGGAGACAGACATTAAAATGAATTACAGTAGGGAAGTGGCAAAGGAGAAGGCTGAGTACACGATAATGATAATTATGGTAGTTGTTAAGCACTTACTATGTGCCAAGCACTGTTCTAAATGCTGAGGTAGATACGAGATCATCAGGTTGGACACAGTCTCTGTCCCACATAGGGCTCATAGCATTAATCCCCATTTTACAGATGAGCAAACTGAGGCGCAGAGCAGTTAAGTGAAGCGAAGTAGTGATTTGTACAGAAACGCTCTGGGCATGTCACTTCCCTCCTCAAAAATTTCCAGTGGTTGCCTATCAACCTTGGCATGAAGCAAAAACTCCTCACTCTCAGTTTCAAAGCTCTCCATCACCTCGCCCCTTCCTACCTCACCTCCCTTCTCTCCTTCTGCAGCCCAGCCCCCACACTCTGATCCTCTGCCGTTAACCTCCTCACTGTACCTCGTTCTCACCTGTCCTGCCATCGACCCAGCCTGACCCAGGTCCTACCTCTGGCCTGCAATGCCCTCCCTCCACACATCTGCCAAACAAGCTCTCTTGCTCCCTTCAAAGTCCTACTGAGAGCCCACCTCCTCCAGGAGGCCTCCCCAGACTAAGCCTCCCCTTTTCCTCTCCTCCTCCTCCCCATCACCCCCCCTCCTTCCCTGTGCCCTACCCCCTTCCCCTCCCCACAGCACTTGTGTATATTTGTACATATTTATTACTCTTATTAGTGATGTGTTTATAGCTTTAATTCTGTTTATTATGATGGTATTGACACCTGTCTACTTGTTTTGTTTTGTTGTCTGTCTCCCCCTTCTAGACTGTGAGCCTATTGTTGGGTAGGGACTGTCTGGATGTGTTGCCAAATTGTAATTTCCAAGTGCTTAGTACAGTGCTCTGCACACAATAAGTGCTCAATAAATACGATTGAATGAATGAATGAATGAATTTGCCCAAGGTAACACAGCAGACAAGTGGCAGAGCTGGGATTACAACTCATGACCTTCTGACTCCTAGGGCCGTGCTTCATCCACTAGGGCTACAAGTGCTGTGGTGGTTGGGGAGCAGGATGAGTACCTAAGTTCTAAAGGGGCATAATAATAATAATTATGGTATTTGTTAAGTGCTTCCTATGTGCCGAGCACTGTTCTAAACCCTGGGGTAGATACGAGATAATCAGGTTGTCCCACGTGGGGCTCATAGTCTTAATCCCCATTTTAATGATGAAATGACTGAGTCATAGAGAAGTTAAATTGACTTGCCCAAGGTCAAACAGCAAACAAGTGGCAGAGCTGGGATTAGAACCCACATCCTTTAACTCCCAAGCCTGTGCTCTTTCCACAAAGCTAAGCTCATGTGCTAGCAGGGGAAATAGGGTGGGAAGGTAAGAGCTTCATTAGGAAAAATTTCCCTCCCTCTAGTTATTGCCTCATCTCCATCCTGCCATTCCTCTCCAAACTCCTTGAGCGAGTTGTCTACACCCCTTGCCTCCACTTCCTCTTCTCCACTTCCCTCCTTGACTCCCTCCAATCTGGCTTCCATCCCCCTTCATTCCTTGGAAACTGCCCTATGTAAGGTCACCAATGACTTCCTTCTTGCCAAATCCTACAGCCTCTACTCCATCCTAATCCTCCTCTTCCTCTCACTGCCTCCAACACTGTGGACAACACCCTTTTCCTGGAAGTATTATCCTTGGCTTAACTGACACTGTCCTCTCCTGGCTTTCCTCCAATCTCTTTGGCCTCTCTTCAGTCTCTTTCACAGGCTCTTCCTCTGCCTCCCACCCTCCCTCCCTCTAGCGATGGGCATCTTCTATTTCCTTTCTATCTCTATCTTCACACCCACACCCACTCCCTTCACCTAACATGTCTACGTGGATGATCCCCAAATCTACTTCTCCGACGCTGACCTCTCTCCTCCCCTGCAACCTCACATTTCCTCTTGCCCTCAGGACATCGCTACCTGGACGTCCCACCGACAATTCAATTAATCGTATTTATTGATCAATCAATCGTGTTTATTGAGCGCTTACTGTGTGCAGAGCACTGTACTAAGCGCATCGTAACTCAAACTTACGATGTTTAAAACAGAACTCCTCAATCAATCAATCAATCAATCAATCGTATTTATTGAGGGCTTACTGTGTGCAGAGCACTGTACTAAGCGCTTGGGAAGTACAAGTTGGCAACATATAGAGACAGTCCCTACCCAACAGTGGGCTCACAGTCTAGAAGGGGGAGACAGAGAACAAAACCAAACATATTGACAAAATAAAATAAATAGAATAGATATGTACAAGTAAAATAAATAAATAAATAAATAAATAGAGTAATAAATATGTACAAACATATTTACATATATACAGGTGCTGTGGGGAAGGGAAGGAGGTAAGACGGAGGGGATGGAGTGGGAAGCGAGGGGGAGAGGAAGGAGGGGGCTCAGTCTGGGAAGGCCTCCTGGAGAAGGTGAGCTCTCAGTAGGGTCTTGAAGGGAGGAAGAGAGCTAGCTTGGCGGATGTGCAGAGGGAGGGCATTCCAGGCCCGGGAGATGAACTTCCCAACCAAACCAAATCTTCCCCATGACTTTTCCATCACTGTAGACAGCACCACCATCCTCCCTGCATCATCCTTGGCATTACCTACAACTTATCTCATTCATTCAACCTGTCACCAAATCCTAAAATCTGCCCTTTCCTCTCCATTCAAACTGCTACCAAGCTGACCTATGAACTTATTCTATCCTGCCTTGACTACTGCATCAGCCTCCTCTCTGACCTCCCCACCTCCACTGTGTGAAGAGCACTGTACTAAGCGATTGGGAAGTACAAGTCAGCAACATAGACAGACCCTACCCTACAATGGGCTCACATTCTGCTGCCCAGATCATTTTTCTAAAAAATTTCAGTCCATATCTTCCCACTCCTTAAAAACCTCCCAATGGTTACCCATCCATCTCTGCATCCAACAGAAACTCCTTACCACCCATTTGAAAGCAGTCGATCAGCCTGCACCCTCCTACCTTACTTCACCAATTTCCAACTACAACACAGCCCGCATGTTCTTCTCCTCTAATGCCAGCCTACTCATTGTACCTTGACCTTATCTGTCTCACCACCAACCCCTCACCCATGTCCTCCCTCCCTTTGGCCTGGAACTCCTTCCTCCTTCATATATCTCAGACCACTTCTCTCCTACCTTCAAAACCTTATTAAAATCACTTCTCCTCCAAGATGCCTTCCCCTACTAAGCCATCACTTCCCCTACTACCTCTCACCTCTGCCTTGTCTCTGTACTTGGTTTTGTACCCTATAACCATTTGATATTCAGCCCATCCTCAGCCCCACAGCACTTACATTCATACGATAATAATCATAATAATGGTATCTGTTAAGTGCTTACTATATGCTGAACTGGGGTAGGTACAAGATAATCGGGTTGGGCACAGTCCTTGTCCCACATAGGGGTCACAGTCTTAATCCCCATTTTTAAAGATAAGGGAACTGAGACCCAAGGAAGTGAAGTGACTTGCCCAAAATCACACAGCAGACAAGTTGGCAGAGCTGGGATTAGAACCCATGACCTTCTGACTCCCAGGCACATGCTCTGTACAATAGACCGTTCATATACATAAGTTATTTTAGTATGTCTCCCCCTCTAAACCCTAAGCACCTTGCAGGCAGGAATGCCTACCAACTCTGTTGTATTGTACCCTCCCAAGCACTTAGAACAGTGCTCTGTACACAGTCAGCACTCAATAAATACCATTGATTGATTGGAGGAGATGTGATTTCATAAGGGCTTTAAAGATGGGGAGAACAGTGACCTGCTGAATCTGAAGGGGAATTCCAAATAGGAGGGAGGGTGGGAGTGATAAAATGGAGGCACAGTGAATAGTTTGTCATTGGAGGAGCAAACTGTGTGTGGTCTGTGTTGTAGTGGGAGAGGAGTGAGAATAAGCAGTGGGGAGTGAGCTCATTGAGTGACTTGAATCAGATGGCAAGGAGTCTCTGCTTGAGGCCGACATTCATTCATTCATTCATTCAATCATATTTATTGAGCGCTTACTGTGTGCAGAGCACTGTACTAAGCGCTTGGGAAGTACAAGTTGGCAACATATAGAGACGGTCCCTACCGAACAGCGGGCTCACAGTCTAGAAAGGGGAGACAGACAACAAAACAAAACATATTAACAAAATAAAATAAATAGAATAAATAGGTACAAATAAAATAAATAAATAAATAGAGTAATAAATCCATACAAACATATGTACATATATACAGGTGGTGTGGGGAGGGGAAGGAGGTAAGGTTGGGGGGATGGGTAGAGATGGTTGAATGACTACTGGACATGTTTAAAGAGGGAGGAGCTGTGTGCTGAAAGAAAAATGACCTGGGCAGCAGAACATGGGACTGGGAGTCAGAAGGTCATGGGTTCTATTCCCTACTTCACCGCTTGTCTGCTGTGTGATCTTGGGCAAGTCACTTCACTTCTCTGGGCCTCCATTACCTCATCTGTAAAATGGGGATTCAGACTGAGCCCCACATGGGACAGGGACTGTAGCCAACTTGATTTCCTTGTACCCACCCCAGTACCTAGTACAGTGTCTGGCAGAGTAAGTGCTTAACAAATACCATCATCATTATTATTATTATTGTTATTATTATTATTATTACTTAGACTGTGAGCCCCCTCTGGGACAAGGACTGTGTCCAACCTAGTTAAATTGTACCCACCCCAGAGCTAGAACAGTATTTGACACACAGTAATTGCTTAACATATACTATTAAAGAATAGAGTGACTTGCCCAAGGTCACAGAGCAGGCATATCTCAGGCCTGCATGCTTTCCACCAGGCCACACTGCTTCAAATGCTTGGATGAGCATGGTGGTGATTTGGTTGGCAAAAATAGGATGGATTATGGAGATGTTATGAAGATAGAACCTAGGGAATTTGGTGGTTAAATATATGGATTGAAGGAGAGAGAAGAGTAGAGGATAATGGTTTATGGGCTTGTGAGATAGAGAAAATGGTGGTGTTGTCTACAGTGATGGGAAGGTGTGGGGAAGAGAGAGCTTGGGAGGGAAGATGAGGAGTTCACTTTTAGAGTCATGTTGAGTTTGAGTTTCTTTGCCCTTACTTTCTGCCCCTTCCTCCAGTGGGTTTCCTGTTTCCATGAAAGTTATTCTGCTACCGGGGTCGGGGGGGGGGGGGCGGGGGGGGGGGAGGTGGGAGGGAGGGAGGGGGCCTCCAGGAGGGGACGCTCAGGGAAGAGGAGGGGGCCAGTAGCTGGGAAGGGGAAGGGTCCCAGGAGGGCATCCCCGCAGCACCCCAGATAACCGCCAGTCAGACAGCACAAGACCCAGCCCAGAGGAGAGTTACAGTTATGCAGGGGGAGCGCCGGACTGGCAGTGATGGACTTAAGGGGAAAGGCTTCTTCTTCAAGACCCGGGGGCCTATCCCACCCACCCATTCTGTTCCAGGGTCACAGCTCGTCTGAGTCTGGAGCAGGGCCCGTCCCCCAACCCCTCCCCACTGAGCGCAGTGCTGGAGCAGTTGGGCTTCAGCTGCAGTAGGAGGGAATGAGGTTAGACATGAAAAGCAGCGTCGTGTAGTGGATAGAGCACGGGTCCAGGAGTCAAAAGGTCATGGGTTCTACTCCAGGCTCTGCCACTTGTCTGCTGTGTGACCCTGGGCAAGTCACTTCACTTCTCTGTGCCTCAATACCTCATATGTAAAATGGAGACTGAGCTTGTGAGCCCTACCTGGAATAGGGCTGTGTCCAACTCGATTTGCTTGTATCCACCCCAGGACTTAGTACAGTGCCTGACACATAGCACTTAACAAATACCATTATTATTATTATTAATATTATTATTATTATCTGGGAGAACTCATTTACAGAGAGGGTGGGAGGCATGGGAGTGAGTAAAGGAGGCTGTGAGGTTTCCTCCCCTTGGGATGTGGTCACCCAGGAGAGACCCCCATCTGCTGGGCTGAGGGTTGTCCTGCCCAAAGGTAGGGGAATGGATGTGATCCCCTCCCCAGGGGGTGTCAGGGCTCCATCCCCCTCCCGTTTTGTAGTCCTGCCAATGTTTCAATCATACTGCTGCCTCAAGGCTCCAGGGGATCATTAATCAGAAATTGTCGGGCTTCTAGTCCCAGCGTTCCCCCACCCCCCACCCCACGACATCACTCTCCCCACTACACCCGCCAAAGCTCGTGCAGTTTAATTACTGGTTTTCAGGGTCCTGGAGACGGTGTTAGCTGCTCAGCCCCTCCCCTCTCTTCCCTCCCCTGGACCTGCACTCCTTCCATGAGACAGAGACGGGAAATTCAGACCGTTTCCATGGGGGTGTGGGCAGAGGCAGGGAGAGGGACAGAGACAGAGACAGGGGCAGGGACAGAGACAGAAGGCGGGCATGAGGGGAGCGAGTAGAGACAGTTCCCAAGATGCAGAATAAACAGAAAAGGAGCCAGGGTCAGGAGGTGGCGTTATCTCAGAGAGCCGCGGGGGATTTCAGGAGAAGAGGGAGTGGGTGGGCGGGGAAGGCCGATGTGGGGGAGGGGTGGCCACGAGTCAGAGCTGGGCGGACCGGATGGGAGCGGGGCTCTCTCTGAGCTGGGAGTGTCCGAGCCGGTCAGCCGAAGGGACCCCAGGATCTCCTGGCGGCTGCTGATGAGATCTGAGGGGTCAGAATGTGGAAGATGTCCTCAGACCAGGTGCCGGCCATGAGCCTCGATGGACACAGCCCAGCACCAGCATTTCCCCAGGTTCAGGACCCAAACCCACAAGGGGAGTTGTGGAGGAAGGCCCCCCATTTGTCCATCGCTGGCCCTGAGCAACCACTGCCTGTCACCGGTGCCAGCAAAGTGCGGCCCCAACTCTGGCCTCTCTCTTCCAAGCCTATTTCCAAGGCGCCTTCTTTGAGCAGAACTCCAGACTAGGTGCCTACTGTGTGCAGAATGCTGCACTGGGCAACTCCTATGTGCAAAGTGCTGTACTAGGCACTTGTTGTATGCCAGGCATTGTACTGGGCAATTACTGTGTGCAGAGCCCTGACTGAGAGCCTGCTGTACATTGAGTGTGGCACTTGGCACCTACTATGTGTCGAGAGCTGTATTGGTTCCTCGGAGGACAGACAGAAAATGTCAAAGAGATAATCCCTACCCTCCAAAAGCTCACAGACTAGTGCAGAAGATAATAGGCAAAAACTCCTAAAAACCCAGAAGTTAGTGTAAGCAAGCCGATACCAGTCAGAGATTCAAGAGCATATTCAGAATTCGGCAGAGGGCCCAGGAGGCTTATGGGGTAGCCCAACTGGGAAAGGTTTCAATAGGGAAAGGCTTCCAGGGGGCTGGCGGGGGGGGGGGGGGGATTTGAAACCGGGAAGAATTGTGGTCTGGCAGAATCGGGGAGGGAGAGAGGAAGGGAATTCCAGGAAAAAGGGCCAGTGGCAGGAGCACCATCGGCAAGGCCAGGGAAGGGGTGGCTTTCTTCAAAGGGCACAATCTGCCCCGGATTCTGCCTTTGGCCTAGCCCCCGGCCTGGCTCCCAGCTATGCCCTCACTTCATACACCCACAGGGGCTGGAGCTGCCCAGAGCTGAGTCGGCTGAGGCAGAGGTCACCAGCCCGGGCCCCTGCCCCTCTCCCAGACGGGCAGGAAGTCAGCCCGTTCCCATGGCGACCGTCCAGCTGCCAGGGCCCTCGGGCTGACCTTGCTGGGACTCTCCCTCCTCAGCCTGAGAGGAGACACACGTGGCGGCTGAGAGGCCGGCAAATCCAGCCTAGCCCAGCCGGATGGAGGCTCCTTATCAGACAGAAGAGCCAGCGAGTCTCCACAGCTGGGGGACGGGACTGATGGGCGGGGGGTCGGGGGAGGACAAAGGAGGGGGGCGCTGAGGTGGTTCGGTCATGCATTAGTTCTGCTCTGGGGGGGGCCAGGGGCAGGCACCTCCCTCTCCTTCAGCTGTGGAGCTGTGCAGCCCCCAGCCTCTCCACCCAAGCACTCGGACCCTCAGCACCAGTCCCCAGACCCTGGACCCCATCTTCCAACCCCAGACCCCCAGCCACAGAACCAGGCCCTCACTCCCAGAACCCCAGCTCCTAGATCCCCATTGCAGCCTACCAGACTCTGGACCCTGAATCCCAAACACTACCCCACTGTCTCCAACTTCAGCTCCAGACCCTCCAGCTGCAGTATCCCTGATTCTGGATCCTCAACACCCTCCCCCCACCTCCCCAGGCACCCCTCTGATAATCCCCATGGTGATGGGATGATGGCTCTCTGCAGCAACCTAGACCCAACTCTTGTCCAGGACTAGGGCTATGGTGAGGGGAGAGGGGCTGGGGGGAAGTGAATCAGGAGAGGAAGAGGCTGAAAGGGAGAGTGAGATGGAGAGACAAAGGAAGACACATGGAGACTCGGGGGGAGTGAGACAAAGACAGGCATAATCGGGTGGAGAGACAGAGAGAGAGAGAGAGATTCAGACAGGCAGGGGCAGACAGAGACAGAGAAAGACTTATAGACAGATAAACAGGAAGAGATGGACACAGAAATGCAGAGGGAGATGCAAACAGGTAAAGGCAGAGAGAGAAAGAGACCCAGGCAGTCAGAGACAGACACAGAGACACAGCGGAAGAGAGTTCCAGAGATAAAAAGGAAGAGAGACCTAGACAGACAGAGATAGAAATGGAGATTCAGACAGGCAGAGACAGACACAGAGACAAAAAGGAGGAGACCCAGATAGGCAATGACACAGAAGGAAAGAGACCTAGACAGGCAGAGATAGAAACGGAGATTCAGACAGGCAGAGACAGACACAGAGACAAAAAGGAGGAGACCCAGATATGCAATGACACAGAAGGAAAAAGACCAAGACAGGCAGAGATAGAACACAGGAGAGAGGCCCATGCAGACAGAAACAGAGCCAGAAACTCAGAGAGCCAGAGGCAGAGGGAGAACATTAAAGATGGGATGGATCCAGGGCTGTCGGAGGAAGTGGAGCTGGAGGGAATCAGAACCATTGCAAGGTCCCTGAAGAGTAGTCCCCATGCCCACAAGGGACTGGGCAAGGGCGCTTGGTCTCAGGGTTTCAGGATTTCACTAGCCAATGAAGCCCAGGGCCGGGAACTTGGCCACCGCGGGGCACGGAGGTTTGGTGCCTGCAGGAAGAAAGGGAACACTGGCTGTGTCTGGACTGGCTGCTTGTTCCCAGGCCCTTTCTGAGGAACCCAGGAGCCCCAGAGTAGCTCCATTCCCATAGCAGCAGGGTCCCCCTGCAGAATGCCCTAAGCCCATCAGAATGGAGACCCGAGAGGAGGCCCAAGGCCGTCCCGAAGTGCAGAAACCATCGGAGGCCTCCCAGAAACCCTTGGGTGTCCGAACCCCAGAGGCCATCCTGAACCCCAGGGGCCGTCTGAACCCCAGGGGCTGTCTGAATCCCAGAGGCCATCCTGAGTCAGTGGGCCAGGCTCCCTGCAGAATGCCCCAAGACCATCAGAACAGAGGCCCAAACTGAGGCTGGGGGCCATCCTAAACCCCAGAGGCTATCCCAAACCCCAGAGGCCATCTGAACCCCGGAGGCTGTTCCCAAATCCCGGAGGCCTTGCTGTTGCCGCCACTACAGCAGCAGGGCTGCCTCACTCCAGGTGCCCCGACCATACTTCTGTTCTCAGACCCAGTCCCACTGACCCTTTCCCTCTGCCCCCCAGCCCTGATAAGCAGGACAGTGGCAGCCGCTCCCAAGCCTGGAGTTCTGGCTCCACAGAGGCCGCTGGGGTGGTGCGGGGGCTGTGGGATGCTGGGGTGACACTCTTCTCCAGGAAGATTTCCCTGACTAATCCCCCATTCTGCCTCCCTAATTTGCCTTCCCTTCTGCATCGCTCATGCCCTTCGGTCGGTACCCCTTAAGCATGCAGATACTTACCCCTCCTTGGACCCCACGGAGTTTCTGTCCATAGCATTATACTCAGCCATTTCCCCTGTGTGACATTCATTTTAATGTCTAGCGCCCACACTAGGCTACAAGATCCTTGAGGCGAGGAACTGTGGTTACTGACTCTACTGTATTGTACTGTCCCAACTGATTAGAATAGTGTTCATCATATAACATAGAGTTCGATAAATAGCGTTCAATAAATGCTACTGATTGATTGATTCACTCTTTCCTTTCTGCCTACTTGGTGTACCAGGGCCTGGTGGCCTCACCCAGTGACAGCTGAGGCTTTCCTGTTGGGCCCTTCCTCCAAGGAGTCCAACCACTTATCCATGACCCTGCTCTTTCATTCAACCCACGTATTCAATCCAACAACAAATCCTGCCATTTCTACCTTCACTGCATCTCTAGACTCTGACCTGTCCTTCCCATCCAAAACTACCACCGTACTGATCCAAGCATTTATATCCTGCCCTGACTAATGCATCACCCCATTACTGACCTCCCTGCTTTTTAAAAAAAATTGGTGTTTGTTGACTGCTTACTATGTGCCATGCACTGCACTAAGCACTGGGGTAGATACAAACTAATCAGGATGGACAAAGTTCATGTCCCCTGTGGAACTCACAGTATTAATCCCCACTTTACAGATGAGGGAACTGAGGCACAGAGAAGTGAAGTGACTTGCCCAAGGTCACATTGCAGACGAGTAGTGGAGCTGGGATTAGAACCCAGGACCTCCTCTCTCCCAGGCCCACGCTCTATCCACTAGGCCACACTGCTTCTCAGCCTCTCCCCTCTTCAGTCCATACTTCACTCTGCTGCCCAGATCCTTTTCCTGAAAAAACATTCTGTCCTTGTCTCCCCACTCCTCAAAAACCTCCAATAGTTGCCCATCCACCTCCACATCCAACAGAAACTTCTTATAGTCAGTTTTAAGACCCTCAAACAGCTCTCCTGCTTTTACCTGGCTGATCTCGCAGACCACACGCTTTGTTCCTCTAACCCCAACCTACACATTGGACTTTGATCTCGTCTATCTCACTGCCAACCCCCATCCTGTACCCTCCCTCTGGCTGAGACTCCTTCCCCCTTCATATCTGACAGAGCACCTTCCACCCCACTTTCAACCCCCGACTAAAATCACATCTTCTTCAACAGCCTCTAACTAATCCTTCATTTCCGCTACTTGCTCTCCCTACTGGGTCACCTATGCACTTGGCTCTGTACCCTTCAAGCACATCATGGTCACCCCACCCTCAGCCCCACAGCAATTTATGTAGAAATCTTTGCATTCCCTTATATCCCTGATCTGTAATTTATTTGAATGCCTGTCTCCCTTCTAGATTGCACGTTCCTGGTGGATAATCAATCAATCAATCAATCATATTGATTGATAAGAGCGCTTACTGTGTGCAGAGCACTGTACTAAGCGCTTGGAAAGTACAAGTTGGCAACATATAGAGACAGTCCCTACCCAACAGTGGGCTCACAGTCTTAAAGGGGGAGATAGGGATTTAATCTACCAACTCTAGTGTATTGTCCTCTCCCAAGCACTTAGTGCAATGCTCTGCACACAATAAGTACTCAATAATTAGTACTGATTGATTGATTGCCCCCTCCTGGGCCTTGGCAGCCCCACAGTGTCCAGGATATGTGGTCAGACCCAGCTCTGCCAATTCTCAGCTGTGTGACTTTGGGCAAGTCACTTAACTTCTCTGTGCCTCAGTTACCTCATCTATAAAATGGGGATTAAGACTGCAAGCCCCCCGTGGGGCAACCTGATCACCTTGTAACCTCTCCAGTGCTTAGAACAGTGCTTTGCACCTAGTAAGTGCTTAATATTATTATGGAGGAGAGGCCTCTGATGGATCACTGTGGGGAGAGCCAGGGATGGAGAGAGGAGTTGTCCAGGATGTTGGATGGTCTGTGCTGGCTCATCAGGGGAGAGTCAGAAGTGTTGGATAATTTGTGCTTGGTCCCTGGGGTAGAGACAGGGATAAAGTTGGGAGAGTCAGAGATGTTTGGACTGTCCGTGCTTGGTCACTGGAGAAAGTCAGAGATGGAGAGGGGGGAGTCAGGAGTGATGGATGGTCTGTGCTGGGCCACAGAGGGAGAATGAGGACTGTTAAATGGTCCAGGCTGGGGAGAATCAGGGATGGAGATGGGAGATCTTTAGGGCAACTAGCATTCTGGCGCCACCGTACCAGATCTTCTTGGGCCAAGTGGGCAGTGGAAGAATAGGATGGAAAAAGTCTCTTCAGAGGCTGATGGTCTGAGGTCTCAGCAGGTTTAAAAAGCATCATCTCCCAGGGCCCCTTCCACCATCCCCAGCCTCCAACCCCTCCCCCTCACTCTGGAGAGCAGCCTCTGGCGCCCTGCATTCTCAGACTGTGAGAGAAGATTCCTGCTCCCAGATCTGGCTGCTGGGGCCACGTCACACTCTCCTCCCGTGGGTGCAGTGTTGGAGGGAGGGGGGAGGAGGAGAGGGGAGGAGGGGAGACAGGGTAGGAAGAGTCCAATAACCCAGCACACACCCCATATTCCCCACCAGGCCCCAAGTCTGGCACAGATCAGCAAATCAAGAAGGTCTCCCTAGGAGACAGAGGGCAGGCTCAGCTGGAGCCTTACAAGTCCAAGGCACGGGCCGTAGGTAGGTGTGTTTACTGATCCTGACCTAATGCCAGTACCTTGTTCCTGTGACCTGCCTAATCCCATCCCCATCTCCATCCCAGCCCCAACCTGGCCATCCTCAGCCCCAACTCCAGCCTGACCAATCCCCAGTTCCACCCTGGCCAACCCCCAGCTCCCATCTTGACCCCCTTCAGCCAGCCCTACCCCTGCCCACCTCCTAGCCCTCATCCCGGACCCACTCCAGCCCCCATTCTTGGTAGCACCAAACTCCGCTGGACAAGAGAGAACCAAAATCTCCTGCCTCATGGATAACGTCAAAATGGCTCTTGGGCAGAGTGCAGACTGGCCCTCGAGAGACCAAAGTTTTAGCTCCACCTCTTCCTGCTTTGCTCCTTGCTGGCAGTATGTCCCTAGACAAGGCCCATCACCTTTCTGGGACTCAGTTCCCCCTTCCACACAGAGAGGAAAGCATATCCATCAGACCACCTTCAAAGCCCTACTAAAATCATACATCTTCCAAAAGGCCTTCCCTGACTAGGCCCTCATTTTGCCTATTCTCCCTCCTTTATGCACTGCCTTGTGGACTTGGATCTGTATAATAATGAAGATGGCATTTGTTTAGCACTTACTATGTGTGAAGCACTGTTCTAAGCACTGGGGGAGAATACAAGGTGATCACGTTGTCCCACGTGGGGCTCGTAGTCTTAATCCCCATTTTATAGATGAGGTAACTGAGGCTCAGAGAAGTTAAGTGACTTGCCCAAAGTCACACAGCTGACAAGTGATGGATCTGGGATTAAAACCCATGACCTCTGACTCCCAAGTCCATGCTCTTTCCACTGAGCCATGATGCTTCTCATCCCTAAAGCACTAGTTATTTGCCCCACCTCTAACCCCTCAGCACTTATAATAATAGTGATGATGGCATTTATTAAGCACTTACTACGTGCAAAGCACTGTTCTAAGCATGGGGGAGGTTACAAGGTGATCAGACTGTCCCACTGGGGGCTCACAGTCTTAATCCCCATTTTACAGGTGAGGTAACTGAGGCACAGAGAAGTTAAGTGACTTGCCCAAAGTCACACAGCTGACAATTGACGGAGCAGGGATTTGAACCCATGAACTCTGACTCCAAAGCCCGTGCTCTTTCCACTGAGCCACATAGCCCTATGCTTTCCCACTTCCCCTGGCCGATATTTATTTTCATGTCTGTCTTCCCCATCTGAGCTGTGAACTGCTTGTGGTCAGGGACTGTATCTATCAACCCTACTGGATTGTTCTCTCCCAAGCACCTCATGCAGTGCTCAGCTTGCAGTAAATGCTCAAAAAAATACCATGGATTGGTTGATTGATTGAATGAAACCCTGCCCTGATCTGTCTCCCAAAGTTGCCAGGAGAATTAAATACTGCAAAAACACCTTGAGAAGATGAAAGCCTTTCACCTGTCACAGGGATCATTATCTTTATTGAATTCACATCAGTACAAGGTCCTGAGGAGCTGAGCTCAGATCAGAAAATTCCTAAACCAACTACAACCTCGTTCCCACTTGGAAAACACTTCCAAACAACATGGCCCCAGTCTGCTCGAATCGAAGACCAGCGGGCCCACCCTTGATGCCTGAACTGGCAGCTGGACAATGTTGACCAGCAATGGCAGCAGCAGCCGGTGCCCTGGAGTCTGTATGACACCAGACCTGGCAGAAACTCCTTGGGGCACAGGGGTCTGTTGGAGAAGGACCAGCTGATCCCAGAACTGCAAGACGACACCGAGGCAAAGAACAGATGGATCTTTGACCTTCCTGGGCCAAGCTCCAAAGGGGAATGTGTGACATCGTGGAAGGAGCAGGCAGAGGTGAGAAAGAATCTCACTGACTCTGACTTCTTCAATGACCCTGAAGTCCAGAGTTAGCACTCTCCATCATCACAACCATCAGAACTGCTCCTTGCTCCCCCAAACCAGACCACAGCCTGACCCTGATCCTTAGCCCTAACTCTCTGCCCAATGGAACACGAAGGAGTGGGACACATGTCCCCTTGGATTCAACCCCGCCCACTCACAGACTTTGCCTGAGATACTGCAGTACCAGAGAGATATGGTCCTGGAGGTCCTTCATCTGGTTTTATTCGATTTCGTTACAAAAATAAATGCGCCCGAGAAACCAAAGTTTGACCACCCACACGCGTGGACTCAGGGGGCACTGTGGCTGCTTTCACTGAAAGCAAATGGCCCCAACTCAGCATGGCTCTGAGTCTGTCTGCAACCGGGGTCCACACCCACCGTGACCCCACGGCCCCATCTGTGGCCACAGTCCCCACGGTGCAGCTGGTCACCCATTGAGTTCTGGGACTTGGTAGGCTGTGGGTGGATCAGCAGGCCTCCACTGGGGGTATCGTTCCGCTCCTCCCATCCATCACAGCCAGGGTTGGGGCCGGCTGAGCTGGTGACCTTTGGCTCCACCCAAGGGGCCGGGCCCAGACCAAGCCCCTGCTGTCCGACACTTGCACCGGGAACCCCCGAACTATCTCTTCAGCGTCCGGGGGCCCCTTGGGGTGAGGTGACTCAGCAGCACAACTGTGGGATGACAGGGTCCAGTCGGTGGGGGTCTCATACCCCAGAAGCTGTGAGGAGACAGTCTCTGGCCAGTGCAATCCCCACATCACAGTGGCAGGACTTGGTCCAGCCAAGGGGCTTACATCCCAGCAGCTGATTGGGCTCTGGCTGGTAAGGTCCTCACATCCCGGCAGCTGGACGGGCTCTGGCCAGCGAGGTCCTCACATCCCGACAGCTGGATGGGACCCAGCCGACAAAGTCCTCACATCCTGGTCAGCTGTCTGCCTCTCTGCCCATCTCCCGGCCAAGAAAAATGAGCAAAGCCATGACTCCCATTTCTCTCAGTTCCATATTGCACATGCAGCCCGGCGTGGGGCATAGTGGGGCATGGGGCGGCCGGCCCTCTATGGGGTGAGGGGGCCGGGGGGGGGGGGGCGGTATGGCTCTCTGCTCCCCACTGGCTGGCCCAGCCCTGGGCACTCAGCCCGAAGCCCTCACGTAAGTGACCCCGTTGGGGTCGGGAATGACCTGGCTCCAACCTGCCTTGAAGAAGACTAGCTGGCGACCTGCAGAAAGGAAAGACACCACCGGCTAAAGGTACTGTCCAATTCCCAGGCCAGGGGGAGCCCAGCCCAGATCACAGAATTGATGGGGTTAGGGTGGCTGCATGCACAAACGTAGATGTACCCAGATCCCACATGTGTACACACACACACACACACACACACACACACACACACACACACCTTTCTCACATGTGCACCCTCACCCCCCAGGCACATGCCAGAGAGCAGGGGCAGACCCTGTCTGAGCAGACTTGGAATGCTACCCTGGTCCGGCTGCTTCCTCCCATCCTTCTAGCCCTCAAGTAATGTGGCAACCCTGGAAAGGTCACTTTACTCATCCCCCAACTCCATCCCCAGCCAGGTGGGCATTTCTGGCCACCCCTAGCCTGGACTCACCTGTCCAGGTAGTGCGGTTGGTCACGACAAAGGCCCTGCACTGGGTGTGGCTCTCACACACAGACACCGCCTCACGGATGCTGAACACGGACAGGACGCAGCCCCCGTGCCGGTTGGAGGGCCAACACCTGTAGTCATCTGCGGGGATCGCAGTCTCCGGCAGCCTCCGGTACTCTGCACGGACACACAAAGAGGCCCAGAGGCACTGAGCACAGAGACCCCCTCCCACACACACACTCTCCACCTGCCCAAGGCACCTCACCGAGGCAGCACAGAGCCCCCTTCCTCTGGCCACGGACCTCCAAATGGGCCACGAGTCTGGGCAGCTGAGGGGTAGGGGCGGCTGAGGGGTGGAGGGTGCAGGAGCCTCCCTGACCCCCCACTGTTACACAGGTGCAACCTGGAAGCAGGAGCGGGCTGGAAGATGACCTCTGGCCTCAAACAGAGCCCAGACTCAGTACCCGTGGCCTCCGGCTGTTCCTCCCCAGCTCCACCAAGCTGGGAGAGTCATTGGCTGGTGCAAGTTCCTGCCCCTCACAACCCCCATTCTGACCCTTCCCACCTCAGTCACACAGTACAGTTTCACTACCCTGTGGACCCCTTAACGTTTCCCTCTTGGAAAATTATCACTGCATCCAGGATGCCCAGGGAGCCAAATGGAGGGGCTTTGCCTTGACCCATCCTGAAGCCACTTCACACTTCCTGTTCTCCCCAGTGCCCTGAGAGTCCACACCAAGTGAGCTGCAGCGTGAATGGTGAGATGAGAAGTTTAAGTCAGTCCTCTGGCATGAGGCCTGGCCGAGCACCAGGGCAAAAATCCGGGGAGTGATTGATCAAACTCTTGGCTGCAATGGGGTTCAGAATGCCCGTGGCTCTCAATTATCTGTACTGCCCCTGAGCAATGAAGCCACATAATGGAGAGATGATTGTCCAGTTCAGTGAGACTGCCCTTGCGCCGATCCTCTGAGCTTCCACCAGCCTCCGCTAGCAGAGGCTGGGGTCTTCTAGACTGTGAGCCCGCTGTTGGGTAGGGACCATCTGTATATGTTGCCAACTTGTACTTCCCAAGAGCATAGTACAGTGCTCTGCACACAGTAAGCGCTCAATAAATACGATTGATTGAATGAATGAATGAGCATCAGTGTCACTTTATACCGCCTCGTCGGCAGCTGAAGAGAGAAGCTCCTGTGGCCAGGGGTCCGAGTTGGGCTGGAGATCCGAAGTGGGCTAAGAGTATCAGGCTCGTGCCATGTTGTGCCTAGTGCTGGCCTAAACTCTAGGCTCCACGATCCCTCCTCAGGCCCACCACCCTGGGCTGTCTATTCCCTGGGCAGTGGGATGGGGTCCTGTGGATCCTGATCCAGACCAGGTCCTGTGGAGCATGGGTCTAGCTGTGGCCCCTCAGTGAGCAGCCTGGGGTTCCTTTGCCTCCCACAAAGCCAGGTGAGATGCACTCCCCTCACTGAGTTGCACTCCTGTGAGGGAGTGCACACAAAACACACACACACACACACACACACACACACACACACATCATCATCACCACCACCACCGCTGTCCCCCCTGCCCCTGGCCTCTGGGGGTCTGCAGCCCAAGCATGCAGTTAGCCGACAGCATACCGATTGACCTCCTTGGCCTCTCCCATTGTGCTGCTGGGCCGGGCCCTATTTCCCAGGCCTGATGTTTCACCTCCGCCCGCCCCGGGGGACGGGACTCACCAGCACTGGGGGCCGTGGTCGTGTTCTGCAGGTAAGCGCCGCTCTGGTACAGCTGCAGCACGTGTTCCAGCTGCCTCCATGTCTCATCTACCCCCCAGAGAAGTTCACCTGCCGAGAGCCACCACCGGGAATGTGAGTGCGAGCAAGTGGACCTGTGTTTGCATGTGTGAATGTGAACGGAAATGGCTGGGAGCATGACTGTGCACAAGCAAGGGTGAGCAGGTGTGGCCAGAAGCATGCTGGTGCACGCGTGAGTGGGTGTGACCTTGGGCACACTTGTGCACATGCGAGTGTGAGTGGATATCACTGGGGGCATGCATGTGCCCTGGCACACATGAGAAAGTGTGGCGGGGGCATGAGTATGCACAAACGAGTGTGAGCAGTTGGAGTCAGGGACATGAGTGTACATGTGAACGTGATCCAGTGCCAATACGATGGCTGTGAGTGAGGGTGACAGTTACTCCCCCGTGTCCACCACCCGAGCCTCTGCCGGCAGCCCCAGTTGCACAGGGCACAGAGGGCCGAGGGCCGAGGTCGACTGGGTACCTGTGGCATTGACGATCTCATCCAAGAGGGGCCGCAGGCTCGGAGGGGCGCTGTGAGGCAGCAGGTAGGTGAAAAAGAACCTGCACAGACACGGCGCCTCAAACTCAGCTGGCTCGGCCACCGAGACACCAAACACAGTCCCCACCAGCCAGAGCTGCACCCCCCAGCCCCAGGGCCCCAGCCTGCTCCTGCTCCTGCTCCTGCTGCTGCTGCCTGATCAGGACAATACACCCCCAGCAACCTGAGGAGGGCGGTGCTGGATGGTGGGGGGAGGGGGCAGGAGGCACCCCACTCCCAAAGGAAATCAAGAAAGCCTGCAGCAGTGGGGGTTAGGGGGCACTGGGGACACTGGAGACAGGGACACTGGGTCCAGAACCCCTCCTCTGCATCTCCCCCCCTCAACAGGATCCTCTCAACATTTTGAGCCCCAGCACCTCCCCCCAACCAGGCTCTCCCTACACCATCCTGGGCCCCAGGACTACCCTGGAGACCCCTTCTCCAGGGGTTTCATCACCAGGCTTGGCTCCAGCTCCCCCCGTGACTGCCGCCCCACCCACCCCACCACCAACACCATGGGCCCCAGGACCTCTCCCCTGACCAGGATTCCCTTCCCCCCACCACCCTGGACCCCTCCCCCACAACCCTGGACCCCAAACCCTCCCCAGGACCATCCCTCCCACACCGGACCCTTCCCCCAGGGACCCTGAGGTGGACCTGTAGGCATTGTAGAGATTCCTCTTCTCGTTCATGCCAAGACAGCGGCCCCGCACGCAAGACAGGGAAAAGTTCCTGGCAGGAAACTCCATCCGGCAACCCTGGTGGCTGCTGCATAGTGCCTCCCCTACGCTGGCATCATCCAAGTCAGTCACCTTCAGCTCCCCGGCCACCAGCACAAACTGCCGTGGCCGGAAATCCAGCAGGGTCACGGACCCGAGGGGAGAGTGGGCCAGGTGGTGCAAGAGACGGACTAGGCTGAGGCAGATCTGAGGTGGGAGAGAGGCCTAGGGTCATGGGGCCATCCCCAGGTGGGCCAAGCCTGGGCAATGCCCAGTGTTTCAGAGGCTGGGCAGAAAAGAGTTAAGAGTTAAGTGGGAGGCAACGGGGTTAGTGGAGGGAAGAATCCTTGGCGGGAGGGATGGGGGAGGAACCGCGGGGGAAGTCCCTGGCCTGCTACATAACCCCAGGCAAGTACTGCCAAATAGCAGCATCAATAGCAACAGTTCTTACCAATGGCCCACTCAGGGCGGGGCACGGTACTAGGCATTAGGAAAATACAGGAGAACAAAGTGACAGGTCCCTTGCCCAAAGGAGCTTACACTCCAACAGGGGAGACAGAGGTCCAAAATAAGTAATGTGGACAGAGATGCACGGAGAATGGGTACAGGAACATTTGTGATGCATTGGAGTTGGCTGAGAAAATGATCTAGTTCAGTGGGCTGGGAAGTCAATCGGGGAAGGCTCAATAAATATGACCGATTGATTATTGGAGGAGGTGAGATTTTAGGAGAGAATTTAGAAGAATTGGGAATTTATTCTGACTTGACACATGTCCACATGTTTTGTTTGTTGTCTGCCTCCCCCTTCTAGACTGTGAGCCCATTGTTGGGTAGGGACCATCTCTATATGTTGCCAACTTGTACTTCCCTAGTGCTTAGTATAGTGCTGTGCACACAGCAAGCACTCAATAAATACGATTGAATGAATGAATGAATCTGATGGAGGGAGGGAGGGAGTTGTAAGCTGTTGGAGTCAATTACTTAACCCTTCCAGGCCTCAGACTCCTTATCAGTAAAATGAGGATCAGGTCCCTGCACTGCTCCCCGACCCTCCATGAGTCCCTGTTGGGCCAGGGATGATGTTGGAGAGAAGGCACTTACTAAACACTCAACCAGAAACAGTAGTAAGAGGAATCACGGGGGCTGAGCCAAGGACAGAGAGGCCGGCCTGTGCCGGGCAGGGCCAGGGGGCTGGAGCTGATGGCTTAATAATATTAATAGTAATAATGGCATTTGTTAAGCACTTACCATGTGCAAAGCACTGTTCTAAGCACTGGGGAGGATACAAGGTGATCAGGTTGTCCCATGTGGGGCTCACAGTCTTAATCCCCATTTTACAGATGAGGTAACTGAGGCCCAGAGAAGTTAAGTGACTTACCCAAAGACACACAGCTGACAAGTGGTGGACATGGGGTTAGAACCCATGACCTCTGACTCCCAAGCCCGTGCTCTTTCCATTGAGCCATGCTGTTTTCCTGCTTAGGCAGGGCAAGCCGGTTTGGGCCACTTGTCCATTTTTCTAAGATTGTCCAGACACCTGGGACAGATGGTCAGCTTCCCCCCTTGCCCTCCGGCAGCCAAGTGGGAGAGCCGGCCAAAGCCAGGTCAGGCTAGGCCAGACCAGACAAGACGGGAGAAGAAACCTTAATCTGGAGACCAGGACAGTGCCCACCCCCCACCCCCTTGCCCTCCCAGGGCTGCTCTTGCCGGGGGCCGCGAGAGTGGGGTGGACCAGTAGGACGGACCGGGCCGGGTCCTACGACCCCTCCCTCTTCGGCCCGACAGGGTCAGGAATCCGGCAGAGGCTGCCAGGGCCCGATTCCCGCGGCGCCGCAACCGCCTTGTAGGGGAAAAGGGCGCTCAGCCCGCAGCAGCCCCACCCCCTCCTGGCTCCGCGCACAGTCCCGGGGGGCTGGGGGAGGGGGGCGGGCCCCTGCGCCGTGCAAAGTCCCGGGGAAGTGTGTGTGTGTGGAGGGGGGAGGACCTCCTACTCCCGAGGTGCGGATTCCTGCCCCGACCCTGGCTAGGAGAGGGAGTTAGGAAGGAAGGAAGGACAGAAGAGAAGGAGCGATGGACTGATTGTCCACCGCAGGGAGCCACGCCGTATCCCGCTGACTCCTCTACCCCTCTCCGGGGGGTGGTGGGGGGGCAGGGCAGGTGCTGACAGCCAGTGCTTTCCGACCCCCACTCCTCCCCCCGCGGCCAGATGGCTCCCTCCGTCCACACAGAACAGCTGCGGGGGGGCGGGGGGTGACCTCAGCCCACTCTTTCAGGGTCTCAGTTTAGAACTGGACCATCCCCAGGCGTCCAGAGGAGCCATGCGGCCAGGCTGAGACAGGCTGAGTCTCCTCCTCCTATCACCCAGGCCGTTCCCCGCCTCCCCCACCCACCCATCCCTCACCCAACGCCCCCTACCCGGAAACGGTCTTCCCATGAGGCCTGAAGCAGCTGGATCATCTCCACCGGGGCACCCAGCTCCGTGATGGCCGTCAGCGCACTAGGGGCATCTTCACTGTCCTGGTAGCAGTAGCCATACAGCTGCGGAGAGGGGATGTGTATATATCTATAATTCTATTTATTTATATTGATGCCTTCTTACTTGTTTTGATGTCTGTCTCCCGCCCTTCTAGACTGTAAGCCCAGTGTGGTTAGGGATTGTCTCTATTGCTGAATTGTACTTTCCAAGCCTTAATACAGTGCTCTGCACACAGTAAGCCCTCAATAAATACGACTGAATGAATGAATGGGATGGGGTGGTCAAGGGGCTTATCGTGCTCCCGCCCATTGGGGCCAGGGCCAGGGCCCAGGGAGATTCGGGCTGAGGAAGAATTTAAAGGTTGAGATGCAGCAACTGAGTCAGGGCTCGTCCCTGCCACCTGCAAGGCTCAGCTCTCAGAAGCACAACAGGATGGTGCGTGTATATTGTGGATGTGTACATAATGCACAAATGTGTGTGCGTGCGTGCGTGTGTGAGTACATGAGTGTGTTAGTGAACTACTGCCCATTCTTCCCCTCCCCCCGACTCCCCGTGTCCTGCCTGCTTGCAATCAATCAGTCAATCAGTCAACCCTGTTTACTGAGCCCCTATTGTACTGAGTACTATTGTACTGTACTAAGCACTTGGGACATTCCAATCCCTGTGCTAAAGTAGTTTACCATCTAGTAGGAGAGTCTGCCACTGGAATAAATAAATCATTCATTCAATCGTATTTATTGAGTGCTTACTGTGCGCAAAGAACTGTACTAAGCGCTTGAGAGAGTACAATGTAATAATAAAGACACATTCCCAGCCCACAGTGAGCTTAAATTACCATCAAGAGGAATAGACTATAAGGATAAATAGTTAAGTGGAACAGTGGGTTTAGGTGGTGTGAAAGTGCTGAAGTGGAAGTTGGAAGGGATGTGATTTCAGAAGGGCCCCGATGATGGGGAGAGCCGTGTTCTACTGGGAAGGGGGACAGGCTGTCAGAGAAGGTCGGCAGCGAGAGTGGAGAACGAAGCACAGTCACTGGGTTGGCTTGAGAGGAACAGCGAGTGTGAGTTGGGGTGTAATGGAAGAAGTGTGAAGGTTGGGGTGAGGCTAAGTAAGGGGCAAGAGCTGATTGAAGGCCTTAATGTGAATACTGAAGTTTTTTCTTGATACCGAAAGGACAAATAACCACTGGAGGTTACTGAGGAGTGGGGAGACATGAACAAGAGGAGGTTTCAGCAAAATGATCCGGGAGGCAGAGTAGAATGTGGACTGGGAAGGGGAGAGACTGAAGGCCAGCTAGGCCAGCGACGAGGCTGATGCAGTAGTCGAGACGGGATGCGGATGGGTGTCCTGGCCGTTAGGATTGAGGGGAAGGTGTGGATTCTTGAAAGTGGAATGGAAGAAGAATCGATAGGGTTTGGTGACAGACTGAATACAAGGGTTGAAAGACAGGGAGGAGTCGAGGACAATGAGAATGAGGAGGAGGAGGTTGTCAACAGTGGCTGGAAGTCAGGGTTTGGGTGGGAAGATGAGGAGCTCAAGTTTGGACGCGTGGAGCTTGAGGTCCCGGCGGCACAGCCAGGCCGAGATGCCGCGGAGCCAGGAGGAGATGAAGGACGGCAGGGAGGGTGAGAGGTCGGGGCTGGAGCGGGAGGTTTGGGAGGCGTCCGCGGAGGTGGAGGGTCGAGCCGTGGGGAGCAGGTTTGTTCGCCAAGGGAGAAAGGAATTGTAGACTGAGAAGGAAAGTGAGTGTAGTTGCGGCCTCCCGCAAATCATCCAGTTGTTCCCGCGGTATGTCCGGGCCAGGGGCCTCCCGGGCCGTAGCCGGGATCCGAAGCGGGAGCGGATGCAGCCCGTCGCGTCACGGCGAACGGGGGCCGGACGGGGGGCTGTTTCTCATTTGCCGTCCCCCGGGGCTGGGTTCTTTGTGGGAACCCTCTGACGGTATTAAACACCCGGAGGCCGTTAAACGGGCTGTTAACGAGGCACTAATCACCGCTCCCGGAACATCCAATAGAGATGGAGCGACCCGGGCCCCGCCCCACGCCTTTCCCTCAATGAAGAAAGAGAAAAGCTTGTGGGAACGGCCGCAGACACGGCACGGGCAAGGCCCAGAACACGGCCCCGGACACGGCCAGGGAAGTCCAGCACGGAGAGGCCATCGCCGCCGTCGCCCTGACCTCCGCCCCCGAGAGATCGGGTTACCCCGGCTGGGCCTGGGTCCCAGCGAGCGGGGATTCGGAAGCTTTCACCCTTGTAAACTCAGCCTCCCTCCCACCCACCCATCCCAGGCTCCATCCTCCACCACTCCGGGATGGGGCTGGTGGGCTCAGGGGGCTCGCTAGCAGAGGTCGGGGATCGGTTGGCGGTAGGGGCATTGGGAATCTCTAGGAGACTAAGCCGGAGAAGGTTGGGTGGTGGTGGAGCGGGGCAGAAGAGAGAGAGAGAGAAGGACAGAGACACTGTCCGCATTTAATAATGATGGTATTTGTTAAGCACTTACTATATGCCAGGCACTGTACTAAGTGCTAGGATGGATATAAGCAAATCGGGTTGGCACAGTCGCCTTCCCACATGGGGCTCACAGTCTCAATCCCTATTTTCCAGATGAGGTAAGTGAGGTCCAGAGAAGTAAAGTGACTTGCCGAAGGTCACACAGCAGACAAGCGATGGATTAGAACCCATGACTTGACTCCCAGGTCCGTGCTGTAGCCACTAGACCGTGCTGCTTAGCCTGTTCGGGCACCAGTACTGGTGGTAACGGGGCCTGAGCCCCAGCTCTGAGCTTCACATCCAGCTGCCCCCACCCCCGGGGGTGGGAGGGGGGGGGCGACTGAGGCTGAGGTGTCTCCTCTCAATGCCTTCCCTCGCCCCAATCCCCTCACTTACCTTCCCGCCATCTAAACCCCTCCCTTCAGCAGACCACCAAGAGGGGGTTGGGGGAAACACCTCACCTCCCTCGGGTTCTAGTTCGGGGCAAGAGGCCCCTGGACATACCCTCTGGGGAGACCCCGCAGACCCCCTCTCCCCACAAATAGAGAAGGAGCATGACTTACTGGAAGGAGCACGGGCTGGGGAGTCAGAGGGCATGGATTCTAATCCCGGCTCCGTCACTTGTCTGCTGTGTGACCTTGGGCAAGCCACTTCAATCAATCAATCAATCGTATTTATTGAGCGCTTACTGTGTGCAGAGCACTGTACTAAGCGCTTGGGAAGTACAAGTTGGCAACATATAGAGACAGTCCCTACCCAACAGTGGGCTCACAGTCTAGTTACCTCATCTGTAAAATGGGGTTTAAGACTGTGAGCCCCACGTGTGACAACCTGATTATCTTGTATCTACCCCAGCGCTTAGAACAGTGCTCAGCCCTTAGTAAGAGCTTACAAATACCATAATTATTATTATTATGTCACCACAGAGGCACATGCACACACATCCACAAGGGCCCGACTTAAATCATATTTCCTCCAGGAAGACTTTTCGAACAGACTAACCTCCTCTCCCCAGACTATTTCCCCCAATACGGCATCATCTATGCACTTCAGCCCGAACCCCATAAATCCTTTGATACTCCCCCCACCGCGTTTATGTACCCATCCTTAAACTCGTTCGCTTCTCCTACTTGTAATTAAACGTCGGTCTCCCCTGCCTGTCAGAGACTTGAGGGCAGGGATCGTTTCTAGCCGCTCTATTGTACTGTCCTAAGCGGTCAGTACGGTCCTCTGTAATCAGTAAGATCTCAAAAGGACCACTGATTGATCGATAGATTGGGGGCAAGTGTAGATGCGGAGCGAGGAAGGCCTGAGCTCTGGCCCCTCCACGTCCACGGTCCGCTTGGTCCCCGCCCCCACGTAGGAAAGTACAACTCAATGCTTCGCGGCAGTTCTGCCGGGGACCGGGGGAATAAGCAGAACGGTTTTTGCCCCAGGTAAGTTCCCCTTGCCTTCCGGGCGGCGGCCCCAGGAGCTTCCCTCATCCCCTCAACGCGTCTCGCCGTGCCCGGCCCGGTCTCCGGAGCGCAGGACAGCGGCCTCGCGGCCCCACGGCCCCCTCGTGCCCAGCCTAGACGTGGCTCCTCGGCCGCTCCGAGAAGTCCCGGTCTCCGCTGGGCGCCGGGCGGGTAGCGGGCCAGTGGCCGAGGGTCGCTGCGGGCCCGTGGCGGACAGTGGGGCCGCCAACCTAGACGGTCTGACCCGGCCCGAGCCCCTGGCCGCTCGGGGTCTGACGGCGGTCGGGGACTCGGTACAAGTACTAAACCAAACGTTTAGTACCGTGTTCTGCACACAGTAAGTGTTCATCAATAAATTCGAATGAGGATTGATTGATTGAATGACCGCCGCCTCCCGGGCGGCAGGTCACCCCGCCCCAAGCGAGGGTGGGGGTGTTCCCGGTGCCAAAGCCCAGCCGGTACTGACTGGTGTGGATTGAAATTTCTCAATTCGGGAGTCCTGCGGGGACTCCCACCCCACTTTCTTCCCGGGCCCCGGAACCGATGCGGTGCCCGCCTTGTTCATCGGGGAGATGGGAGACGAAGGTTCCGGGAACTATGGGTGGGCGAGGCGGCCGCACACAGGAGATCCAGGCCCTGTCCCTTGGGGGGCGAGGGCGGGGGAAGCTGGAGGGGCCAAAGCCCCCCGCGGGCGGAAAACGCCGAGAGACAATTTCTCCACGCTGGGGACCCCCTCCCTCCTGCCACGGGGATCCCAACCCCAAGTCAGCTCTTCAGGTGCGCACCCTCGCCCCAGCCTGGCCGAAATACCCAGAAAGGCCCGACCGGGGCAGGCCGGGCCAGGGTGTGGATGGATGGAGGCCGGGGCAGAGATAGCCCAATAACGTGGGACCTCTGCTCAGTGCAGCCTCCGGGGACGGGTCCGCAGCAGCCCGAAACGCTTGGACACCGGGGACACCGGGTCAGGGGCAGGGGGTGAGGGGGTGTCACCCTCACCCTTACCTGGCCGGGGCTGAAGAGGAGCAGGAAGGGGCAAAGAATCCGTCTTGCAAAGAGCTAGTACGGCCTCTCTCATTATCTCCCCCGCCCCTGGCCCTTATCTGCCCCAGAGTGGAGTAGACTACGGGGCTGGGGGCCGGGGGCCAGGAGAGGGGGCGCCTGGACTCTGGCTCTGATTAAGTCCGGCGGGAGGGGGCTGCAGCCTCGGGGTCTTTGGAAAGCAACTGGACATTGGAGAGGGTCTCCGGGTCAGAGTTCCAACTCCGCCGGCCCCCGCAACCCTGGCCCTGAGGGCTGGGGTTTCCTGAGTGCGAAGGGAGGAGGGGTCGCCCAGGCTGCGGTAAGGCCCCGGGTTGGGGATGGTCGTTTAGGCCTCAGGGCGAGGGGACTGGGAGCGAAACGGAGGTTCTGGGAGCCAAAAGCAAAACGAAGAGGGGGCTGGGGGCGAAACGAAGGAGGGTCTGGGGACTAAAAGCAAAGCGAAGAGAGGGCTGGGGGCGAGAGGGTTCTGGGGGACCGGGAGAGAAGGGGCTGCTCTCTCGGGAGCAGCAAGGGCCGCGGAAACCCCACGCTCGGGTGTCTGCACTCCCGGGTCCGGCGTCGAGGGGCCCCCGGTCCCCCCAGACGATGCGATCTCCCAGTCCAGTCAGAGGGACGTTCCCCCCCCCACCCATGGCCCTCCATACACACACTCACACCCTGGATTCTCGGGACCCCTGCTGGGATGAAAATGCGTGTTCCTTTGGTGGGCGACGGATGGGGGGGAGTTGGGGCCAGTCAAACCATGCCTCCCCCCGGCCCACACACTCCTCTTCTTCTGCCTGGGGTTTCAGGGCCCAGACCCCGCCCCCCTTCCCCAGGAATCGGGGGAGGGCCACGCTCCGGCTACCGTCGCCCCTTTGCTAGAAAGAGGGGCCCTGCTGGGGGGCTCAGGCGGCTGGAGACGGATCCGCTGCGGGGGTGGGGGCGCGGAGAGACGGTCCTGCTCAGTCTCTGCCCAGCCCCTACCCAGCCCGGGTCGTACCTGCAAGACGTTGGGATGCGCTAGGCGTTCCAGCAGGACCATCTCCTTGACCAGCTTGTGGGCCGCCAGGCGGTAGCAGTCCCTCCGCACCCCGAACTGTCGCACGCAGCTGCCCACGTCGTGGCCGCCGGAGTCCACGGTCTTGAGGGCCACGGCGGCGCCTCCGGACAGGCGGGCGCGGTAAACGGCCTTGGTGTAGCCCGAGCCCAGGAACCGCGCCCCGGACACGTTGCGCAGCGCGGCGCAGCCCAGGCGCGGGGCGGGGGGCGCGGGCGGCGCGGGCGGCGCCAGGTCCATGAGGCGCCTGTCCGGGCGTCCGGCCCCAGGACCCCGGGAGTAGCGCTGCACCTCCTCATAGCGGGCCCGAATCTGCTCCGCCAGCTCCCCGATCGCCGCAGCCCCCGGGGGTCCCGAGGTAAGGGCTGCGGGCGGGGGCGGGGGCGGGGGCGGGGGCGGGTCCGGGCCGGGGGCCAGGAGCGCGTTGAGCAGGGAGCCGAGCAGGAAGGAGGCGCAGAGACCCACGGCCACGGCGGCCCGGCGGCGCCGCATTGCCGGCCCCGGCCCCGGCCCCGGCCCCGGCCCCACTCCGCTCTCCCAGTAGCGTCTGTTCCCGGCTCCGGCTCCGGCTCCGGCTCCGGGGCTCCGGGCTTCGGCTCCCGGCTCCCGGCTCCCGGCTCCCCGGCCGGCGCGGCCCCGCGCCTTCAGGCCCCCAGGCGGCTGCGGCTGCGGTTGTGGCTGCGGCTCCGCCCCACACCCCGCCGGCCCCGCACCCGGCCCGCCTCCATGGCCGTGGCTGTGGCTGTGGCTCTGGGTCCGGCTCCGGCTCCGGCTCCGGCCCCGCGCATCTGCCGGACACTTAGCTCCCGGATTCGCCGGAGCCCCGACCCACGGCTTATAAGCTCCGGATCCGCTAGGTTGGCGGGTCCCTCGGCCCCCACCGCCCCGGCCCCCCTCGCTCCTCCCCTCCCCGCCCCTCCCTGCCCCGCCCCGCCCCGCACCTCCCTTCCAAGCCGGAGAGCATCCGCCGGGGTGCTGGCGCGGGGTTGGGGGGGCGGGGAGGGCCGCCAGGCCGAGCGGCTCCGCCCGGGAGCGAGAGGAGGAGTCGGAGGCGGGGCCTGAGCGGATAACGGGGCCGGGGGCGGGGCCGCCCTCTCTCCCGCAGTGACGGCGCAGCGCCCCTTCCCCTCTCCCCCCACCTCGTCCCGTCCCCTCTCCTCTCCTCCCCTCCCCCTAACTCGGTTACCCGGTCTCCCCGCAGGGCCAGGGCGAACGCGGTTCCTCTCCGCGTCCCCGGGCGAGCCGAGTCGAGCCGGTGGCTCCCTCTGCCGGGGTGCCCCTCTCGGGTTAGGGGGAGCGGGGGGATTAATCTCCCGGCCCCGGGCCCCCAGGCTTCGGGCTCCCAGGCCTCGGGCTCCCATGCTCCAGCTCTAGGCTCAGATCCTCCAGAGCCCAGGCTTCGACTCCAGCCCCAGCCTCTGATTCCCCGCCCCAGGCTCCAGCCCCCAGCCTCTGATCCCCACCCCAGGCTCCAGCCCCCAGCCCCAGCCTCAGCCTCTGATCCCCACCCCAGGCTCCAGCCCCCAGCCCCAGCCTCTGATTCCCCGCCCCAGGCTCCAGCCCCCAGCCCCAGCCTCTGATCCCCACCCCAGGCTCCAGCCCCCAGCCCCAGCCCCAGCCCCAGCCTCTGATCCCCACCCCAGGCTCCAGCCCCCAGCCTCAGCCTTTGATCCCCACCCCAGACTCCAGCCCCCCAGCCTCAGCCTCTGGTCCCCGCTCCAGGCCCCGAAGCCCGGAGCAGGGACAGGCTGAGGACCTCAAGGTTTGCAGAATCTACACCATCCGTGCACCCAACCGCACTGCTCATAGGTACCTCTGTGCACATTTGATTGATTTGACTGATTGATTTGCCTTTAGGATGTGTGTGTACATCTGTCTGCTGTGTGAACAACTATCCTATATGCATGCGTATGCATGTTGATGTCTTATTGTCAAGCGCAGCTATCTTGCTATCTTGTTTATGCACATCTCTCCTTTGGGTGTACGTGCTCATATGTGCATTTGTCTTCGGAGTGTACACAGCAGTCCGTCAGTAGTATTTACTGAGCACTTACTGCGTGCTGTGTGCTGGCCAATGTACAAAGCGCTTGTGATGGTACACTAGAGGGAGACGACGCGAACCCTGCCGTCTAGGAGCTGACAGTTCTAAGAGGGGGGGAGACACGAAATCAAATACAGACCCGAGGGAAAAGTGCTTATGTCAAAGAGCATGTACATCGATATTCATTCATTCAATCGTATTTATTGAGCGCTTACTGTGTGCAGAGCACTGTACTAAGCGCTTGGGAAGTACAAATTGGGTCGATATGTGAAATGTGTATGCACATCTACCCCGTGGGTGTGGGGGACAGTGTTGGTGCCTGCTCTCCATGTTTTCTTGCAAATCTGTCTTCAGTCCATGAAGTCTCAGGGAGCTGTGTAGGGCATAAACCGCTTGTGTGTGCACGTCTCTCCTCTGGGTGGATGTGTGTGCTAATCTGTTCTCTGGGCTTAATACTGTCCTGCGTATGCACTTCTGCTTGCTCTGTGTGTATACATGTGTGCTCTCAGGGCTGTCTTTCTTTGGTGTATGGCTGTATAGAGGGCCTGTTTGTACAGTTGTCTCCCATCACCATCATCGATTATTGACTGAGCAATTACTCTGCCCTGGGTGCCTACTGCAGAGAACCTGAATAATCAGTCAGTCAATCTATCAGAAGCATTTACTGAGTACTTTCTCTGTACAAAGCATTGTTCCAGGGGTTTAGGAGAACACAATAGAGCCTGTAGACACAGTCCCGACCCTCTAGGAGTTGACAGTCTAGCTGGGGAGACAAATACTAAAATAAATTAGAGGTAGGAGGAAGAGTATAAAGATATGTACATAAAGAACTCCAGGGGTGTGAGGAACCAAGTGCTTAGGTGACAGAGAAGTGCTGAAGTGTCAGCATGGGGGGGAAATCGATTAGGGAGATGAGGGATTAATCGGGTAGGCCTCCTGGAGAAGATGTGATTTCAGAAGGGCTTTGAAGATGGGGGTGGGGGTGGGGGTGGGGATAGTGGTCTTCCAGATGTTAAGGGAGAGAATACTTGGGCGCTTCCTGCACACCCGAGAACATTCAGTAAAAGTACAAACCTGGTCTCTTCTCCTCCGTGAGCTTACAGTCATAGAGAAGCAGCATGGCTCAGTGAAAAGAGCACGGGCTTGGAAGTCAGAGGTCATGGGTTCTAATCCTGGCTCCACCACATAGCTGTGTGACTTTGGGCAAGTCACTTAACTTCTCTGTGCCTCAGTTACCTCATCTGGAAAATGAGGATGAAGACTGTGAGCCCCATGTGGGACAACGTGATTACCTTGTATCTCCCCCAGAGCTTAGAACAGTGCTTGGCACATAACAAGCACTTAACAAATACCAAAATTATTATTATTATAGGGGGAGAAAAGCACAAACTGCAAGCATTTAGTAGAAACAAGAGTGACAGCATGTGTATACACACCCCCTCCAATGGACTGGCGTGTACTACTGTAGTGTGTGTATACCTGTCTTGGGTTAGTGTGCACATTCTCTGATATGTGTACATCTGTCCTTGGTAACTGTGCCCATCTGTCCAATGAGTACAGTATTTGTACAAGTGCATACTATGAATTTCCTTGTAGGTTGGTCGGTAGGAGGTGGCAGGTCCCTCTGAGGGCATATTCTCACATGATAACATACATTTCTCAGATGTATCTAAGCGCACACGTGTTGCCTGAAGATGCCTCTCTCTGCACTTGTGTGGGTTTACAAGGCTGGTCCTCTGTGCTAGCTTCAGTGTAATTGTGGTGCACACAATTCCTTGTGCCTTTTTCTTTGCAGTGTCTGGAGGAGGATCAGTGATCCCAATTTTGTACAGTGGGTGTGGGTGACTGAATGTTCAGGTGTAGGGTGTGTGTGTGTGTGTGTGTGTGTGTGTGTGTGTGTGTGTGTGTGTTTCAAAGAGTTTGGGCAAGTCAGGGATTGAGTTAAGTGCTGGTGGGATTTTAGAGGAAGGAAGAAACGTGGTTTATACCCATGTGGGACTGACTGTCTGAGATGGGGTGACAGGACACCCATTTTCCCTCCCCCTACCACATGTGTGAGCACACATGCACGCGCGCGCACACACACACACAGTATCTCTCATAATTCAGAGAGACCAGGGTCAGGAGGCATGGATCATGGATCTGATCTCCTCCAAGAGGTCTTCCCCGGCTAAGCCCTCATTTCCTTTCTTCCATCATTTTCTGCGTCCCCCTGATTTGCTCCCTTTTTCACCCGCCCAGTCCCAGAACACGTGTGTACGTATGTGTAATATACTTATTGATATTATTGTCTGTCTCGCCGTCTCGACTGTAATTTCATTTTGGGAGGGAATATGTCGGTTATACTCTCCCAGTTGCTTAACACTTAGTACAACAAAATAAAACAAGTATACAGGCGTCAATACCTTCTAGACTGTGAGCCCACTGTTGGGTAGGGACTGTCTCTATGTGTTGCCAATTTGTACTTCCCAAGCGCTTAGTACAGTACTCTGCACATAGTAAGCGCTCAATAAATACGATTGATTGATTGATTGATCTGGGTAGAGTTGATGAGGGAAGTGGATCAGGAGGAGTATTTTCAAGGAGAGCAAGGAGGAGGCCTGGGGAGGAGGACACGGGGAAAGAAGACTGGGAGGTTATTCCAAGCACACTGAGTCGTACACTGGCTCCTTCACTCCTCCATGAGCTGAGGTTAGCCAGTCACATGTGCGTATGTGTGTGTGTGTGTGAGAGAGAGAGTGTGTGTGCATGTGTATGTGTATATGCTTATTCATACGGCTGTATTGGAGTGGGGGCGGGCGTGTGTGCGTGCTTGTGCTACTGTATATGTGAGCGTGTGGCTCTCTGTGCTTTGTGCGTATTCGTATACGGTACTCCCGGCTTTCAGATTGGAGGCCTCGATCACTCCGGGTCATTAGTGCTAATTGAGGCTCTTTGACACCGCAGCGCTAGAGCTGTTTAGCGGCCCAGCTGCCCCTCCTAGGAAGGCTAAACTGTTCTCCGCCCCGAGCCCCTCCCCCTCCCACCTCCTTCGCTGCGGTCCGGCCCTCCCCCCGCCACCTCCCCACCCCCACCCCCGGCCGGCCGGAGGACCACCCTCCAGAAACCTTTCACCTTCCTGCCTCTCGCTCAATGGCTCTTTGTCTGGCCCCAGTGACCACTCGCTAATCCCCTCATTACGCTCCCGCTGGGGAGGTGTCAGGTACTTAGTCGGCGGCCCCAGAGGGCAGGGGGTGGGGTGGCCCCCAAGCCGGTCAGGGCTGCTCCGGCCTCTGGAGAAAGATTCCATCTTTGGGAGTGGGGGCTAAGGGGGGGGGGGGCAGAGGGCAGGGGCGGGAGGGGGAAGGGCTGGCCGAGAGGATGAGGGGATAAGCAAGATTCCCTTGGCTTGTCTGTGGAGCAGAACTGGACACAGCAAACCTTCCAAAGTCCGGTCAGAGATTTCCCCATCGGACCTCCCTCCAATCTCCCACACTCCCGTTGGCTAGGACTCTCCCCTCCACACACACACACACACACACACACACACACACACACACACACCCCTTCCATCCATCGTCCCCAGGGTCCTGACCCCAGGACAACTTTCAGGAAGTGTTGGAAGGCCTGCAAAGGCCCCGCACCGGCCCCTAGGGTCAGGTCTGAGCTGGGGGGCCATGTGCCGCTGTGGCAGGAGGAGCTCAATGCCGCTGGGGAAACTCCCTTTTTCCTTTCTTCCTCTCCCATTCCCTTCCCCCTCTAGCCATCCTTGCTCCCTGAGGAACTTCGCTTGCTGACCTGTCAATCTCTGCCTCTGGTAGGGGTCTGTGGCCCAGCTCCCAGCGCCGGGTCCAGCTCTGACAGGGGGTTGGGACAGCTCCAGGCCCTGCTCCGGCACGAGTCCGTGGCCCAGTTCCGTGGCCTCCAGTTCCAGGTCCAGCTCCAGAGCGAGCCTGTGTCCCAGTCTCCAGCTCCAGCTCTGAACTGCATTTCCACTTTTCTTCCGCCACCCATGATAAAAGCATTTTGAATTATTGAGACCTGAGGTTTGCCACAGGGAGAAGGAAGCAACTCCCACCCCTGACATGTTGCTTGGCTCAACTGGCAAGGAAAGTCCGACAGGGATCATGGGCCTGCAAGAAGAGCTTTGCAATACTAATTTCGTGTGTGTGTTTTTTTGGGGGGTGGGGTAGGGTATTTGTTAAGTGATTTACTATGTGCCAGGAACTGTACTAAGCTCTGGGGCAATTGTATGACAATCAGGTTAGACAGTCCATATTTCATATGGGGCTCACAGTCTTAATCCCCATTTTACAGATGGGGAACTGAGGCCCACCGTGGCTTAGTGGAAAGAGCACAGGCTTAGGAGTCAGAGGTCATGGATTCTAATCCCGGCCCCGCCACTTGTCAGCTGTGAGACTTTGGGTAAGTCACTTCACTTCTTTGGGCCTCAGTTCCCTCATCTGCAAAATGGGGATTAAGACAGTGAGCCCCACATAGGACAACCTGATTATTCATTCAATCATATTTATTGAGTGCTTACTGTGTGCAGAGCACTGTACTAAGCGCTGATTACCTTGTATCCCCCCCCACACCCACAGCACTTGGAACAGTGCTTGGGCACGTAGTAAGCGCTTAACAAATACCATCATTATTATTAAAGTGACTTGCTCAAGGTCACACAACAGACAAGTGGTGGAGCTGGGATTAGAAATACGGTTCTTTTGACTCCCAGTCTTGTGCTCTATCCATTAGGCCACAATGCCCATTCTGCTCCTCTCTCCCTTTGGTCAGGGGGACCTGTTCTGGTTCACCTACTCATTTCCCTCTACCATCACTGCCTTGGGCCGCTCATCTGCTCACTTGGCTTCAGCTAAAACCGCTAAAAGGACAACTCCCAATCCTCCTTCAGCAGCCCTGATCACTCGCCTAATTTACCATCCCCCATGTCCACTCCACCTCCTCTGGGATGTCCTGCAGTCTCCTCTAACTCACTGTACTCCACATCATCTCCCCTAAAGCTGTCCCTCAGCCTCACTCTCCCATTTCAGTTGATAACACCAACTGTCACAGAAGCCAAGAGGACTCCTGGTTCTCTTTCAATCCTCACATTCAGTCTGTTGCCAAACCCTGCCCTACCCTTCTCCACCACATCTCCCGGACCTGCCCCTCCCCCTCCACCCAAACCACTCCTGCCCTGGTCCAGATTCTGGTCATTGAGCAGCTGGAATATTGGGTCAGCCTCCTTGCCGGGCTCTCTGCCTCCTGCTTCTCCCCTCTTTGGTCTACTGCACACTGCTGTCTGCATTGATTTCCTAAAATTATTCAGCTAGCATCTCTGTAGTTTTCAAAAGCCTCCAAAGGTCACCCATATAATAATAATAATGGTACTTGTTAAGCACTTACTATGTGCCAAGCACCGTTCTAAGCACTGGGGTAGATACAAGTTAATCAAGTCAAGCAGAGTCCCTATCCCACATTGGGCTCAACTCATCACCCCCATTTTTTACAGATGAGGGAACTGAGGGCTAGAGAAGTGAAGTGACTTACCCAAGGTCACACAGCAGACAAGGGGCAGAATGGGGTTAGAACCCACGACCTTCTGTCTCCCCTTTCTAGACTGTGAACCCGTTGTTGGGTAGGGACCGTCTGTATATGTTGCCAACTTGTACTTCCCAAGCGCTTAGTACAGTGCTCTGCACACATAAGCACTCAATAAATATGATTGAATGAATGACTTATATCTCCCCCAATGGTTAAAACAGTGCTTCACACATAGTGCTTAAAAATACCATCATTATTATTATTAAGCAGCCACTCTGACCACTTCCATGTATGTCCTCAATTTACATTAATTACACTTACTTACTGATTTCACATTTGTCTCCCCATTAGACTGTAAACTCTTTCATGGCAGAGAATGTGTCTTTTGCTTTTCTCATCCTCTTCCATATGTTTTATTAGTAGTAGTAGTAATAATAATAATGTGTACAGAACACTGGAGTAGATACTATATAAGCAGATTGGACACAGTCCCTTTTCCACATGGGAGTCCTATTAAAGGGGAGGGAGAACAGGTATTTTATCTCCATTTTATCTCCATTTTAAGCGCTTAGTACAGTGCTCTGCACATAGTAAGCGCTCAATAAATACGACTGATGATGATTTTACCGGTGAGGTAACTGAGGCACAGAAAAGTTATGCCTTGCCCAAGGTCATACAGCAGGCAAGTGGCAGAGCTAGGATTAGAACTAAAGTGCTCTGTCACAGAATTTACCCAGTAAATATCACTGCTTGGGTGTGAACACAACAAAAAACGCCTCCATTGATGGATTGGTAGGGAGCACAGCAAGAACCACCATCATTGATATACTGGTTGGAAGCACAACAAGAAACACTACCACTGACTGATTCGGTGGGGACACAGCAAGAAACACCACTATTGATGGATGAGTTGGGAGCACAGCGAGAAACACCACCATTGACAGATTAGTTGGGAGCACAGCAATTAGTTGGGAGCAACCAATCAGAGGGGGAGATTAGTTGGGAGCTGAGCAAGAAACACCTTCATTGACCGTTGGGAACAGAGTGAGGAACATTGTTGTTGACAGACTGGGTGGGATCACAGCAAGAAATGCCACTGAAGACTGGAGATGAACACAGCAAGAAACAATACCATTGATGGGCTTGGGCAGGGAAGGGAAGCACAGTAAGAAACTGGCCCACGGTTTGGGAAGCACAGGTTCTGCGAGCCCCAGCAGGAGCCGTTTCTCTTTTCACTGCGGGGAGGGAAGTGTCAATTGCAAAGCAACATGCCTGTCTGATCCCCAACCTAAGGATCTTCAATCCACGGTCACGGAGGAGAGAGCCGGGGTGGGCACTGAGGGGCTGATAGTCGGGGTGCAGAGAGGAGGCAGGGAGAATGAGGAACAGAGGGGCAGAGAAAGACACAGAGGAGAAGGGGGGGGAGGTATGTGTGTGTATACATGCCTGTGTTTAGAGGGGAGGGCAAGTCGAGCTGGGATGACTGGGGTTAGCTAGAGAAGTTCCACTTCTGGCACTTATTTTGGGGGAGGGGAAGAGGGAGTTGAAGTGAAGGAGGTGAGGAAGGAAGGAAGAGGGGAGGAGGGAGGAGAGAGGAGAAAGGGAGAGGGGAGGAAGAAGGAGGGAGCAGAAAAGGAGAGGGGGCAAGGAGGGAGGAGAGAGGAGAAAGGAAGGGAGGAGGGAGCAGAAAGGAAGAAGGGAGAGGGGAGGAGGGACCGGGGGAAGTGGTGTATTTGCTAAATGAGGCAGGAAACAAAAATAAATACCCAATCTGCCCTGGAGATCCAGGCTGCGGCCTCTGAATGCTTGGCTTGTAGAGGAATCAGATCCCAGCCCTACGTGGGGTCTGGGAGAGACATCGCCACTGGGCTGGAGGCCATGCCAGAGGTCTCACCGGGGGCCACGTTGGGACCACATTGGGGGCCACACCGGGGGTCTCACTGGGGAGTCACGCAAAGGGTCAGGCTGGGGGCCTCGCTGAGACTCCCCCCGCCCCCCGCAGCCCAGCAGATGAGCCCGGACCTAAGTTCCTCGCCTGGAGGGAAATGGAATGAGCCGGATGGTCCTGCCGCAGGCAGAGCTGCCGTTTCCTCCAGGGAAGCCTCTTGATTCAAGCCATGTGTGGCTGTGTGAGGGATGATGGGGCTGGACACGTATGACCTCTGGCAGTGGTATTTCACTCACCAGCCTGGAGGGGCCAAGAGCTGGGGGGGACAAGGGGCGATTGGCTGGGTGCGCCCCACTGTATCCCGTGCCTGCTGCCGTCCACCCCTCTGCATGGGAGATGCTGATGAACACAGGAAGGCCCGTCCCTCATCTGGGAAAATAACGTCTCCAGCTTTGTTCCAAGGTAAGTGGGCATCTGGCGACCCTGTCCCATGGTAGGCAGGTGGCAGCCCGATCCTAAGGCAGGTGAGCAGCTGGGAACCCTACCCCATGGTGGGAGGGTGACTGTAAGTCCTGTCCCAAGTCAGACGAGTGGCTGGTGGCCCTGCCCCACGGCATGTGAGTGGCTGGCAGCCCTGTCCCAGGTCAGGTAGGTAACTATAGGCTTTGTTCTTCGGTGGTGGGTGGCTGGTAGCCCTATCCCACAGTGGATGGGCCACTGGTGGCTCTGTCCCACAGCAGGTGGTCAGTTGACATCCCTGTCCTATGGCGATCAGGCTACCAAAGGTCCTGTCCCAAGGTGAATGGGCAGCAGGTGCCCCTGTCTCATGGCATTCAGGCATCTGATGGCCCTATATCATGACACGTGGATGGCTGGCAGCCCTGTTCCTTGATGGGTGTGTAGCTGGTGGTCCCATGGTTGGCAACTGGTGGCCCTGTCCCACAACAGGTGGGAGGCTGGTGGCCCTGTCCCTTGGCAAATGGGTGGCTGTTGGTCCTGTCTCAGTTTACAGTCTAGACTATAAGCTTGTCTTCTGGACAAGCTCTTTATGGACAAGGAAGGTGTTGTACTGCACTCTCCCACACTCAGTACAGTGCTCTGCACACAGCAAGGGCTCAATAAATACAATTAATTGATTGATTACAGTCTGCTGTACTAGGAGTTTAGGAATGAACATTCAAACTAGGAACCCTCCCCTAAATAAGGATTAAATTCTACTCCCTCCTATTTTGATTGTGAGCTCCATATGGTACAGGGACTGTATCCAGGCTGATTATCTTTTATCTATCCCAGTGCTTAGTCCAGTGCTTGGCACACAGTATGCACTTAACAAATACCACAATTATTAGTAGTAGTTGAAGATGTAAAGAGGATGAGCTCCCTAAGGGAGTTGGGGCAGAGGGGGACCCAGAACTGAACCTTGGGGAACAGGACAAGATAATCAGGCTGGATACTGTCCCATTCCCACAGACTAAGAGGGAGGGAGAGTAGGTATTTGATCCCCATTTTACACATGAGAAAACTGAGGCCCAGAAAAATCAAGTGATTTACCTTGGTCATATAGCTGGCAAGTGGCAGAGCTGGGATTAGAACCCAGGTCCTCTGACTCCCAGCACTGTGATCATTCCACTAGGCCATGCTGTGTCTTGTTTTCTAGGATGGGGTTTTATACATGGGCACGTTTGAAAGCAGTGGAGGAGTCATTGGAGAGTGAGCAGCTGAAGATGGTGAGCAGAGTGTGAAGAAGGGAAGAGGGCAAGTGTTTTTTATAAGGTCGAGGGTTGGAGGTGCAGGTGGATGGGGTTGTTTTGACAGCAGGCAGGAGATCTGCTGAGAGAACACTGAGAAAGATGAGAGCATGAAAGGGGTGGGAGGAGGCACCTGGGGAGATGGAGTTGATGATTTGGGGAAGTTCAGGTCTGATGGCTTCGATTTTGTCAGCAAAGTAGATGGAAGTTCAACAGGGGCTAGAGAGAGGGGGGAGATGGGGGCACTAGGGGGTTCAGGAGGGAGTTGAAAGACTGCAGTAGTTGGCAGGAGCAATGGGCACAGAAGTTACTGAGGGAGAAAGTCGTGTTACCGGGTGGAGTAGATGACACCGTTATAATAGGGGAGACTGAAGATGGCTGAAGTGGGTCTGGAGTTCTGGATTTCCAGCCAGGGTGCCCCACAGAGGGAACCCAGGAGGGGAGGTAGCATTCCTAGGAGCTGGTCTGGGGCTGCAGGTTGGAGGCAGGAGATCAACAGAGGGATGGAGGAGGCAGGAGATCATCAGAGGAGTGGTGGAGGCAGGGTAGCAAGGGAGTTGAGTCCACGGGGGGAGGGCGGGGTGTGGAGTTGAGGTTGTGGATCTGTGCATAGAGAAATTCGGTGGGGAGTCCAGATGGGCATGATGATGGCCTGGGATACACAGAGGGGGGTCGAGAGATCCAAGACCTGTTTGAGGAGACGACCGTTTTGTGGGGAAGGAATGAGGGAGAGAAGATGGCAATGATGATGACAATGATGGCAAAGACAACAGTGACTGCAACATCACCTATGTTGCGAGAGACCACTACATCAATGATGCCAATGAAGAGGACAACAGTTACCACGACTGTGATGATGGCAACGACAGTGGCGAGGATGAAGACATCGATGGCGCCAGCGACGATGGAAATGGTGACCACATCCACAACGGCAGTGATGACCTCAATGGCGATGCCAGTGACAGTGGAAACAGTGAGGACGATGCAGAGACAGCGATGACACCGGCGACGCCAGCATTGACTTCAGGGATGACCGGAAAAGTGATGGCGGCAGGGCCAGTGAGGGCCGGGATGGGGTGGACTGGATCGGAATGGGGGGGGGGGGGGCGGTGGGTGTCGGGCAGGAGGAGCAGGAGCCTCTCCGGATGCCGGAGGATCCGCAGCCCAGTGGGGAGCAGTGCCTCTGAGAACAAAGACGCAGGAAAGGACCGATCAGGTGTCCTGTGTAATTAAAGAGAACGGTCAGCTTTTCCACTTGAAAGACCAGAGAGAGACGTCTGTGGCTCAGCCGGGAAGCACACACAGGAAGCGGAGCTCCTGAGGGGAGCAGTCAAGCATCGCGCCTCGGAACCTGAGCCCTCCTCCCAGCTGACCCCGCTCTGGCCCCCTCCCCACCGCTCCAGGGAGAAGCTCGGGCCAACCCGAGGCCCCAAGCCCGAGACAATGGACACCCCCGCCCGCCCCCGCTCCCTGACTGATCCCTTTTCTCAGGCAAGGGGGCTCGGTGCCTTTTGCTGTGGGTGGGGGGCCACTGCACGAGCCTCCAGGGGCTGACGATGACTGCTCCAGGCCCAGCTAGCTCAGGGTTACGTTTCCCTGGACCAAAGGGTGACCTCGGAGTGCTTCTGATGAACACTATCGATTGATCGATCGATCGATTCCATGTGCAGCTCTCTTTCACAAGGCCTGAACAACTAGGACATGAAAGAATTTGCTCGAAATGCCATGAGCAAAGCCAAGAGCTGGTAAAACCTCATACTCTTAGGCAACCAGTCCAGCACTCTCCACACAGCAAACACTCGGTATAGCAATCTGCCCACATCAGGCCCCCAGGACAACACTCTGCACACAGCAGGCACTCAGTACAGCACTCTGCATACATCCACTCTGTCCACACTTCTGCTGAAAATGCAAACTGGAAAGAGCCCTTCTTCTCCTAGACTCCCTGGCACGGTGTGGATATTACTGGACCATACCCCACCCCCGCCCCCCACCCCGTTCAGCCCCAAGAGTTTGGTGGGGAGGGGGCAAAGAGAGCATGGGCCCCTCAGCAGGCTCTAGTGCTTTCCCATATTATTTTTTCTTAATTGAGCATAAAGAATGCACGGAATGTGGGGCGGGGGGGTAAGCGGGGGGGGCCCCGGCAGCCACACTGTCGGACAAACCTGCCCCCAACCCCCTCCCCCCCAGACCCCTGACCCTCACCTTGATTGCTAGGCATAGGGTGAAGCCCTGAACTGGGAGGTAAGATGCCTGGGTCTGGCCCACTTCCCGCAGGATGCTCCCCCATCGACGAACCCATCAGGAGTGGAAAGAGCTGCCAACATTCGTTCTATTCCTTTGGGCCCCGTGGCCCGATTTTCCAGAATGCTTAGAGGGGCTGCTCCTTCCCTCAGTCCGATTTTGGGAAGGGAGCGATCAGGGCGATTCCAGCTGCTGCTGCTGCCCAGGATTGGGGGTAAGGAGGGGACAAAGCCTTGGGCAGAGAAAGGCTCTCTGGGGACCCCGCCCTTGCCTTGCTGTGTGGCTGCCATAGGTTCCTCAGCCTCTCTGAGGATCTCTCGTTGCTCCCTGACTGCTCCCCTGGAAAATGGGTCAGAAGTAAGAAGCAGCGTGGCTCAGTGGAAAGAGCCCGGGTTTTGGAGTCAGAGGTCACAGGTTCAAATCCCGGATCCGCCAATTGTCAGCTGTGTGACTTTGGGCAAGTCACTTAACTTCTCTGTGCCTCAGTTACCTCATCTGTAAAATGGGGATTAAGACTGTGTGCCCCATGTGGGACAACCTGATCACCCTGTATCCCCCCCAGGGCTTAGAACAGTGCTTTGCACATGGTAAGCACTTAACAAATACCATCATTATTATTATTATTAAGTGACCAGGAGAGACCAAGCTCTGAGGCAGCCTAGCCTTGACCACACCCAGCCTGGGAAGGGGAGGGGGAGGCAGCTCTCTCTGTCCTCTCCCCCCACTGAAGGGGGAGGTGAACAAATGGATTGTTAGCTGCAGGAGGGAAGACTAAGGTCAGTTTTAAGGAAGGACCTTAACGATCATTGTTGGAAAGTGGGGTACACTGTTGGGGCTAGCCTATTCTTTGGGTCAGGATGGAAAGGGCACCTTGGGGAGGGGGATAAGTGGAACAGGAAGTAGGGGAAGAGGGCAGCAGCCAGGCTATGCAGAGCTAATGGGGAAAAGAAAACAGATTTTTACATGGTATTTATTAAGCACTTACTATGTGCCAAGCCTGTTTCAAGTGTTGAGGTATGCCCAAGATGAACAAGTTGGACACAGTCCCTGTCCCACATGGGGCTCACAGTCTAGGTATGGGGAGATAGCATTTAATCCCCCCATTTTACAGATGAGAAAACTGAGCTCCAGAGAAGTGAAGTGACTTGTACAAGGTGACACAGCAGACAAATGACGGAGTGAGGATTAGAACCCAGGCCCTCTAACCCCCAGGCCTATGCTCTTTCCATTAGGCCACACAGCTTCAAGGGGTTTCCATTCACTCAGAGGCTGCCAAGGCTGGTCTGGATGATAAAGGCTGGAGTCTACTCCAGACAGCTGTGAGGAAGACAATGGCTTTGCCCCTACAGATGGAACCCAGGGGCACCAGCCTCATCGGTCCCAAAGCTGGAACCTGGGCACACCAGCCCCATCACCACCCCTACTGCTGGCACTTGTGCCCACAGGCCAGATGGGCACCACCCTGGAAGGGGTAATTTGCTTGAAGCGTATTTATGGAAAAAAACCATTGTTTTTTCACAAAAAAAATCCCCAATGCCAGCTTTTTAAAAAAATTCAAAGCACAAAGGAGTTCTGTGCAGCAGCAGAAGCAGCAGAAGCAGCCAGAGATGTTCTGGGGACCAAATGTTGGTGGTGGCAGCAGGCAGGGCCCGCGCCCTCTGGTCCACCGCTCCAGTCGTCCGCATTCTTAACACCAGCCCGGCAGTGGCGTCTGTACCACAGCTGCACCCACAGCTACACCCACGGGGGTTCAGAGCCATTTATTTTTATTTTTACTTTAATCTGCAGAATACCCATGCATCGCCATGATCTATTCCAGATTTGATCTGCGTCTCTGCTGGTTCTCCCATTACCGGGCTTCCCCGTCTCCCTGCCTGCCCGCCCACCCCTGCTCTGATCCCTCTACACAACCCGTCTCGGCTCCGGCCTCCAGCTGGGGGCACAGTGCCATTTGGGGGCCTGGGAGCCTCAGAGCCCGAGAGTTGGCAGTCCAGGCTGAAGGCATGGCTCCTGACCTCCAGGAGCTGGCAGGCTGGTGGTGGAGGGGATGCAGATAGCACCTTGATGATGGAATAAATGAGGGGTGGGACAAAGACCTTGCCCAGAGCAAATGATTGGCCTGCTTGTTCCTGGCACAGCCCCATCATTCAAACACACCCTAGGCAGCTGGGTTCCCACGGGGCTCCGGGGAACAGTGGGTAAATAGCTGGCGGGGGTGTTACTCGTGGCAAAGTGCCCACAAAGACGTGTGGGTACAGGACCCATCTATGGCCAGAATGACAACAAGTTCAGAGGTCACAACAAGGGTACAGACCAGCAAGCGGTTGGCTCTGCCTTGTTGGCCGCTGACAGTGGGGTGGCGGGGAGTTGGGAGTTGGGCTGTCCTCAGCCACCCCACTAGCTGGCTGTTCATCAGGATTTACACCAGGCCTGTCCTCACATAACCAAACCCATCCACACTATCCTCCACGCCTCTTCAGCCCTCAGCCTCGGCACGCTTCTGGACTCCTCCCCCACCTCCAAACTGTGCACTCAGTCTGACCACAAATCCTGTCAGCTCTTTTTCCAAGACATTTCCAGGATCCTCCCCTTCCTCTCCATCCAAACGGCCACCACATTGGTCTTGACACTTTTGATCTCCCAACTCAACTACTGCATCAGCCTCCTCCCTAGCCGCCCTGCCTCCAGCCTCTTCTACCCGCAGCCTGTATATAGCTCTGCTGCCTGGCTCATTTTTCTAAAACATAATTCTATGCACATCTCTCCACTTCTCAGAAACATCCAATCGTTTTCTATCCACCTTTGCATCAAACAAAACTCCTGACCATTGGCTTTAAGGCACTCAATCAGCTGTCTCCCCACTACTCATCTAGCTCCTCTCGGACTGCAGCCCAGTTTCTTCCTCTCAAACCAAACTGCTCATCTGTGCCTTGTTCTCAACCCTCCAGCCACTATGGCCTTGTTCACACCCTCCCTCCTTCCCCTCTTTGTATTTGGCAGACGAATGGTTCAAAATCCTTATTCAAAGCCCCTTTGGATTTATATCTCCTCCAGGAGGCCTTCTCTGATTAATCACTCATCCCCCCAACCTATTTCCCGTCTACTGTCACTTTAGCCCAATCATTATCACCTAACCACTTGGGTAGTTCCCTTGTGCCCCCTGCCCTGCCCCACACAAAACACTTATGTACATATCTTTATACTCTATTGCTTCCCTTACCTGTAATGTATTTTAGCGTACATTACCCCACTAGACAGTAAACTCCTTGAAGGTAGGGATTGTGTCTACTAACATAATTGAACTCTCCCAAGCACTTATTCAATCAATCAATTGATCATATTTATTGAGTGTTTACTGTGTGCAGAGTGCCGTACCAAGCTCTTTTGGAAGACTACCATAAAGTTGGTAGCCACAATCCCTGCCCTCAAGGAGCTAACAGTGTAGTGGGAAAGAACTAAAGACATTGAAATTAATTACTGAGAGAGGAAGCAATAGACTATAAGGATAAGTAAGGGGGTAAATGCTATTGACCAAACTACAGACTATATAATTATATTCAGGGACAACATAAGGAAAACATCAGTAACCCTAACAACAACAACAGAATGAATGAATGAATGAATGAATGAATGAATGATTAAAGAAGAAGCAAACACACAAACTCAGGAGGAGTGCTGTCCTCCACACCTGTCTCCATGCCAATCACTACACCAGTCACCAGGCTAGTCACCACACCAGTCTCCATCAGTCACTGCACTAGTCACTATACCAGTCACCACACCAGTCTCCATACTGATCACCACATTGGTCACCACACCAGTCACTACACTGATCATCACATCAGTCACTACACCAGTCACCAAGCTGGTCACCTCACCAGTCACCTTGCCAATTTCCACATTGTTGAATGCCCTCTTTTCCTCCAAAGTGCCTTGCCCCCGACACTCCCCCCACCCTTTCAAAGCCTCCTCAAAAGTCACTTCTTCTGGACCCTTCTCTAATTAACCCCCACCTTCTGGGTCACTTCACCAACAAGCCAAGCAAGTCCCCAGTTCCACTGGTGTTCCCACCAACCAACCAGCAAAGCCCCTGCAGACCCTGCTGACTCCTCACCATGATACTACAACATCCATCCAACACTCCTGACTCTCCCCCTGCATTCCCGACTCTCCCCCAATGACCCAACACAGACCATCCAACATTCTTGACTCACCCCTCATCACCCAGTATGGACCATTCAACACCCCTGACTCTCCCCCCTCCATCCCTGACTCTTCCCAATGATTCAGCAAGGTCCATCCAACACCTCTGACTCTTTCCAGTAACCCAGTATGGACGATCCAACACGCCTGACCCTCCACTCTCTTTACCTGACTCTCTTCCAGTGACCCAGCACAGACCATTCAAAGCCCCAGACTCTCCCCTCTCCATCCCTGATTGTCCCTCAGTGACCCAGAATAGACTATCCAACATCCTTGACTCTCCTCCAGTGACCCACAAAGGACTATCCAACACTCCTGAGTCTCCTCTATTTCTGACTCCTCCTAGTAACCCAGCATGAATCATCCAACAATCAATCAATCAGGCTAGAATATTTATTGAGAGCTTACTGTGAGCAGAGAACTGTAGACACGGTCCCTGCCCACAGAGAGATTACAGACTAGAGGGGGAGACAGACTTATCATAAAGACTTCATAAATAAGCACATAAGTGCTGTGGGGCTGAGGGCGGGGGGAGTAGTACATGCCCAGAGAGTACAGATCTAAGTGCATAAACAACGCAGAAGGGAGAATCGGGGAAAAGAGGGCTTAATCGGAGAAGGTCTCTTGGAGGAGGTGTGACCTTACTCCTGACTCTCCCGTCTCCATCCCTGACTCCCCGAGTGACCCAGCACGGACTATCCAACACCCCCTGACTTTTCCTTCTCCATCCCTGACCCTCAGCTCAGTGATGCAGCAGGAGCGATTCGTCCATGTGTCTGTCCAATCTCATAGTTTCTTCTACCATTAATCGGATCCAGGAAACAGTTTGGCCCGCGGCTTCGGCAGTTCCTGAATACATCGGCTCCCAGTTGTGCTTTATGACATCACGAGGAGTGTGGGCTGACCTCAGCAAGCCCCTTCGTGCCGTCCTCTCCCGCCCCCGCCCCGGCAGCCTGCCTGCGATGCAGGAATGGGGAGAATGACCTCACCTTGGGGCGGCGGCCCAGCCCCCTAGCCGCGCTCGGGGCCAGATGCTGTGACCGGCGCTGGACGCGGCCCAAAGCGAATCGAACCCCAAGAACGGCGGACTCCAATTCCAGGGGGCGGGCCGGGCCGGGCCGGGGCTGTGAAGGGCGGGCCGGGCCGGACCCGGCTCCTGCCCGGTCAGAGCCGAGGCCCTCACCCGTCCCAAGAGCCCCGGAAGGCGGCGTGGAGGAGGAGCCGACGAAAGGATCTCGGGCGGGCTAAATCCATACTAAATCGGGACTACAATTCCCGACTTTACTGTCCCTTCCCCTCCCCCCCAACCCCGAAATGGTCTGAGGGCAACTCGCTCTTCCCTGACCTCGGAATAACAATAATAATACTAATAATAATAACTGTAGGATTTGTTCAGTCCTTACTATGTTCGAAGTACTGCACTAAGAGCTGGGGCTAGATACGAGACAATCAGGTCGGACACAGTCCCAATCCCTCGTCGGGCTCACAGTCTAAGTAGAGGGGGAAGAACAGGGTTCGCTAGCTCGGAATAACGGGCCCTCCCCCGAGTCTCAGAACAACGCTGTCTTTCCCCAGCGTCCGAACAACGCGCCTTTCCCTCAACTTGCACACACCCTGCTCTTCCCCCAGCCTTGGGACAACGCACTCTCCCTAACCTCCGCACAAAAGCCCCATATGGATCTCATCTCGGTGATTTTGGGTCTTACTTCGTATAAAAGTCAGGACATCCCTAGTGTAGACAAAAAACTTCCGCGATCACTACCAAAACATATACTGCCTGACAGTTGATAATCCAGGCTCCGGATACACAATGAGGTTCTTATGCTCCGCTACAGGGCGGTTTCATCCTTGAACTTTTCTCCTTCGGTTTCGTAATGAAACTGTGCTGGGACGGCGGGGGAGGGGCGGGGGGGAAAGGCCGGGGAGGAGAGGGGGAGAGGGAGAGAGAGGGATGCAAGGAACCGAAGGGAACAGGGAGGAGAGGAGAAGGATGAGGAGAGGAGGAGGGAGAAGGGGGGGGGGGGAGGAGGAGAAAAGGAGAGGAGGAGGAAAGGAGGGAAGGAGTACGGGAAAAGGACGGGAGGAGTACAGGAGAAGGAGGGGAGGAGCAAGTGGAGCGGAGGGGAAGTAGAGCAGGAGGGAGAAGAAGGGAAAGAGGAGAGAGGATAGGGAGGAGAAGGGGAGGAAGGTGAAGGGAAAAAGAGGAAGAAGGAAGCAGGAGGGAGAGAAGGAAGAGAGCAGAATGTGGGGGGTGGGGTCCTGGAGGCTGGGGAGGCTGAGTGAGGGGCGAGAGGATTAGAGGGCTGGGGATGTGGATGGGGAGCGGGAGGGGCGAGAGGAACGGGAGCTTTGGGTATATGGGGGTGTGGGGGTGGGGGGGGGACGGGCTGGGGAATTTGGGGTGTGGGGAGGGCGGGGACCGGGCGGCCCGGAGGGATTGGGGATGTAGGGAGTGAGGTGATGGGGGGGCGGGGGGGGCGGGGGGCTGTAGAGTTTGAGAGCCTGGGAGCTGGAAGATTGGAGGTGTCGGGGGCTGTGGGCTGTGGGTGTGCCGACTTTGGGGACGGCGGCTGAGCTGGGGGAGCTTCGGGCTGGGGGCTGGTGCTGGGACTGGGACTGCTGTCTACACAGCAGGGCCCGAAACGGACGAGACACGGAAGCAGCCGGTTGCAGAGACGTGGCAATGTGGTGATGCCGGGAGAGGGGGACGGGGACCCTTCCGACCCATGACAAGCTCCATCTTCACCTTCTCTCAACTTTTCTTTCCCTCGGGGCTGCAGAGGGAAACAGAGAACCCAAATAGCTCCCTTCCTTCTTCCTCTCCTCCTCCCTCTTCCTTCTCTTCCTCATCTCACCTCCGCTCTCCCCCTCTTCTTTTCGCTCCTATTCCCCGCTTCTTCTCCTCCTGCCTCTCCCCGATCTTCCCTCCCCCTTCCTCTCCTCCTTCCTCCCTTTCCCCCTTCTCTCCCTTCTTCTCCTCTCATCCTCCCTCCTCCCCTCTCCTCTCCTCTTCCTCTGCTCCCCTCTCCTCTCCCTCTCCTCCCCTCTTCCTCTCCTCCTTCCCCTCCTCCTCCTTTCCACCTTCCTCCTCTCCCTCTCATTCTCCCTTTCCCTTCCCCCTCCTCCTCTCCTTCCCCCTTCTCACCTCCTTTGCCTCCTCTTCCCTCCTCCTCCCTCCCTCTCTTCCTCTCCCTCTCATCTTCCTCTCTTCCCTCCTCTTCCTCTCTGGCCAGAGAGACTTACTGTACTCCAGAGCCCGGTGTTCCGACCCCCAGCCCAGTGCTCTGACCCCCATCCTAGTGCCCTGACCCCCAGCCCAGTGCCTTGACCTGCCTCCCAATGCCCTGACCCACCTCCCAGTGCCCTGACCCCCAGCCCCCACTCATAACCTCCAGTCCAGTGTCCTGACCCCCAATCCAGTGCCCTGATCCCCAGCCCAGTGTCTTGACCTTCAGATCAGGGGCCTGTGCCAAGTTCAAGGCTCTGTCACACCCCTCCCACTCTGCCCTGCAGCCTGACTCCTACCAGCTCTTTCTGGGGCCGCCCCCTCCACACCCGCACACCCGCTGCAGAATTGCAAGGTCCCAAGCTCGGCACAGCTGCCCGTGGGTTTCAACAAAAGGCTGCTTCCTCCGCTAAATCACACTTTATCAGACAGTTTAACTGCTGGTAGTTAAGCCGAGATGTGTTTGCCGAACAGTAAACACCCGGTTACCAGGAGGGTTACATAAACAAAGACACACACAGAGAGAGAGAGAGAGAGAGAGAGAGAGAGATTCCCGTGCCCCCAGCCGACTATCCGGCCTGCTCCCCGGAGACCCCGGCCCCTCGGAGAGGGAGCGATCTCAGCTCCACACGCCAATCCTGTGGGGAAACTCCAATTCCCCTCGCTGGTCAGGCCCATCTGTGGTACCGACATCACAGCATCACAGGATAGTAGGGAGGGGTGAAGAAGGAAGTGGAGAGATGTGGGGAAAGGGTCGAAGGGGGAGAAGAGGGGACAGGAGGGATGAGAGAGCAGGAGGGAGAAGAGAAGGGAGAAGTGAGGAAAGGGGGAAATGAGGAAGGGGGAAAAGGAGAAGGGGTCAGCAGTGGAAGGGCCAACTGGGACATAGCAGGTGATACTGACAACCTGATCACCTTCCCCCACAACCTCAGTGTTACCCTCGACTCATCGCTCTCATTCAACCCACATATTTAGTCTGTCATCCAATCCTATCAGTTCTACTTTCAAACACTGCTACAATCCACCCCTTCCTCTCCATCCAAACGGTCCCCAAGATGATCTATCCCACCTCTACTATGACATCAGCCTCTTCACTGACCTCCCTGCCTCCTGTCTCTCCTCTCTTCAGCGCACTTCGCTCTGTTGCCCAGATTGTTTTTCTGAAAAAATGTCCAGCCCATGTCTCCTCACACTTCAGAAACCTCCGATGGTTGCCCATCCACCTCCACGTCAAACAGAAACTCCCTACTATTGGCTTGAAGACAATCAGCTCACTGGATCCTACTTCAACTTGCCGTTCTCCTGCTACTACACAGGTTTATACACTTCGCTCCTCTAACACCAACCTACTCACTGAACCTTGATCTCATCTATCTCACCACTGAACCCTTGTCCGCGTCGTCCCTCTGGCCTGGAACTCCCTCCCGCTTCATAACTGACAGACCACCATTCTCCCCACCTTCAAAGCATCACATCGCCTCCAAGAGGCCTTCCCTGGATACACCCTCATTTCTCTTATTTGCCCTCCCTTCTGTGTCCCCTATGCACTTGGATATAATACCTGTTCTCTTTCCCTCCCTCCAGGCTCCTATCTCCTCTGGCCTTCAGGACATCTCCATCTGGATGTCTGCCTGCCATCTAAAACTCAACAAGTCCAAGACTGAGCTCCTTATCTTCCCTTCTAAACCCTGTCTTCTCCCTGACTTTCCCATCACTGTATCAATAAATCAATCAATTGTATTTATTGAGCGCTTACTGTGTGCAGGGCACTGTACTAAGCGCTTGGGAAGTACAAGTTGGCAACATATAGAGACAGTCCCTACCCCACAGTGGGCTCACAGTCTAGAAGGGGGAGACAGAGAACAAAACCAAACATATTAACAAAATAAAATAAATAGAATAGATACATACAAGTAAAATAAATAAATAAATAAATAAATAGAGTAATAAATACGTACAAACATACATACATATATACAGGTGCTGTGGGGAAGGGAAGGAGGTAAGATGGGGGGATGGAGAGAGGGACGAGGGGGAGAGGAAGGAGGGGGCTCAGTCTGGGAAGGCCTCCTGGAGGAGGTGAGCTCTCAGTAGGGCCTTGAAGGAAGGAAGAGAGCTAGCTTGGCGGCTGGGCAGAGGGAGGGCATTCCAGGCCAGGGGAAGGACGTGGGCTGGGGGTCGATGGTGGGACAGGCGAGAATGAGGCACAGTGAGGAGGTTAGCGGCAGAGGAGCAGAGGGTGCAGGCTGGGCTGTAGAAGGAAAGAAGGGAGGTGAGGTAGAAGGGGGCGAAGTGATGGACAGCCTTGAAGCCGAGGGTGAGGAGTTCAGGGGGTCGCGTAGGCGGCACTGCCATCCTTCCCATCTCACAGGCCCACAACCTTGGTATCATCCTTGATTTCACTCTCTCATTCACCCCACACATCCAATCTGTCACCAAAACCTGACGGTCTCACCTCCACAACAACGCCAAGATCCGCCCTTTCCTCTCCATCCAAATGCCTACCTTGCTGGTTCAATCTCTCATCCTATCCCGACTGGATGACTGCATCAGCCTCCTCTCCGATCTCCCATCCTCCTGTCTCTCCCTGCTTCAGGCTATACTTCACTGTGCTGCCTGGATTATCTTTGTACAGAAACGCTCTGGGCATGTTACTCCCCTCCTCAAACATTTCCAGTGGTTGCCTATCAACCTTCGAATCAAGCAAAAACTCCTCACTCTCAGCTTCAAAGCTCTCCATCACCTTGCCCCCTCCTACCTCACCTCCCTTCTCTTCTACAGCCCAGCCCGTACACTCCGCTCCTCTGCTGCTAACCTCCTCCCTGTGCCTCATTCTCGCCTGTCCCGCCATCGCCCCCTGGCCCACGTCTTACCTCTGGCCTGGACTGCCCTTCCGCCACACATCCGCCAAACTAGCTCTCTTCCTCCCTTCAAAGCCCTACTGAGAGCTAACTTCCTCCAGGAGATCTTCCCAGATTGAGCCCCCCCTTGTCCTCTGCCCCTCCGCCCCATCGCCTCCACTCCCTCCCTCTGCCCTACCCCCTCCCCTCCCCACAGCACTTGTGTATATTTGTACATATTTATTACTCTATTTTATTAATGATGTGCATACATCTATAATTCTATTTATCTATTTTGATGGTTTTGACACCTGTCTACTTGTTTGTTTTGTTGTCTGTCTCCCCCTTCTAGAATGTTAGTCCATTGTTGGGTAGGGATTATCTCTATCTGTTGCTGAATTGTACTTTCCAAGCACTTAGTACAGTGTTCTGCACAGAGTAAGTGCTCAATAAATAACTTTGCCCATAGTAAGCGCTTAATAAATGCCATCATCATTACGATTGGATGAATGAATGAATGCTCGTTGTGGGCAGGGACTGTGTCTGCTAATTCTGCTGTGTTGTACTCTCCCAAGTACTTAGCGCAGTGCTCTGCACATAGTAAGCACTCAATAAATATCATTGATTGGTTAAGCACTTGATAGTCTCCCCACCCTCAGCCCCACTGCACTTATGTTCGTATCTTTGTAGTCTGCCAATTCCCCTATCTGCAATTTATTTTAATGTCCATCTCTCCCTCTAAACTATAAGCTCCTTGTGGGTAGGTATCGCATCTACAAACTCTATCATATTGTATTCTACGAAGCACTTGATGCAGTGCTCTGCACACCGTAAACCTCAAAAAATACGACTGCTTGATTCCTCCTTCTCTTTCAACTCCCATATTCAGTCTGTCACCAAAGCTTGTCATTTTCCCTCCACATCTCCCCAATCCACTCCTCCTTCTCCACTCAAACAGGCAATACTCCGGTCCAGTTATTTTTCATATCCTGACTTCATTACTGCCTCAGCTCCTTCGCTGATCTCCCCTCCTCCATCCTCTCTCCTCTCCAGTCCAAACATCACTCGGCTGCCTGGATGATTTCTCTAAAAGATTCTGGCCACATCTTCTCACTTCTCAAAATCCTCCAGTGGTTGCCCATTCATCTCCATATCAAATAGAAATTCCTCACCACTGGGTTGAAGGCACTCGGTCAGCTCTCTCCTTCCTATTTATCCTCTCCAGCTTGTACACTTCACTCCTTTCAAGCCAACCTACACATTGTACTTCATTCTCTTCTCTTCCGCACCTCTTTCTCACACCTACCGCACAAACCCAGTTCCCCAAGTGTGTTTGTGAGTGCCAGGAACAGGCCTCCCTCTGCCTCCAAAGGTCAGGTCTGCGGCCTGGGGTTCGGCCAGCTGTCCACATGGAAGCAGGTGCAGGGGGCTATGTGGGGTGGACAGGCAGCAGCAGCAACAGCAGCAGGGAGGAGGAGCCCTGGTTGAGCTGGCATGGGGCATATGCTAGCTGGGAGGGAAGAATACATGATTTAGAGCACACACCTGTATGCACACACTTACATGCCCATGTGTGTGGAAACACACATGTAGGCACAGAAACACATACACACACACACACCTGAATGAACATGTGTGCAGAAACACACGAATGTACATGTGTGGAAATACCAAGAGACTCACATGCACACGTGTACAGAGTGGCTGCATTTCCCAAAGGGAAGAGGTGGAGGGCCAGGGAGGGGCTCGGGTCAGGTAGAATTGGTCTCTGGGCCAAGGTGCTGGGACAGACTGCTGGGACTTCTAGACTGTGAGCCCACTGTTGGGTAGGGACTGTCTCTATATGTTGCCAACTTGTACTTCCCAAGTGCTTAGTACAGTGCTCTGCACACAGTAAGCGCTCAGTAAATATGATTGATTGATTGACAGAGATCACCTTTGTCATTTCCCCCTTGGCCCACACGACCCCTGCTCTGCAAACCCAAAGTTCCATGGTCCTGGGACCAAGTTTCATCCCAAGCTGATTCTGGCTTGTGTTTGCCAGAAGAGGAGGTAGCAACAGCATTCACTCATTCAATCATCTTTATTGAGCACTTACTGTGTGCAGACCACTATACTAAGTGCTTGGGAAAGTACAATTCAGCAATAAAGAGAGACAATCTCTGCCCATAAGGAGCTCACAGCCAAGAGGCGGTGAGACAGACATCACTATAAGTGGGAGCAGATCCCCCTGGGCCAGTGTTGGGGGAGCAGGGTTCCTCCCAAAACTATGGCCTTTGGGGCCAGGGTACTGTTGCATCGTTGTCTCCCCAGACCTGACTGTCTGAAGAAGAGCTGGCAGCCGGAGAACATCTCACTTGGGCCAGGGAGCAGCAAGAGGAGGGTTTCTACTCAGTGTGGCCTGGAAGAGGAAGCAGAGGAGGGGAGTGAGATGGGGAGGGGTAAGGGAAGGGCAGACACTGGCACATAATTCACTTCTTGCTGCTCCGTTGTCTCTGCTTTATGTACGTAGAACAGACTCTGCATTACCTGTGTCAGAAGCCCAGCTTCAAAGCTGCAGATCTGCTCTTCCAGGAGATTTGGTTTCAAAAAATCTCACTGGAGTGTTCCTAAATGGAGTGAAGATAAAATGGGAAACACATTTCCCTCAGCAAAAACAATTCATCTTCCACTACCATAAATGGCACCTGCACGGTCAACTGGTCGGGTAAAAGAGATCACTGAGGGGGAAAGGTCATCCACGGAATGGAGCGAGGACAGCAGTTAAGTCCATAGAGGGGGCAAGCCAAGGGGCAATAAAGAATCAACTGGAAGCCAGAGAGGAGTTTGTGGAGCATCATGGAAGAGAGGTCCAAGTCAGTAACTAAAGATTCCTCACTTATTACCCCAAGCCGGGAGCCTGCTGGGAAAGCAGAGGGGGCTCTTAATGATGGAAAGGAGACCAGCAAGCAGCTATTTTAGTTCAGTCTTTATCAATCTACCAATGAATCAAACCACTGAAGGCTACACACTATATTACATGCAATTCCTTTATATTAGATTAATACATAATATTGAAATTATTTTATTTATTTCCCTTCCTGTCTCTCTCCCTCTGTAAGCTATAAGTTATAACTATAAAATAAACTATTAGCTACTTTTGGGCAGGGAACGTGTCTGTCAACTCTGTTGTATTGTGCTCTCCCAAACACTTAGTATAGGGCTCTGCATAACAATACGAGCTCAATAAATACCATTGATTAAGGATTTGGGAGAGTACAGCGGGGGGAGGCCCACCTTCCAAACGTTCCAGGAGTTTACAATCTAATGGGAGGAAAGACAGGAAGTACTTACAAATAGTGGGAAAAGGAGAAAAAAACACGGGCACAATAGGAAGTAGTGTAGATATATCAGGATGAAATTGTTGACTGAATAATTAGATATAATGATATAAAATTAATATGCAAATATATGCATATGTACATGTATCTCCTTCCCCATTAGAGTGTAAGTCCCATATGGATCAGGGACTGCATCTGATCCAATGGTACTCTATCCTCCCTCAACACTTACTAGAGTGCTTAACAAATACTACAATCATCATCACTGTATTATTATTATGAATGATAATAATAATGGAAATTATAATATGCATGTTAATGAGGGAAAGCTTTTTTTTCCTGAGGAAGAGACAGTTGTGTTTGGAGGAAGACAGGTCTAAGGAACTGGATCAAATTGTGTGGATTACACACGAAGGGGTAAACCAGACTGTAGTAGTACCACTAGTAATACTGTTAATGGTATTCATTATGAGCTTACTTTTGGCAGAGCACTGCATTAAGTGAAGGGAAAAAAGAACCTAGGAAACAACTGGATTTGATCCCTGGCCCTCGAGGGGTTCACAATCTAAGCATGAGGGAAAGGAAAGAAGCAAGGGTGACAGACACCTAAGGAAGGTTGAAACACAGAAACAACCTAAAAGACAAGGACAGTGATATATACAGGTAGGATAGGACAGGGAGGCTAATACTACTAGTTCTACTAATAATAATAATTGTGGCCACCTCTCCTTCTACTTATCGCCCTATCTCCCTCCTACCATTCCTTTCCAAACTCCTTGAATGAGCTGTCTACACCCGCTGCCTCAAATTCCTCAACGCCACCTCTCTCCTCGACCCCCTCCAATCTGGCTTCTGTCCCCTACACTCCACCGAAACTGCCCTCTCAAAGGTCACCAATGATCTCCTTCTTGCCAAATCCAACGGCTCCTACTCTGTCCTAATCCTCCTCGACCTCTCAGCTGCCTTCGACACTGTGGACCAACGCTTTCTCCTCAACACGCTATCCAACGTCGGCTTCACAGACTCCGTCCTCTCCTTGTTCTCCTCTTATCTCTCCGGCTGTTCATTCTCAGTCTTCTTTGTGGGCTCCTCCTCCCCCTCCCATCCCCTTACTGTAGGGGTTCCTCAAGGGTCAGTTCTTGGTCCCCTTCTGTTCTCTATCTTCACTCACTCCCTTGGTGAACTCATTTGCTCCCACAGCTTCAGCTATCATCTCTAAGCTGACGACATCCAAATCTACATCTCTGCCCCTGCTCTCTCTCCCTCACTTCAGGCTCGGGTCTCCTCCTGCCTTCAGGACATCTCCATCTGGATGTCTGCCTGCCATCTAAAACTCAATATGTCCAAGATGGAACTCCTTATCTCCCTCCCAAACCCTGCCCTCTCCCTGCCTTTCACATCACTGTAGATGGCACTACCATCCTTCCCGTCTCACAGCCCACAACCTTAGTGTCATCCTCGACTCTGCTCTCTCGTTCACCCCTCACATCCAATCCGTCACCAAAACCTGCCAATCTCACCTCCGCAACATCGCCAAGATCCACCCTTTCCTCTCCATCCAAACTGCTACCCTGCTGGTTCAATCTCTCATCCTATCCCGATTGGATGACTGCATCTGCCTCCTCTCTGATCTCCCACCCTCCTGCCTCTCCCCACTTCAGTCTATACTTCACGCTGCTGCCCGGATCATCTTTGTGCAGAAACACCCTGGGCACGTTACTCCCCTCCTCAGAAATCTCCAGTGGCTACCAGTCAACCTATGCAGTAAGCAAAAACTCCTCACTCTTAGCTTCAAGGCTGTCCATCACCTCGCCCCCTCCTACCTCACCTCCCTTCTCTCCTTCTCCAGCCCAGCCGGCACACTCTGCTCCTCTGCTGCCACTAACATCCTCACTGTACCTCGTTCATGCCTGTCCCACTGTCGACCCCCAGCCCACGTCCTCCCCCTGGCCTGGAATGCCCTCCCTCCCCACGTCCACCAAGCTATCTCTCTTCCTCCCTTCAAAGCCCTACTGAGAGCTCACCTCCTCCAGGAGGCCTTCCCAGACTGAGCCCCCTTTTTCCTCTCCACCTCCCCATCCTCCCTGCCGTACCTCCTTCCCCTCCCTGCTGCACCTGTATATATGTTTGTACAGATTTATTACTCTATTTATTTTACATGCCCATATTTACTATTCTATTTATTTTGTTAATGATGTGCATCTAGCTTTACTTCTATTTATTCTGATGACTTGACACCTGTCCACATGTTTTGTTTTGTGGTCTGTCTCCCCCTTCTAGACTGTGAGCCCGTTGTTGGGTAGGGACTGTCTCTATATGCTGCCAACTTGTACTTCTCAAGTGCTTAATACAGTGCTCTGTGCACAATAAGTGCTCAATAAATATGACTGAATGAATGAATGGTATTTATTATGCACCTATGTTGTGTCATGCGCTGTACTAAGCACAGTCCCAGTCATGGCAGCAGCCATGGTCTTCCTGAAATTCTGAGAGTTGAGCCAGCCTCACACTGCCACTGCTCGTCATCCAATCACATGTCTGGAGATGGGCTGAGTGGAGTCAATCAATCAATCAATCAATCGTATTTATTGAGCACTTACTGTGTGCAGAGCACTGTACTAAGCACTTGGGAAGTACAAGTTGGCAACATATAGAGATGGTCCCTACCCAACAGTGGGCTCACAGTCTAGAAGGGGGAGACAGAGAACAAAACAAAACAAATTAACAAAATAAAATAAATAGAATAGATATGTACAAGTAAAATAAATAGAGTAAGAACTACGTACAAACATATATTCATATGTATAGGTGCTGTGGGGAAGGGAAGGAGGTAAGGTGGGGGGATGGAGAGGGGGAAGAAGGGGAGAGGTAGGAGGGGGCTCAGTCTGGGAAGGCCTCCTGGAGGAGGTGAGCTCTCAGTAGGGCCTTGAAGGGAGGAAGAGAGCTAGCTTGGCAGATGTGGGGAGGGAGGGCATTCCAGGCCAGGGGGTAGACGTGGGCCGGGGGTCGACGGCGGGACAGGCGAGAACAAGGCACGGTGAGGAGATTAGTGGCAGAGGAGCGGAGGGTGCGGGCTGGGCTGTAGAAGGAGAGAAGGGAGGTGAGGTAGGAGGGGGCCAGGTGATGGACAGCCTTGAAGCCGAGGGTGAGGAGTTTCTGCCTAATGCATAGGTTGATTGGTAGCCACTGGAGATATTTGAGGAGGGGAGTAACATGTCCAGAGCATTTCTGGACAAAGACAATCCGGGCAGCGGCATGAAGTATGGATTGAAGTGGGGAGAGACAAGAGGATGAGAGATGGGAGAGGAGGCTGATACAGTCATCCAGACGGGATAGGATGAGAGCTTGAACGAGCAGGGTGGCGGTTTGGATAGAGAGGAAAGGGCGGATCTTGGCAATGTTGCGGAGCTGAGACCGGCAGGTTTCGGTGACGGCTTGGATGTGAGGGGTGAATGAGAGAGCGGAGTCGAGGATGACACCAAGGTTGTGGGCTTGTGAGACGGGAAGGATGGTAGTGCCATCAACAGTGATGGGAAAGTCAGGGAGAGGGCAGGGTTTGGGAGGGAAGACAAGGAGTTCAGTCTTGGACATGTTGAGTTTTAGGTGGCGGGCAGACATCCAGATGGAAATGTCCTGAAGGCAGGAGGAGAAGCGAGCCTGGAGGGAGGGGGAAAGAGCAGGGGCAGAGATGTAGATCTGGGTGTCATCAGCGTAGAGATGATAGTTGAAGCCGTGGGAGTGAATGAGGTCACCAAGGGAGTGAGTGTAGATTGAGAACAGAAGGGGACCGAGAACTGAACCTTGAGGAACCCCCACAGTAAGGGAATGGGAGGGGGAGGAGGAGCCTGCAAAAGAAACTGAGAATGAACGACCAGAGAGATAAGAGGAGAACCAGGAGAGGACGGAGTCTGTGAAGCCAAGGTTGGATAGCGTGTTGAGGAGAAGGGGGTGGTCCACAGTGTCAAAGGCAGCTGAGAGGTCGGGGAGGATTAGCCTGGCTGTCATCCACCCAAAAGCCTGAAGGAACACAGCAGGGAAGTTGCAGAGCACAGAGCAAACAGCAAACAGCAACTGCTTCGGGAAGGCAGCAGATCACCCGTGTAGCTTCCATCTTTAAAAACAGCTCCAGATATGATCCTCTCGACATTTTAGTCACTCTCTTCTGTCTAGTGCAAAAGCAGAATTGATAACCAAGTGTAGGATTAGTGATCATTTAGGAAAACACAATCTGTTGGGATAAAGGTAATATCATTTTCTGAAGGAGAATTTGGCCTTAACAACTATATTGGAAAGGTAGAGATGTAGAGAAGAAAGTTAAGCTGAGTGGAGGGAGCATTGATCTGGTAGTCAGGGGACTTGGGTTCTAATGCCAGCTCCACCACTTGCCTGCACTGTGACTTTGGGCAAGTCATTTAACTTCTGGAGAAGCAGAATTGTGTAGTGGATAAAGCATGGGGCCTGGGAGTCAGAAGGTCATGGGTTCTAATCCTGGCTCCACCACTTGTCTGCTCTGTGCCTCAGTTGCCTCATCTGTAAAATGGGGATTGAGACTGTGACCAACTCGATTTGCTCGCATCCACCCCAGTGCTTATAAAGTACCTGGCACGTAGTAAGCGCTTAACAAATACCATCATTATTGTTATTATTATTCTCTATGCCTCAGTTTCCTCATCAGGAAAATTGAGATGAAAATACCCCTTAAACTGGGAGTCCCATCTGATTTGATTTCACTGTATTTTCCCCAGCTCTTGGCATATAGTGGTGCTTAAGAAACATCACAATTTTTAGAAGCAGTGTGGTTTAGTGGAAAGAGCACGGGCTTGGGAGTCAGAGGTTGTGAGTTCTAATCCCGGCTCAACCACTTGCTAGTTAGCTGTGTGTCTTTGGGCAAGTCACTTAACTTCTCTGGGCCTCAGTTACCTCATCTGTAAAATGGGGATTAAGACTGTGAGCCCCACGTGGGACAACCTGATTACTTTGTATCTACCCCAGCAATTAAAATAGTGTTTGGCACATAGTAAGTGCTTAACAAATACCATTACTATTATTATTATTATTATTATTATTATTATTATTATTATTATTATTAGAGGAGCAGGGGACAGCTATGTATGATCCCTACAAATGCCCTGGTGCCTAAATCATTCATTCAATCATATTTATTAAGCACTTATTGTTTGCAGAGCACAGAACTCAGTGCTTGGGAAAGCACAATACAACAATAAGCAGTGACATTCCCTGCCCAACTAGTCCTGGGCTAGTTGTCCACTGAGTCTGACTCAGAGTCACTTTGATCAAGGCCTTATTTCTTAAGTTTTACAAATCACAATTCATTCATTCATTCAATCGCATTTATTGAGCACTTACTGTGTGCAGAGCACTGTACTAAGTGCTTTGGAAGTACAGTTCAACAACAGATAGAGACAAGCTGCCAGTCACAGCTCAGGAAGGAGATTGCTGATTGTTCATTCAAATCAGAAAAGCAGGGTGGCTTGGTGGATAGAGCATGTACCTGGGAGCCAGAAGGACCTGAGTTCTAACCCCAGCTCTGCCACTTGCCTGTTGTGCGACCTTGGACAAGTTGTTTCACTTCTCTGTGTCTCAGTTGCCTCATCTGTAAAATGGGGGTTAAGGCTGTGAGCTCCATGTCAGACATGGACTGTGTCCACCTGATTAGTTTCTATCTACCTCACAGTGCTTAGTACAATGTCTGGCACATAATTAGCTCTTAACAAATACAATAAAAAATTTAAAGACAATCAGTAGATCATGCTGGGTCGCTGGGGGAGAGTCAGGGATGGAGAGAGGAGAGTCAGGGGTGTTGGATGGTCCATGCTGGGTCGTAGGGGGAAGAGTCAGCGATGGAAAGGGAAGAGTCAATGGTATTGGATGGTCTGCGCTGGGTCATTCATTCATTCATTCAATCGTATTTATTGAGCATTTACTGTGTGCAGAGCATTGTACTAAGTGATTGGGAAGTACAAGTTGTCAACATTTAGAGATGGTTCCTACCCAACAACGGGCTCACAGTCTAGAAGGGGGTCACTGCGGTAGAGTCAGGGATGGAGAGGAAAGAGTCAGGACTGTAGGATGGTCTGAGCTGGGTCACTGGGGGAGCATCAGCGATGGAGAGGGGAGAGTCAGGGGTGTTGGGTGGTCCATCCCTGACCATGAAAGTGGGTGTCCCTACAGGCCACGAACTCATGGTTCCTGCAAGTGTCCTAATGCCTTTGACCAGATATGCAAGTATGTGTATGCAAATCTCCAAGTACTTATTTGCATGTTATTATGTACAGACCGATGTCCACAGACTCCCGGGTCTGTTTTCGTCATCTCTTGCACAACCACATTCTGAACACATTTCCATGTGCATACAGGGCAACCCTTCAGAGTGTGAAGAAATGCTTCCCCAAAGCACAGGTGGGACACAGAGGAGGAACGCGGAGTGGGAGCACAGAAGGTGAGGGCAGAGGGGGAAGGCAGAGGCAGAGCCAAGAGGTGGAGCCCAGAGGCAGGGCCCAGCGGCAGAAAGTCTGTCATTAAACCTGGTGCTTTCCCAAGTTGGCAATCTCTTTTCTCACTCGATTCCACTCTGCAGGGGAGTCACGTGGAAGGCCCATTTCTATAGAATAATCCCCATATTTTTTTCATTATCTTGCCATAAAACCTGAGCAGCGCCTCATCCTTTGATCTCCCACACATTCTCGGGTCCCGCGGCTGCCAGGCCGACAGCCCCGCCGAGCACAAGCAGGCTCCCGGGGGAGGTTTGCCCACATCAGACACTCGGGCCATAAAACCCAGCCGGGCTCATTCCTTTTCTCTCCTGGCCAATGCATCTGACAAGAAGTGACTTTGAAAACCAAAAGGAACGGGACGGGTGCTCTGCTGTGCATGGACCATGTTTCCAGATTCTTGGCCATTAAACTGACATCCTTTTATTTGAAAAGGTCCTTTTATTCCCCAGCATCCTGCAGTCGGTAATGTATCTACCCCAAGGAGTTTAAATTTGCAGTTTTTAAAACTTGATTAGGCAAAGGCCGGGCTATTTTCATCTCGCAGGAAGAGGCATCACTCCTCAGAGACAGCTGGAGGGGGAGACGGACTGTTTTATCATCAATTATTAAAAATGACTTTATGCAAAAAAGGTCAAACCCCCAAAGGCCCTGCAATGGCCCTGAAACCTAAAGCCACTGACCAGTGACCCCATGGGAGAAGCATTAGCACCTGCCTTGAGGCTAGAAAAGTGCCCCCAGCCAGGCCAGCCGGCCCTGTCCCTGTCCGTCAGCCTCGGCTGGGTTCGCCGCCCTCTCCGGACTCCGGCAGCCAGGGGCCGGCTCCGCTCGAGCCTTGGCTGGGGCCCCAGCGAGTGAGGGGATTCCATCCTCCCAGGTGGGGTCCTGTGGTTTGAAGAGTTGCCTGGGACCTCAAAGCTCAGTAGAGCCTTGCAGCTTACATTCTCCCTGGGAAATCTGATGTGCCAGGGCCTTCCGGGTAGGCCGCGCCCCAGGGACTGAATTCACTAACTCCATCCTCACCATCTCCATCATCATCTCACCTTCACCACCACTACCGACCCTCTCACATCATCATTACTGCCACACCACTCCCTCATTTTCAACAACGTTGAGAGAGGGCCTATGTGTGCAGAGTGCTGCACTGGGCTCCTATCATGGGCAGGGGCTAGGAAGGGCCACAGCAGGGGTGGAGAAGGAGGCTCAAGGGAGGAGCATGGCTGACTCCCTGCAGGAGGCTGGAAAGATTGGCCCAGGTCAGGCCTGTTTTCCACACACCACCTGCAGCACATTTCCAGTGGCTGATTCTCTCTGTGTGCTTGGTACCTCTTGAAGAGTGAAGAAAAACAGCAGAGACTGGTGGCCTCAGAGCAGGCACCCAGTACTGAGCTCTGTTTACAGTAGGCACCCAGGACGGCACTCTGTTCCCAATAGTGCCCAAACCAATGCTCTGTATACAGCGGCCACCCACGATAGTGCTCTATTCAAAACAGGCACCCAGCATAGTATTCTGCTTACAAAAGAGCCCAGTTGATGACAACAGTGATGATGGTATTTGTTAAATGCTTACTATGTGCCAAGCACTATGTTCTAAGCACTTGGGTAGATACAAGGTAATCAGGTTGTCCCACGTGGGGCTCACAGTCTTAATCCCCATTTTACAGCTGAGGTGACTGAGGCTCAAATAAGTTAAGTGACTTACCCAAAGTCACACAGCTGACAACTGGCAGAGCTGGGATTAGAACCCATGACCTCTGACTCCCAAGCCTGTGCTCTATCTACTAAGCCACACTTCAAAGCTCTGCATGCAGCAGGCACCCAGGACAGTGCTCTTTTCACAGTAGACACCCAGTACAGTATTCTACTCACAATAATAATGTTAATGACAACATTTGTTAGGCACCTACTACGTGTCAAGCACTGTTCTAAGCACTGGGGTGGATAATAATAATTATGGTATTTGTTAAGTACTTACCATGTGCCAAGCACTGTTCTAACTGTTCTAAGGTAATCAGATTGTCCCACGTGGGGCTCACAGTCTCAATCCCCACTTTAGAGATGAGGTAACTGAGGCCCAGAGAAGTTAAGTGACTTGCCCAAGGTCCCAAAACAGACAAGTGACAGAGCTGGAATTAAAATCCAGTCCTTCTGACTCCCAAGCCTGTGCTTTTACCACTAGGCCATGCTGCTCAGTACAATGTTCTGCAGGCAGCAGGCACCCAGGACAGTACTCCATTTACAGTAGGTACCCTGTACAGTAGTCTGCTCACAATAGAGCCCCGTACAGTGCTCTGCATACAGCAGGCAACCAGGACAGTGATCTTCTCACAGTAGCTACCCAGGACGATATTCTGTATGTGCCCAATTCCAAAGTAACCTAGATTTATAATCCTGCCCAGAGAAGAGAAGGCCGAGGAGCTCCTTGGCAAGAGATGTGAAACTGACCTGAATAGCTGAACAGAGGGCAAGGATCAGCTCTTCTCCACCTGCTCCTCTGCACCGGGGAGGGACCAACATGAACTGGGGCAGAGCTGGAGCAGGATGCACTGAAGTTAGATGTAAGGAACAACTTTCTGACAGGGAGGCATATGAACCCTGCACCAGGAAAACATAAGAGTTTATACAATCTCTTTTCCCAGAGACTTTTCTGCCTAGAAGGGTCTGTCAGGCTCCAGGCAAAGAACTCCCTGCCTGGTGGATATCCAGGATGAGGGGCACGGGTTTTAACGCGATTAGGGGAGTCAGCAGGCCTGTGATTCCATCAGAGATTCTAGCAGAGATCCTAGCTGATCCACCCTCTCCTCGAGTCCCCCGGAAAGCTCTTTGCTGGAGCAGCAGTGGCAGCTTTCGATCAGGCTTTGTAGACTCCGCTTGCGATCCCCGTCCTGCTCCATCGTTTTCACCTGCGCACACGGAACGGGTCCACCAGCCTCCAGCCCCGCCCCCACCTGTCCCGAGACCCTCATTCATTCATATTTATTGAGCGCTTACTGTGTGCAAAGCACTGTAGTAAGCGCTTGGGAGAGTAGTATAACAATAAACAGACACATTCCCTCATCTGGAACGCAGCCGCGAGCCCCTATAGTGGTACCAGACGGGGCACACCTCCTCCCTGGGAATGGGGGAGGGGGGCGGATAGGTCCCGCAATTAGGGGGTCTCCAGCCCCTCGCACCCTCCCCTCCACCCTCAAGGGTCTTCCAAAGGAGGGGACAGAAAAGGGGAGATGCAGGGGCGGGGGGGGGGGGGGAGGGAGAGGAGGGAAAGGCAAGGGAGGAGAAGGAGGAGAGAGGAGGAGAGTGTCCACCGGAAAGCGTGTCCGCTGGGGAGCCCGCGATGGAGTGCTACCGGTGGGGCCACCAGAGAAAGTCCGTCTCCTGGCCTCCGCCAAACTCTCTTCCGATCGGAACAGAGGAGCAGCGGCGGCTGGGAAAGGGCCAAGGACAATTAAAATAGAAGTTTTTAGCTTAACCAATAAAGATTTAACTGGTCAATAAATCTAAGTATGTTGGGGGTTGTTACAGAACTTTTACTGCCACGTTCTAGCTTTTAACTTAAGGTTGAGCGCAAAATATGAACTTCCATAAAAAATATATTGCGTTACGGTTAAAGCCCAGAGCAGACTTCGGCGCGAGCGGCTCGAGCCAGGCTCAAGCTCCCCGCGGACGGCGGCCCAGGCCCGGCGAACAGAAATGGGCCGTCCATTCGACTTGCCGACCATTCGACTTGCTGACCGTTCGCTTGTTGCCCGCGTGTCGTCGTTTTCTGGGGGTCTCGGTTTCCTGAGAAGCCCTCCTCGCCCCCCACCCATCTCCCCTGTTCCCCCAATCGAGGCTGACTTTCCCAAAATTCCGGTTTCAAAAGCCTCAAAAAATACAGTTTTGTTCCGGAAACTCAGAAATTTCCTTGGAACGTCTCCTGCTGCGGGTCGGCGCAAGGCACGTGGACATTTGGGGCGGAGGGCTCGGGACCCCCGCCCCCCTGCCGTTGCGACCTTCAGGGTGGCTTAGTGGATAGAGCCTGGGCCTGCGAGTCAGAAGGTCATGGGTTCTAATCCCGACTCCACCACATGTCTGCTGTGTGGCCTTGGGCAAGTCACTTCACTTCTCTGGGTCTCAGTTCCCTCATCTGTAAAATGGGGATTTAAGACTGAGCCCTACATGGGACAGGACTGTGCCCAACGTGATTAACTTGTATCCACCCCAGCGTTTACAACAGTGCTTGGCACATAGTAAGCGTTTAACAAGTACCATAATTATTATTATTCAAAAGACAATAGGAAGCACCGACGTCGCCCTCGGACTTTGCCGCGACGCTGGCCAACACTTTCCAAAAAAACCAAAAAAACAAAAACCAGTCAACAGAGGAGGCCAAATCCACGTGTTCCGCTGTTCCGGCCCCACGGAATTCAGCCGACCGCGGTGGGTTCCCATAAGCCCGAGACGGGCGTGTAGGGGGGTTGGGGTTGGGTTTTTACAGCGGGAGCCCGATAGCCAAACGCAGGCAAATCACCCCCGGTTTTGAGCCTCTTCTCGGGGAAACCGCCAAAGGAAATTTTTCCCATCGCTGTGGGTCAGAACTCACTTGATCTGCGCTGTGTGTCTGTACGGGAGAGTTCGCGGGAGTGTGTGGATGTGAACGAGTGTACACTTGTGTGTATGTGCATATACGTGAGTGTATTTGTGAATGACTGCGCGTGTGTGTGTTAGTGTGTGTGGATACACCCAAGTAACGAGTTTCTTTTCTAATTCTGCCGGTTCAATTTGTGGCTCCCCGTTCTCCTCCTACCACACAAGCCTGGGGCCTGGGACCCGGGATCTGCTCGAAGAAGGGCGGAGGACCGGGCCGGACCAGCCCAGGCGGAACCGGACCGAGCCAGGCCCCTGTAAAAGCCACGAGGAGACCGGCTCCGAATCAAGCCCATCTTCCTGGCAAGGGAGATCGGTATCAGCTCTCTGGGTGTTTATTGCAAACATTTGCACAAGATGTTCTGATTGTATCCAGGGAAATGTGATTAGTTACAGTTTGTACAGAATCAATTTCTCCCAGAATCACCCAGCACCTCCGGGGAGAAACTGTGCAAACATGCGTGGCCACCGGTTCCAGTGTGCAACCCAGCCGGACCCTTGCCTCGGCGGGGGCTGGCGGATAGAGCCGCTCTAGGAGACCCTGTACACGACCACTGCCTGCCTTGGGATGGGGGCGGGGCCGGAGTCCGAGTGGGCAGAATTGGGTGGCAGGGGGAGCGGGAGCGAACACCGCTTGTGCTGATTGCCTGTGCGCCCCTTTCATTCAGTCAATCATATTTATTGAGCGCTTACTGTGTGCAGAGCACTGTACTAAGCGCTTGGGAAAGTACAAGTCCTTCCCAGACTAAGCCCCCTTTTACTCAGCTCCCCCTCCCTTCCGCGTCACCTCGACTCGTTCCCTTTGCTCTTCCCCACCTCTCCCCGCCCCACAGCACTTATATATATATATATATATAATACATATATATTATACATATATGTATAATTCTATTTACTGAGAAGCAGCGTGGCTCAGTGGAAAGAGCAAGGGCTTGGGAGTCAGAGGACATGGGTTCTAATCCCAGTTCCACCACTTGTTAGCTATGTGACTTTGGGCAAATCACTTAACTTCTCTGGATCTCAGTTACCTCATCTGTAAAATGGGGATTAAGACTGTGAGCCCCACGTGGGACAACCTGATTACCTTGTATCCCCCCTCCCCCCAGCGCTTAGAACAGTGCTTGGTACATAGTAAGCACTTAACAAATGTTATTATTATCATTATTATATATGTTGATGCCTGGTTACTTGTTTTGATGTCTGTCTCCCCCACTACCCCCAGTCTGTTGTGGGCAGGGATTGTCTCTATTGCTGTATTGTACTTTCCAAGCACTTCTCTTCCTCCCTTCAAGGCCCTACTGAGAGCTCACCTTCTCCAGGAGGCCTTCCCATACTGAGCCCCCTCCTTCCTCTCAATCAATCAATCGTATTTATTGAGCGCTTACTGTGTGCAGAGCACTGTACTAAGCACTCGGGAAGTACAAGTTGGCAACATATAGAGACAGTCCCTACCCCTCGCCCCCCTCTCCATCCTCCCGTCTTACCTCCTTCCCTTCCCCACAGCACCTGTATATATGTATATATGTTTGTACATATTTATTACTCTATTTATTTATTTATTTATTTATTTTACTTGTACATATCTATTCTATTTACTTTTTTTGATAATATGTTTGGTTTTGTTCTCTGTCTCCCCCTTCTAGACTGTGAGCCCACTGTTGGGTAGGGACTGTCTCAATATGTTGCCAACTTGTACTTCCCAAGCGCTTAGTACAGTGCTCTGCACACAGTAAGTGCTCAATAAATACGATTGATTGATTGATTGATTAATACAGTGCTCTGCACACAGTGGGCACTCAAATACGGCTGAATGAATGAATGAATACAATACAGCAATAAAGAGAGAAAATCCCTGCTCACAAATAGCTCACAGTCTGGGGGTGGGGGGGGGGGGGAGACTGACATCAATACAAGTAAATAATAAATAAATGTGCCAAGCACTGTTCTAAGCACTGGGCTAGATACAAGGTAATCAGGTTGTCCCATGCAGGGCTCACAGTCTTAATCCCCATTTTACAGATGAGGGAACTGAGGCCCAGAGAAGTTAAATAGCTTGCCCAAGGTCACACCGCAGCCAGGTGGCAGAGCTGGGATTAGAACCCATGTTCTCTGACTCCCAAGCCCATGTTCTTTCCACTAAACTACACTGCAGACAGCAATATAAATAAATAAAATAACATATATACATAAGTGCTGTGGGCTGGGGAGAGGGAGGAAGAGCAAAGGGAGCAAGTCAGGGCGACGTGGAAGGGAGTGGGAGATGAGGAAAAGTGGGGCTTAGTCTGGGAAGCCCTCTTGAAGAAGATGTGCCTTCAGAAAGGCTTTGAAGGAGGTGGGGGGGAGGGGAATTGTCTGGCAGATTTGAGGAGGGAGGGTGTTCCAGGCCAGAGGTAGGACGTGGGCCAGGGGTTGGCCACAAGATAGGTGAGATGGAACCACAGTGAGAAAGTTAGCAACATTCATTCATTCAATCGTATTTATTGAGTGCTTACTGTGTGCAGAGCACTGTACTAAGCGCTTGGGAAGTACAAGTTGGTAACGTATAGAAACGGTCCCTACCCAACAACGGGCTCATAGTCTAGCAACAGAAGAGCTAAGCGTGTGGGCTGGGTTGTAGAAGGAGAGAACTTCCTTCCCTTTCCTTTGACTCCCCTCCTTCCCCTCTCCTCACCTCTCCCCCACCCCCCTCCACTCTACACAATCCTCTTTGCCCCCCCCCCCCCCCCCCCGCCGCTGATAAGCCATAAGGGGTGGGTGATGGCCCCAGGGGAGGGCATGAAAAACAGGCAGTCAGGAAGGTGCAGGACACCCCACCCCAACCCCATTACCTGAGGGCAGGTGCAGACAGCAGGTGAAAGAGGAAGGGAAGACAACCCGGTCTAGGTTCTGAGTTTGATCTGGACGGACAGCGCTTCATCTCAGCCCGCCATCCAAGAATCCCATGCTGCAGCCACATAGTAGCTGGACAAGCTCTCAGTGCCCCTTCCTCCGAGAAAGACCTAATGGTGCCACAGGACCCCTCCCTTCTTTCCCCATGCCATCGCTCCCCCTACTCCTTCCTTCTCCCTCCTCTTTCCTCCCCTCTCTTCTTCCCCCACTCCTGGCAAACACACACACCCTGGTATAGCGCAGGGTCTGGCTTGGCCAGCAAGATTCCTAAAGGCCACCGACAGGTCTCCCAGCTGCACCGACCCAAATAGGCAGTCCAACCCCAAGCATTCTGTCGCAAACTGCCCCTCAGGAGTCCGGAGGCCAACGGATTCCTCTCTCCACGTTCAGAATCGGGACCAGCCTTTCCCGAGCACTGCAGCTCCCCGCAACTGCAGCTCTGAAGCCTGCTTCGGGCCTGGGCCAAGCTCCAGGCTCCCTCAGGTCTCCCCAGGAAAGTCAGTCATAATGCATTAGAAATTGTTTACTTCTATTTAAATATCTGTCTCCCCTTCTAGACTATAAGCTCCTTGTGAACAGGGAATGTTTACCAACTCTGTTGCTTTGTACTCTCCCATGGGCTGAGTACAGTGCTCTGTACACAGTAAGCGCTCGATGAATCCCATTGATGATGATGATGTTGATGCTGGTGTCTCAGCAGGGAATTCATTCATTCATTCAATCGTACTTATTGAGTGCTCACTAAATGCAGAGCTCTGTACTAAGTGCTTGGGAGAGTAACAATAAACAGACACATTCCCTGCTCACAACGAGCTTACAGTTTAGAGCTGGAGACAGACATTAATAAAAATAAAATAAATTATGGTTACGGACATAAGTGCTGTGGGGCTGGGGAGGGGGAGCAAGTCAGAGCTACACAGAAGGGAGAAGCAGAAGAGGGAAGGAGGGCTTAGTTAGGGAAGGCCTCTTGGAGTTGTGCTTCCAAAAAGGGTTTGAAGTGGGCAAGAGTAATTGTTGGATTTGAGGAGGGAGGGTGTTCCAAGCCAGAGGCAGGGCGTGGGCAGGGGATCAGTGGCCAAATAGACAAAGTTGGCAGTAGAGGAGCGAAGTGTGCAGGCTGGGTTGTAGTAGCAGAGTACTGAGGTAAGGTAGGAGGGGGCAAGCTGATGGTCTGCTTTAAAGCCTACAGTGAGGAGGAGAGTGTCCGGGTCCCGCTAATGGCCTGCTCCGTGTCTTGGGCCTCTCTGGGCCGGGGGAAGGGCTGGGCTGAACAGCAACCTTTGGAAGCTGAGAAGATTTTGCCGCCCCCCTACCAGATGGTGACTCCAGCAGTTTTCCGTGGAAAATCCTTTCACTGAATTTTCTGGAATAGACCATTTTGAACGTCAGCACAAACTATAAGTTTAGTAGTTTTTAAAACCAAATTCCAAATTCTGAGCAAAGGGAAACAGCTGCCTCCTGTTCGCATTACGTCAGCCCATAGGAGTCTGTAATTTACATTTTTCAACTCCAATGTTCACAAATAGTGCATGGCTACCCTGGCAAGACTCGAAAAATGCTTGAAAAAACCAGGAGAAATGAAAACTGGAAAAAATATGTCCTCTGTAAAAGCCAGCCCTGGGAGCTGAGGTGAGAGAAATCCAAGGAGTAGCTCAGCTGCAGCAGCCAGAGGCCAGATGCCCCTCAGCACTCACTGGCATGGCAACTCTTGCTGACCCTACCCAGCCCTACTCTTTCTGCTGACCCCACCTACCCTCCCAGGGCCCTCTGACCCCACCTGGAGCCCTCTGACTCAGCCTGGCACCATGGCACCCTCTAGCCCCAGGTAATATCCCAGTCCCCCTCCCACCCTACGGAGCGCCCATCTGTCACCATGGCACACAGACCTCACCTTCCTCTGTCAGATGCAGGCACCGCATTGAAGTCCACATGCTTTATCCAACTGGAGTGTCCACTACTTGGACAAGAAGAGTCCATTCTGGCCCGATAGGGACGGTTCAGTAGCTCCCAGTACTCAGAAAGACCTGGGCCCAGCCAAGTCAATGTAGCCAGTGGGTCCTGGGAGCCTCTACCTGCCGCTCCATTCTAGAGCCGGGCTGGAAGAGGGGACGGACTAGGCTGCCAACAGACATAATAATAATAATGATAGTATTTGTTAAGTGCTTACTAGGTGCCAGGCATCGTACTAAGTGCTGGGGTGGATACAAACAAATTGAGTTGGACACAGTCCCTGTCCCACATGAGACTCACAATCTCAATCCCTATTTTTGACACATGAGAGAACTGAAGCATAGAGAAGTGAATTGACTAGCTCAAGGTCACACAGTGGACAGGGGGCAGAGCCAGAATTAGAACCCATGATCTTCTGACTCCCAGGACCATGCTCTATCCACTATGACCACGAGCACTAGCCCCGTGGACCCTCCGGACCCATCCGCTATGCTGTGCTATGGCCCCAGGCCTAAAGTGCCCAGGCCTCAAGGTGGAGGATCATGATGGGATGGTGCAGGCAGCTGCCAAGGAGCAAGGGCTCCCCAGGTCTCCCCAGAGCTCTGGGGAGATACCCATTGGACAGATGGGAAACACTGGAGGCAGGATGTGTGAGAGCCATGAGAGAGCCTCTGTAGTGACCGAAGGGGCAGGGTCTGAAATAACCACAAGGCAGTGTCTAAATGATTGAGAGGGAGGGTCTACAACAACAGTAAAGTATATCTATAATGACTTTGAGGTGTACGCTGTAATGATTGCAAAGGATGGTCTATAGCGACTGCGAGGGATAGTCTATAATGACCAGAAAGCAGTGTCCATGAGTGGGAAGTAGTGTCTATAACAAGTACATCTCAGGGTCGATAATGATTGCAAAGGAGGATTTATAATGACTGTGAGTCAGGATCTATCGTGACCAGAAGGCAGTGTCTGATGACCCACAGGCAATGTCAGTGATGACCCCGAAGCAGGGTCTACAGTGACTGTGAGGGAGAGTCAGTTGTGAGGGTGAGAGATGTTCTATAATGACTACAAAGCTGGGTCTCTAATGACTGCACAGGATGGTCTGTAATGACTTTGAGGAAGGATCTAGGATAATTGCAAGAGAGGGTCTTTAAAAACCATGGGACAATGGAGGGGCATCTCTATTGACTGTGGGGTAAGATTTCTAGTAACCATGAGGAAGGATCTTTATGATGGGATCTATGGACTATGGAATCTGAGGGAAGCAGTATGGCCTAGTGGATAGAGCATGGGCCTGGAGTCGGAAGGACCTGGGTTCTAATCCAGACTCCGCCACTTGTCTGCTGTGTGACCTTGGGCAAGTCACTTCACTTCTCAGGTCCTCATTCATTCATTCATTCATTCATTCATTCATTCAATCATATTTATTGAGCGCTTACTGTGTGCAGAGCACTGTACTAAGCGCTCAGAAAGTACAAGTTGGCAACATATAGAGATGGTCCCTACCCAACAGCAGGCTCACAGTCTAGAAGGGGGAGACAGACAACAAAACAAAACATATTAACAAAATAAAATAAATAGAATAGTAAATATGTACAAGTAAAATAGAGTAATAAATATGTACAAACATATATACATATATACAGGTGCTGTGGGGAGGGGAAGGAGGTAAGTTGGGGGGATGGGGAGGGGGGGAGGGGGAGAGGAAGGAGGGGGATCAATCTGGGAAGGCCTCCTGGAGGAGGTGAGCTCTCGGTAGGGCTTTGAAGAGATGAAGAGAGCTAGCTTGGTGGATGTGCGGAGGGAGGGCATTCCAGGCCAGGGGGAAGACGTGGGCCGGGGGTCAACGGTGGGACAGGCGAGAATGAGGCACAGTGAGGAGGTTAGCAGCAGAGGATCAGACGGTGCAGGCTGGGCTGTAGAAGGAAAGAAGGGAGGTGAGGTAGGAGGGGGTGAGGTGATGGACAGCCTTGAAACTGAGAGTGAGGAGTTTTTGCTTGATGCGTAGGTTGATTGGTAGCCACTGGAGATTTTTGAGGAGGGGAGTAACATGCCCAGAGCATTTCTGCACAAAGATGATCCGGACAGCAGCGTGAAGTATAGATTGAAGGGGGGAGAGACAGGAGGATGGGAGATCAGGGAGGAGGCTGATGCAGTAATCCAGTCCTCAATTTGCTCATCTGTATAATGGGGATTGAGACTGTGAGCCCCATGTGGGACAGGGACTGTGTCCAACCTGATTAGCTTGTATCTACCCCTGGGCTTAGAACAGTGGTAAGCTCTTAACAAATGCCATTATTATTAGTATTATTTTATTATTACAAGTGAAGGGGAGGATCTACAATGACCATGAATGAGGGCCTATAATGACTGGAGGGCATTGTCTGTTGGGACTACGAAGTCATATAGAAGCATGTAGTACAGTTCTCTGCATACAGTAAGCACTCAATAAATACAATTGACTAACTGATATGGAAGTCTTAAGACTAACTGATATAGAAGTCCTGGGAAAGGGAAATCAATGGACCCTGAAACTTTGCTTATTGCAGTGTCTTGCACACAATAGCTACCCAGTAAATACCACTGTTTCCATTACTCCTATGCCAAGTGGTCTCTCCCCTGGGCTGTGTCCCATGTGCAGCCATCAACCCACTCTCCAAGGTCAGATGCCACGATTAACAGGCTTTCTGCTGGACACTGCAGGAGAGACTGGGCTCGAGAAGTTTGGAAGTTGAGAACTGAAGAAACTTAGAGGTTCTGGTTGACTTTTGATTTCAAAGGTGACCCTGTACCTCCCTAGCCACTTGGTCCCTGACTACATGGCGGGGGGGGCGGTCTTACTGATCACCTCGGCCATTCTGAGATCATAGCACCTGGGACCATAGCCCCTGGACCCCAGCATCCGGGACTGTAGCACTTGGATCCATGGGACCCCTAACTGCAGCCCCTAGGATGACAGGCCCCGGGATTGCAGCTCCCTGGAACTGTGGCACCTGGAATTGTGTCAGCCCTAACTGTGGCAACTGGGACCACAGGACCTGGAATTGCAGCACCTGGAACTGCGGCACCTGAGACCACAACTTTGGGGACCCCGGTACCTGGTACTGTGGCTCCTGGGACCATGGCACCTGGAATTGGGGCACCCGGGCCTGCAGTGCCCAGAACTGGCAGCACCTGGTACCATGACACCTAGAACCATGGCACCTGGGTCCACGGTACGTGGGCCATGGCTCCTGAGACTGCAGCACGATGACATCTGGGACCAGGGTGCCCAGGATGATGGCATCTGGGACTGTGGCATCTGGAACTGCAGGACCTGGTACCACGGCACCTGGGACCACATGCCTGTGGCTAATGGCCTCCAGCTGGGCATTCCCATTGCCTGCAATCAAAAAGGCTTCTTTTCAGTGGTTGAAATGTTCACATTTCAGAATTAGTTTTCATAGTTTGAGATTCCCAAAAAAACCCATCAGTTTGCACAACCAAATAAAAAGCAGCTAATGACATTTTCAAGCTCTCCCAGGACATTCTCACTTGGTCTTGTGGACAATTTATTGGAAATTGACTGTAAAAACAATCTTATTAGTGGTCACACGATGTTTGGTGTAAAAGCTCTTCAATATATAGTGTGATTAGCTTCCTCCTGTAGGTGCGGTGCCCACAGTGTGCTCTCTCCCGACCTCCCACCTTATACTCTCCAGCTCCAAGCCAAGCTCTCCGAGTGTCCCAGAAAGTGAGGGCCCAGGCAGTGGCGACAAGGTTCCATCGGTTGGGGTAGTGCCACTGTCCTTGAAAGCCACTCAATTGCTGCAGAATAGCCAGAGGAGAGCCCAGCTCACCGTGGGAAATCCTGCTGACCATCACTTGTTCCAGGTAAGGAAGAGTCCTGAAAATATGATCCAGCAGCCCAGGGAACCAAGCACTGTTTCCACTGACATAACCTCCCCTTCCTCCAAGCCTCTGTCCAAGTTTTCTTTGGTCACTGGGCCGTTCCCCTACCCCAGCCTGCTAGGTGGTGTGGACATTCTCTGGTTCACCTGCTCCAGGAAGCTTTCCCTGATTACTTTCCAAAGCCCTTAGGAGTGAGTCCAAGTCAGGATCCTCCTCCCTGTTCCATCCCCAAACCCAATCGTGCCATTATCCAATCTATTTGTATTCAAGATGATTATCTATCTGTCTGTCTGTCTCGTGTCCACTGTTAGACCATAAAATACTGAAGGATGGAAACTATATCTTTAAACCAGATGGTGGGGCAAGGCACCACATAGGTGCCCAGGGAGTCTTGCTGCTGCTGCCAGCACCAATTATTGGCTGAAACCCACCACCCCACTACACCCTTGTTCCACCGAACCCCCGCTTCAAAGGCATTCACAGCCCCCAAAATGGTCCAAGTCAAAAGCAGCCTCCTCCTGTTCCTTTCCCCACACTCTCCCCTCCGCCAACTAGTCAGGAGTACCCAGCACTCTCTCCACAGGGCAGCAGGCAATTTTGGGGAGCACAGAACCAAGGGAGAGGCCAAGGGAAATCACAGCTCGGGGGAGAATCAGACAGGAGAGGAAAAAGGGAGAAGAAAATCCAGACCAGTCACTTTAAGGAGAGTCTACACTGTCTTTGCAGTAGAGCGAACAGAAGGGTAAATGCTGCCTCCCCCGAGACTATAGCATCTGGATGGCTGGACCGGTGCCTATTGCTACGGCCTCCACTTCTTCCCCCGGGGCCCAGAGCAGTGGTCTACTCTGTGAGCACTGGCTGATGCTGATGAGGCGAGTACAGACGTGCTCACCGTTTGGGCTGCTCCGAGATGAGAGTCTCATGGGCCTGGAAATTAGCCAGTCAGGGGGGCCCTGCCAATGGGACCATCCTGGGGGCAGAGCCAAGCTCCAGATCATGAAGCTTCAGCTTGAAGAAGCTCCCCCCACAACCCCTGCCCCGGCTTGCCCTCCCAAATGTGGGCTTAGCCTTGGCACCCAGGTGTTAGAAAGAGGCAGAGGGAGAGGGAGGGGAGGATGGGAATTAGGCTCTGGACCCAGATCCTTGCCCACTCCCTGCCCATTCACTGCCCCTCTCTTGCTCCTCTTCCTCTCCTCCCTCCCCCATTTCTTTTCTCCTTCCTCCCTCGACCCCGGTCTGCCTCTCCCCTGGGAATTCTCATGGAGCCAGCAGCCCAGTGAGGCGTTTCAGAGATTCTCCCAACATACAAAACCCTCCTTGTCAGTGGTGGAGGGAGAAATTGGTTTGTCCCGGCAGCAGCAGCCACAACACAGGGTTGAATGAAACGTTTCAAAGCTGCCAGCCTGCCCGAGGCATGGCCAGCCCACGGCAGCCATTGAGAAGCCCTGTGAGGGCAGACCCTGCTAAACTCACCTCAGCTCACAGAATCCTTTGGGGGCCTCTCACCTGCCTGCAGCACCAAGTGCCAGCTTAGCTTCCAAGTTAAACCCACTTTCTGAGGAATCGATTCTCAACAGCAAGAGAATTCCCTGGACTGGCCAGGAACCCGATTGGCTGGGATTCCCTTGGGAGAGGGAGGGGTTCTCCATGAAACTGGATTCCCGGGGGGCAGTTCCCAGGGAGTGGGAGGACACAGGTCCCAGAATTCGGTTCTGACTAGGCCATTCCTAAGGTTCCAGAGTGATGGCTGGAAGCAAAGCAGCAGTCGGCAGGAGCAGCCCTGCCCCCGTTATTTCTAGATAAGTGCTCTTCTCTTCCTTGGAACAAAAATCTGCTAGTATCCAGGGACTCCCAAGCTGCTCCGGCATGGTTTGCTGGAAGGGGCACACTCAGGCCAGGAGGCAGAACAATGAGTTTAAAGACACAATGGGCACAGATTCAGAAGCTGCGACATGGTGGGGTGCTGTAGAGAAATACTGCCGTGGAGAGTCTAGTCTAGTGGGATGCTGAGAGGCTGCTGCAGTGGACAGACCAGGCTGGTGGGGGACAATCAGGAGAGGGGCTATTCTCCTTGAGCATAGGATGCTGGAAGATTGCTGCAGCAGATAGACCATCCTGGCAGGCAGTGATTGGGAGATGGGGAATGCTCTCCTCAAGCAGAGGCTTCCCAAAAGTTAGAACATGGAGAGGCAGGCTGGAAATAGACATAAATCCATCAGGATAATGACCTGATGCGCTGCGGGAAGGAGCATCAATCCTCCAGCAGTCTGTTTAGCCACCCCAGAGGGCCAATGCATCTGGCCCAGAGATGGCCTCAAAGTTAAGCACGTGCAAGAGCAGCCAATCACTGGGACAATCACCGGTGACCCCAGAGGGCTCCTGGCCAATTGCATGAGTACTGCCTCGGCCTCCACTCTCTCTGCTGCTCTCTGGGTTTACCTAGTCCATTTGTCCTTCTTCCTGCTGTGTCCTTGCTCTCTCCCCATTTGTAAAGAATCTGTGCTTTTCTGTCTCTCTCCCCCATGGAGTTGGATGCTTCTTGAGGCCAGAGAATGTATGTTTTGCTGCTGGTGTACTCTCCCGAGTGGTATTTCAGTGCTTCATGCTCAAGTAGGTGAGCTTAGTAAATTTGATTGATTGATTGATGATTGAGTGAACAGAGCCATGGGTCATGGGCCGATTTCCAATCTCTGGGCATTTTTACAGTCCGGTCAAGCTATCTGAGAAGATGCTGAGCTCAATGCATGGCGTGATCCAGTGTTTAGTGTGGCCAGCAGGATGGCAGAGTTCACTGGGTCCACCCAGAACTTTGGCTCCCTGATGGCCTTGCCATCTGAGGGTCCAACACCTTCTGACCTCCCAAGGCCGGAGTCCTTTCTGGAGCTGGTGAGGAGCTCCAGCCAGGCTGATAATGCCGGGGGCAGGAGGTGGGGGAGTGTTTCTGGTGCTGACCATCCGTGTCTAGTCCAGCCCACCAACCTCCCTTGCAGCCACCGTGGCGCGGGCATCCAGGCTACGGCTCATGATCATCTGCTCTAACAACCTGTGGAGAGGTTACAGATAATAATAATGATATTTGTTAAGCACTTATTATGTGCTTAGTATTATGTACTAAGCTCTGGAATAGATACAAGATAATCAGGTTGTACGCAGTCCCTGTCCCACATAAGGCTCAGTCTTAATCCCCATTTTACAGATGAGGTAACTGAGGCCCAGAGAAGTGAAATGACTTGCCCGAGTCACACAGCAGACAAGTGGTGGAGCTGGAATTAGAACATTTATCCTTCTGATTTGCAAGGCCCATGTTCTATTCCCTAGCCATGTAGATGTGGCAGTGGGGGCAGGGAGAGAGGAGAAGCAGATAGCAGGAGTTATCTGCTAGCTGCAGGAAGCAGGAGAAGCAGCTAAAAGTGGAGTCTGGGGCAAGGCCTGGAGGGCTCTCGGGCACCTCGCTCTCCCCAGGGGCCGTAGACTACCCAAGAATCACTTGGCATGGCCAGAAAGGGCAGCAGGATGGCCTGGAGAGAGGTCAGCCACTGGAGAAAACAATGAGCCCAGTGGTCCCTGGGACCATCTCTGCCATCTGTCTGGAAAAACAATGTCCAGGACCCAGGACTCCGTGAGGAAATGTCTCTCTGGGAGCTCATGAGGGACCTAGTAGCTTAATAATAATACTAATAGCATTTGTTAAGCACTTACTATGTGTCAAGCACTGTACTAAGTGCTGGGGTGGATACAAGTAAATCCAGATGGACAAAATCCCCTGCCCCACATGGGGCTCACAGTCTTAATCCCCATTTTGCAGGTGAGATCACTGAGGCACAGAGAAATGAAGTGCCTCATTTCACAAGGTCACACAGCACAAATGGTGGAGCCGGGATTAGAATCCATGACCTTCTGACTCCTAGGCCTGTGTTCTATCCATTATGTCATGCTGCTTCCCATGCTTCCCATTCCCAGCTTGAATGATCCTGTTAATCAGTCAATCAATGGCCTCTCTTTGCCAGCCACTGGACCTTGCCCTTAGCTGGACAGAGGCCAAAACGGCCCTGGGCTGACAGCTCCTTGGGACTCCAGGACCCCTTTTCCCACAACCTCACATAAATGGACCAAGAGCAGAATGCCCAAACATGGCCAGTGCACCTGGACAAAAGGCAGGAAGAAAACTGTCCTCCTGAAGCAAGAAGGGTACTGGGGGACAATTGGCACCTCCCCCTGTCTGAGCCATACAACTCCCAGTGAAACCGCCTGGACTCCCTCCTCCTCTACCATGCCACTGGACACTTTCAGCCAGACATTTCAGGCTCAGATGGTTTGGAAAGATTCACAGAAGAGTGTCCATGCTGGAAAACTTGGGGGAGAGTCAGGGGAGGGGGCGGGGAGAGAAAGGGGAGTGTTAGATGGTTCATGCAGGGTCAGTGGGGGTCACTGGTCAGTGATAGAGAGGGAGATTTGGGAGAGATGGTGGTCAAGGAATTGGTAGGTTGGCAGTAGGGAGGGCTGGGGGCTTGGATGTAATAATAATAACAATAATAATGTTATTTGTTAAGTGCTTACTAAGTGCCAGGCACTGTAATAAGTGCTGGGGTGGACACAAGCCAATCACGTTGGACACAATCCCTGTCCCGCAGAGGGCTCACAGTTTTAATCCCAATTTTACAGATGAGGTAACTGAGGCCCAGAGAAGTGAAGTGTCTTGCCCAAGGTCACACAGCATACAAGTGGTGGACCCAGGATTAGAACTCATGGCCTTCTGACTCCCAAGCCCATTCTCTATCCAGTCCACCATGCTGTTTCCCATGTAGGGGGGGTTGGTGGTGGAAGGGGCTGGGGAGTTTTCAGCAGTAGTTGGTGGGGTGGGGGAGGAAGGGGTGTGAAGACAGCTTGGTCTACATAGCAGGCTGGGGCCGGGGTCTGCTTTGCCCCAGGCCATGGAGCTGGGCAGTCTCTGACAAGTCCCGACTTTCAGACTGAGACATCAATGTGGAGGCTGAGCTATCACTGGCCACAGCCTCATCCTTGGTCGACCCAATGTCCAGCCCTGCCCCAGCCCTGCTCCCACCCCTTCACCGTTACACAGCCACCATAGGAGAGCCTCTGTGTGGTTTCTCCAACCCCCCTGCCTCCCTCCTCCTCCCTCCCTCCTCCCCTCTGCTCCCCTCCTCCCCCTCACCCTCTGGCCTCACCTTCTCCCCACCCCTGGGAAGTGTTCGTTAGACCGACTGGACTCCTGGTATTTGACTCTGCCTGGTCTGGAGAATGTTGCCTTCTCCCTGGCCCTTCAGGAAATGGAGGAAACGAATCCATTTATCAAGCCAACAGGCTGGGCCCTGCACTTCCACAAAGGGCGCTGGCTAAACTCTGGCCCACTGAGGTCCTGAGAATCAATTTTCTACACATCGTAACGTTTTAGAACAAAGGCCGAATTGACGGCAATAAAACGTGATTACTGTAGCTATTTGTGGCGACGAAGCAAGAGGGCAGGCAGCTCTGGGAGTTTTCCTGGGGAACCTCTAAGAGTGGCGATCTCGGCAAACCCCTGCAGGCAGCAGCCTCCCAGCCTGCCCACTGGTGGGCCGATCTCTGGATCCCAGGCCGACACTGGAGGGACCGGACTGTCCACTGACCTGCTTTTCCAGATAGAGCTGGGGAGGGGTGGGCCTGATCAGCTCAGCCTAGGAGTGGGGGTAGAGGGTGGGGGGCGGGAGGCAGGCTGCCCGGCCCACACACACTGAGTCAGACATCAGGGCCGCTCAGCTGGGAGACCCTCTGCTTCATGTTCCCAGCATGCTCAGCAGCCCAGTTCACTGGTTCCGGTCACAAGTCCTGGTAACAGGCCCTGGGCCTGGTGATGGGAGAGGGGCTGGGCCCATTGTGCAGGCTATGATGGTGAGTTTGGAATCAGATGAATTTTGGTTTTCATTTGAAGACACACAGAAACCCAGGTGCACAGACACACACGCAGGCACACAGAGGCGTACAGCAACACACACAGACACAGGGGCACAAAGACATACTCAGATACACACAGACACGGAGGCATAAACCCACACACGCTTACATATATATATGCACACAAATATATACCCGAAGGTACACAAAGCTCCCCATGTACACACTCACACAGACATGTGCAGACCCAGGCACACAAACACCCACTCCACCGCAGGCACCCCCTGCCCCCCAACCTGGGGTCTGCTGGTGGGAGGGGGCACGCTTCTCTTGGTCTGCCGGCCTCTGGGTGGTCCTGAGGCCCCGTCCCGGGACCGGGCCTCCACCTGTGCTCCCGTGGGCCGCCCACACCCTCTGGACTCTTGTCTGGGGTGGGGGAGGGATGGTGGGGTAGGATAAGCTTCTTTCTTTTGCTGTGACTCCACGGCCTCCAGGCACTTGGAGCCCCTCTCGAAGGGAAGATGAGTGCTTTCTCAGCTGGAATCTTAGAAACCAGGGCGGCTGCTTCCCTCCTCCCTCGCCTGCATCCTCTCCATTCTGTTTTCCTGTTTCTCCTCCCTCTCCTCCGCCCCCCACTGGGGTGACATTCCAGGAAATGCTGGAGAGGGAAACCGATCCTTCCTCCAGCCCTCGGTCCTCTCCATCCGGCATGGTCCCCCCGACAGGGGGCTGAGTGGCACAGCCCGGCCTTCCATGCGGTCTTTGCTGGGGCCTGCAGCCTGCAGAGCCCTGAGACCAGAGGGGTGGAGGAGGGGGTGCTGAAGTGAGGGGAGCTAGAGATCCCTGATAAAGAGGGTGAAGAAGGTTGAGGCCAATGGCAGGGATGTAAGTCCTGGGGGTGGAGGTGGGGCTGATGGAGATGGGAGCAAGGGGAGCTAGAGAACGCTGATGGTAAGGGTGAAGAGGCCTAAGGCCAGTGGCAGGGGATGGGGGTGGTGTCTGGTGTCTGGTGACTGTGCCTGGTGGTGGGGGGAGCTGATGGTGTTGGGAGCGAGGGGAGCTAGAGAACCCTGATGGGAAGGATAAGGGGCCCAAGGCCAGTGACAAAACCAAGGCAAGCCAGTCCTTGGTATTTTCTGTCACAGCATTACCACTTGAAAGCCTACATTTCCAGCTAATTTTCAGGTATTTAAAGTGGAGGAGGGGAAGGAACATCCAGTGAGTGCCCCCAGTCACACTAATTTTTACGAACTCACATGATTTTCATCCATGAAAGTGATCTACGGCTCGTCTGCCCGAGTCCGGGGGCTCTCTGCCACTCACTGGAGAAAACGAAGCCACTATCCCCAGCAGATGGGACATCATCGGGTGGGAGCAGGCACCAACAGAAAGCTCGATTGAGCCAGTCCCCAACACCATGCCACCACGTTCAAGCCGGGGATATCCAGCACCCCTGGTTAGGTCAAACGAGAAGCTGGCACTGGAGAGGCCAGGGTCTCCCCTCCTCTGGGGGCCTCTGAAGAGCTCCACCTCACCCCCAGTACTTCTAAGTAGCTACGAGACTTGGGCCTCATGTCCAGCAGCACCATCCCCAAACCAAACTCGGCATCCAGTGCAGGACCCAGTGGAGGGCCCAGTGACGGGATCTAGTGCAGGACCTGGTGACAGAGCCCAGTGGCCGGGTCTAGTGCAGGACACAATGACAAGGCCTAGTAGCCAGACTCAGGGCAGGGCACATTGGCAAGATGGGGCCACCATCAGTGGGGTCCAGGGGCACCAGCCTTAAGCATCAGAGCAATGTCCAGCAACAGGACCACAGGCTTTCCTAGCCAGCAGAAGTATGAGCAGCATGGAGCCAGGCCACTGCTGGGATAATAATAATAATCATAATAATCATAATAATAACAGCATTTATTAAGCGCCTACTATGTGCAAAGCACTTGTGAGTAGCAGCATGGCTTAGTGGAAAGAACACAGGTTTGGGAGTCAGAGGATGTGGGTTCTAATCCCTACTCCACCACTTGTCTGCTTTGAGACCTTGGGGAAACCACTTAACTTCTCTGTGCCTCAATTACTTCATCTGTAAAATGGGGATTAAGACTGTGAGCCCCATGTGGGTCAATCTGATTACCTTTTATCTACCCCAGTGCTTAGAGCAGTGATTGGCATATAGTAAGCACTTAACAAATATTATAATTATTATTATCATTATTATTATTATTTGAGCACAAAGCAGATAGAGGTAAGGACACAGGAGAGCCGTGCAGGAAGGTGACAGATGGGCAGGTGTTGTGGGAGCTGGGAATTCCCATACACACGTCTCTGAACCAATTGAGCACCCAGAAGCCAGTAGGGCGCAGCTACCCACTTCTCTGCCCAGACCCCCACCAGCTCTGCCTTCCCCACACCCTGCCACAGCCACCCAGATCAGCAGCAGCGGTGGCTCCCCGGAGCCCACCACCTCCCTCCTCGTCCTCAGTGGGGCTCCTGACGCACAGCTGGCCACCCATCTGCCTGCCCGGCCTGCTGGTGGCAGAGAGCTCAGGAGTCATGGGCCAAGACACAGGCAAGAGACCGTGATCTCTGGACCAGAGACTCCTAGGGTCCAGACCTTGGACCAGCCCGGCTTACCCTGGCCCAAACCATGACAAGAGTCTCCAGATAGGAGAGAGAGAGTGAGAGGGAACAAGAGAGAATTGAGAGAGCAAGTGAGAGGCAAGTGAGAGTGCATGAGAGTAGGCAGGAGGGTGTGTTCGAGAGAGACTGAGAATGAGAGACCAAGAGAATGGGAGAGAGACCGAAAGAAAGACTGAAAGGGAGAGAGAGCAAGAGCAAGAGCGTGCGCGCGTGTGCAAGAGAGAGAGAGAGAGAGAGAGAGAGAGAGAGAGAGCAAGAATGAGAATGATTCTCTTCTCTCCTGGACCAGCCTGGCTGCTGGTGGCGGTTCCAGTAGATATTAGTTTTTATAATCATCTCCATGTGAAGCGGCGAGGTGGGGGTGGGAGGGGGTCAAGTGAAACCTTTCTAGACTAATAAACTGCTCCTCTCGTTACAGCACAACACAGCCGTGCACTGCAAGTTGGATTCCTTTGCCCTGGGATTGACATCGCAGTTACAGTTTCCAAAAAATTCCAAATTACCTACGATCTTTTCAGCTCCCGCTGTCATCTGGAATTAGCCTCAGCAGACATTTCTCTCCTGGGTCTCCTCCGCCACCCCAGAGCCCAGACACCGCACCCAGCCGCAAGCAGGCCCTGCTCATCCAGGAAGACCACCCACCCTCCCTGCCATGGGCAAGGGGATCCCGGAGGTTTCAGAGACCGAGGCAGGTGTCCTGAGGGTAAGGGTACAGACCCCTGACCACCAATGAGTGTGGGCCTCAACTGCCAGGTAGTGGGGAGGAGGGGCCGTTTCATCCCCCTCTGGGGCTGGGGGCAGGGCGAGGGGACGTTGGGGGCAGATGTTTCCCCCGAGGGGGAATCTAATCTTCAGCCCCAGCAGGGGCCTAAAATCTGTTCAGGTTGGGCCAGGAACCCTGGAGTCCAGAAACACAGGCATCATGGAGAGCGGCTAAGTCTCGACATGCCAGGGGCTCTGAGCTGCGTCCCCAGTGCTCCTTCCCTCTCCCCTGCTCACAGCCTTATCCCCAGTGCTCATCCCCCTCCCCTGCTCACAGCCATGTCCCCAGTGCTTGTTCCCTCTCTCCAGCGCTCTCTCCCTCCCCCCAGCTCAGTCTCATCCCCCTTGGTTGCTCTCTCTCCCAAGTTCACAGCCTCATCCCCAGTTCTCATCCCTAGTGCTCATCCCCTCTCCTCAGTTCACAGCCTTGTCCCCAGAGCTCATCCCTTCTCCTGTGTACACAGCCACATCCCAGGTGCTCATCCCTGCCACACACAGTCGCATCCCCAGCACTCGTCTCCACTCTCTTACTCTCAGCCGTGTCCTCAGTGCTCCTCCCCCTCCCCTGTACACAGCCTTGTCCCCAGTGCTTGTCTCTATTCCGTGTACACATCCTCACCTAGTGTGGCTCAGTGGAAAGAGCACGGGCTTTGGAGTCAGTGGTCATGGGTTCAAATCCCTGCTCTGCCAACTGTCAGCTGTGTGACTTCGGGCAAGTCACTTAGCTTCTCTGCGCCTCAGTTAACTCATCTGTAAAATGGGGATTGACTGTGATCCCCCTTTGGGACAACCTGATCACCTTCTAACCTCCCCAGCGCTTAGAACAGTGCTTTGCACATAGTAAGCACTTAATAAATGCCATCATTATTATTATTATTATTATTATCTCCAGCCTCATGCCCTCCTGACCTGCACACAGCTCATCCCTAGGGTTCACTCCCCTCCTCTGCTCACAGCCACATCCCCAGTGCTCATCTCACTGAATTTAATATTCCTTTTGGCAAAACAGAGACAACATGGATTTGTCTTGTGGGCTTGGCAAAGAACAGAGGCTCCCCATTGCCTTCCTGCTCTCCCTGCCCGGAGATTCCAACCCTACCAGCCTGGGGCTACAGCCATCAGCCCAGGGGCAGAAAGACGAGTGGAAGGCTCTGGGCAAAAGTCCCCCATGGACTGGGCACCTCTTTCCCCTCGGGTTCAGTTCACCAGCACACAGGGCACAGCTGAGACACTGCTTATACAGTCCAGGCTTTTGGCAACTTCTTTGACAGGTCAAATAACTTGTGGCTGCTGTGGGGTTAAATCACCTTGGCCTCTGCCTCTCCTGGCTCTGGTCTGGTCTGGCCTGGCCTGTTCTGGTCGCTCTCAAGGCCTCCTGTGAGCTCTGGGCCCTTTCCTCACAAACATCCCACATCTCCAGTGTTTTATTTGCAAGGAAAGCAGTATCAGGCAACTTCAAGTGACTGTGTCGTTTTTCACTGTGAATTTTCAAAGACTTCAAATGGCTTGACTAGTCAAGCCCAGGATCTCCCTGGAGGTTGGCCCAAGGGCCCGGGTGGCTGGCTTTGGCCTATGTCCAGCATTTCTAGCATCGGTTTCCTTCTTCATTTTTCACTTTCTGGGGAACATATGGCTGGATATTGACCATCTTTTCTGCCCTTTGCACGAGAGGGCAAATGTCTAAGGAAATCAAGATTGAAATCCTCATCTTGGTGACCCCATCTGCAGGAGTGGGGAAGGAACATATCTATTCTAGGCCGGAAAGCAGGCAATGTGGGTTTCTCCAGGAGAGATTCTCTTAAGTCAAGAAGCTTATCTCTCTAAAGCCAGTAGAACTGAGTCTGGGCCTGCTCCCGGATGACCCAGTTAGCAGCCCAAGTCAGGACCAGGACCAAATCCAGACCAGAACTAGGGCGGGGGCCAAACCCAGGATCAGGCCCAACTCCAAAAGAGGATCAGGAACAGGCCAGAGCAGAAACCAAGACCGGAGCCAGAACCCAGAACAGGAGTAGGGCCAGAACCAGAACCAGGATCAAGGCCAGAAGTGGGCTGAGCCTTTTTCTGCTCAGGAATGTACCAGTTAAAAGCCCGAGCCCAGGGTTGGGGCTAGAACAAGGGCTGAGCCCAGGCCAGAACCTAGAACTGGGAATAGAGCCATGCTGACCATTTGCCTGCAGATGACCCAGTGGGAGGTCCAAGCCAGGGTCCAGACCCAAGCCAAGACCACGACTAGTTCTGGGGCCAGGGCCAGAGCCAGGGCCAGGGTCAGGGCCAGAGCTAGAGCCAGAAAAAGGACCAGCCCCAGGGCCAGGGCCAGGTTAGGGCCAGAACAAGGACCAGCTCCAGAGCCAGGCCCTAGTGCAGGCCAAAACAAAAGCCAGACTCAGGACCAGGACCAGAAGCATGCTGAACCAGGGTACCCAGTTAGAGAACTGAGTTCAGGACAAGGGCTAGGACCAGGGCCAGAACCAGGGCCAGAATCAGGATGAAGACCATACCCGGAGCAGGGCCAGGGCCAGGAACAGGACCAGGTCCAGGACCAGGACTGGAGTCACATTGAGCCTTTGTCTGCTTAATGATGGTCCGGTTGGAGGCCCAAACGCAGCCCCCAGGAAACTGCCCATCCTCCTCCTGTCCCCTGCCCCAGGAAAGGCAGGAGCTGTTGCTCAGTCGTTCAGCCCTTGGAGAAATATGGGCTTTGGCCTGCCCCTGGCAGGGCTGGGAGTAGCCACAGGAACAGTGTGTACTAGACCGCCCCATGCCCCCCCCTCCCCCGCCTCACCCCCACATACCACACACACATGTCGGGTGCACATCGCCGAAAGAGCTTAGAAATGTATAAAACAAAAAACTGGCACATTTCCTACCCACCATGAGCTTGCGATCCCTTTGTCTCTTCTTCTTCTCCCTTGTCTCTCCCTTGCTCCCTACATTTCTCCTTCCCTCCCTCCCTCCTTTCCTCCCTTCCTCTCACTGTGCCTCGCATGGAAAGCAGAGAGAATGTGCTGCCTGTTCCAGTTGCAGCCATGCAGGGAATATCACAGTAATTCTCTTTATGTGTCAGTGCTGGCTGTTACTATCGTGTTTGGTTTGGCAAAATCGCTATTTAAATAGCAGTGAAATGTGTCACTGGAAAAAAAATTAGATCGTGTTTCCTTTGCCATTTCTTTGAGATTTCCATTAAAAGTGGAACCATGGGTAATAAATCATTAAGATCCACAGAAACGACCCCTAGAAACCCCAGGTACAGAACTGGGCAGCGGCAGGGAGGGTGGTGGAGATTTTATCTGGCCAGTGTCTGTCTGTGGATCCTTTCGAGTTATAGCTGCCCCCAAAACTGCCCCCCGCCTCCCTTCCCCCCAGTGCAGGCCCATTGATAAACTCCCTGGGCCTGGGCTTGGGGAGCCGGAGGGGTCGGGGGGCTACCCTGGACCCTGAGACACAGGCTCAGGGCCAGGATGGGCTTGGCCAGAGCCATGGGGTGCAGCCAGATGGGGGACCCCAGGGGAATGAGACAACAAGCCCAGGCCTCCCAAGCCCCAAACTCAGCTGCCCCTGGAATCCAGATGGCCCAGGACCGTGAAGAAAGTCCCCCACCGCCCCCACAACCTTGCCTGTTCTTTCTCCAGCCTCTCTTTCTGGGGCGGGTGGGGTGCAGGCAGCTCTCTCAACACACATGCACCCACAGACCCTCACATACATGTGCATGCACACACACTCTTCTATACGCTCAAACATGAAGCATGATTGCACTCCAACAAGCCCACCCACACTTGCAGATACACACACACACAAACACACACACACACATACTACCCCCCGACAATGGTTCTGCCCACCTACTTGCCTGAATGCCTAATGCAGAATTCCCAGCCCCAGGTCCCTTCTAGAATTACTCTGCACAAAGAGAACTCAACTGTCCCCAGTTGGAAGCCTTCAGTGCCTCTGTACAGGGCCAGAACCTTCCCTCCCTTCCTCCCTCCCTCTCTCCCTTCCTCCCCCTTTCCCCTAGCAGGGAAGTTAATTAACGCTATCTCGCCAGCTAGCATAAATCAAAACGTTCCCCCACTCTCCTGGGCGCGGGGCTGGAAAGGATCAGAACTGTGAAAATACTTGGAATGTTTCTGGTTATTAGTGATAAAACACTGGACGTCGTCAGTGGCAGGGCGACCACGGCCTTGCCCAGGCAGCTGGAACAGCCGTGGTGATGGATGCGAGAGTGGGGCCCGGCTGCAGGGGCGAAGAGGCTCTGTGTGCACTGGAACTATTAGGATTGATTAGAGGTCAAATACTTCATGAATTTGTCAGGGTTGTGTACATTCTCTCATGACAGCGAACCCCTTATCCCACCTACCCTGGGGACGGAGCAGGGCTGCAACACAGAACACCCTCCTCTCCTTCCTTCACAATCAGTTCAAGTTCTAGAAATCTTTATGTTGGTTCAGTCACAGGCTGTGTCCCAGCTCTGGGGCCTTCCCTGCCTCTCCAGGCTCTCAGCTCACCCAGTGCCCTGGGCACTGAGCCCCTGCCCTCTCCAGTCACCCACCTCATCCCAGCCACCGGCTGCCTACTTTGGTGGCATCTCCAGCCGCCCACCAGGAACTCCCAGCCTGCCGCTCTCACTGCAACAACTCCAATCCAGGATATCTGGGGGTCATGGAAGGAAACACCACCTGGGAGCGGGTCCAGTCGCCTACGCAGGGAGAGCTGGGGGGCCGGGCAGCTCCATCCACGCCTTGGTCAAGCAGCAGCTGGTCGCCTGAGTGTCCTGGGTCTGAGGCCAACAGCAGGTGGGGCTGAATGCTCCTTCAAAGAACAGTGGGCTAGGTTGCCATCCTTCCTCCCTCCTCCATTCCTTCTTCTCCTTCCTCCCAGTACCTCTTCTCCACCTTCTCCGCTTTCTCTTTCTCTTCCTTCTCCTCCTCCTGCTCCCTGTGCAGTCATGTTAGGGAAGAAGCTGACAGGCTACAGGAGTAAGGGCCTTACTGATTTTCTGACAGAGGCCGGGCTCCCCAGCCTACTGCTTGCCAGGGAGGCTCATGTTCCGCCTCCCATCCTGGGTTCGCCCGTGGGCTGGGGCCCTGAACCGGCTGGGGATGGGGCCACTCTGGGCCAGAGACATTTGGGGCCCTGGAAAGCACCTAGACCAGAGTGGTCTCTACTTGGTGTTGAGCTTAGGGACCCCATCCCAATTATCTCCACCATTTTTTACAGCCCTACTTGAACCCCGCTACCTTCTAGTACCTGGGGCCCTGCACCTGTTCTAGTGCCTGCACCTCACACCCTGCACCCATTCTAATGCTTGCACCCTACACCAAGCACCCTGCACTCATTCTAGCGCCTGACCCCCCCGCCCCCCACCGTACGTAAACTTATAATGCCTGGGTGCTATACCCTGCCCTGTCTCCTCCCAGCACCTGATGACCATGATTGGCCAATAAACCCCAACCAACGGGAACTGAAATCAGCGATTTCTTGTGCAGGGGCTGGGGGTGTGGCCTTAGTAGTCGGCAGGCTCCTCTGGTGCTTCCGTCAGCCAGGGGGGCAGCCCATGTGCAGCCAAATATTTACGACTGTTATTGTCCATCTCTAGTGGTCCTGATGCTGAATGTAAACACACTGAATGGTTTTCAGGCTGCTGGGGAAACTGTACTCACCCCTGGTCTGCACCCCCAGCCCAGCCACGCTCTCCTCCAGCTGGACAGAGCATGCGGTAGGTAGGCGGCACGTGGATGAATGGCCAGATGGACAGACAAGTGGGCAAGTGGACAGGAAGACAGATGAAAGTTGGACAGATGGTTAGATGGCTAGGCAGGCAGGTGGTGGATAGACAGACAGGGTGGATGGGCAGACAGAGGGTGGACAGATGTGCAGACAGACAGATGATGGATGGGCAGGCAGACAGACACCCCAGGCCAGACTCCCAGGGCTGGACGCCCTGGTCTGGACTTCCAGGCCACCTTTTCGGGGCCGGTTGCACAGAGGTGGAGCAGGCAGGCAGACATCCGGAGCACAGAAGGTCTACCAGTTCTCGGGCAGGCCTCTCAAATGACCCACTCTTAATAGAGAAATATGGCCTTGTGGCTAGAGCATGGGCCTGGGAGACAGGAGGACTTGGGTTCTAATCCCAGCTCTGCCACTAGGGCAAGTTATTTCACTTCTCTGGGCCTCAGTTTCCCCTCAACTGTAAAATGGGGATTAAGATTGTGAGTCCATTGTGGGACATGGATTGGGGTTAACATAATAGCAATAATAATGATGGCATTTATTAAGCACTTACTACGTGCAAAGCACTGTTTTAAGCATTGGGAAGGTTACAAGGTGATCAGGTTGTCCCATGGGGGGCTCACAGTCTTAATCCCCATTTTACAGGTGAGGTAACTGAGGCACAGGGAAGTTAAGTGACTTGCCCAAAGTCACTCAGCTGACAACTGGCAGAGCCGGGGTTTGAACCCATGGCCTCTGACTCCAAAGCCCATGCTCTTTCCACTGAGCCACGCTGCTTCTCAAGCTGATAATAATAATAATAATAGTATTTATTAAGCGCTTACTATGTGCAAAGCACTGTTCTAAGCACTGGGGAGGTTACAAGGTGATCAGGTTGTCCCACAGTGATTAGCTTGCATCTACCCAGTGCTTAGTACATGACCTGGCACACTGTAAGCACTTAACAAATACCATAAAAGAAAAAAGAGACCTTCTGACCCACAAGCATCTCTGGGTGCCTGCATTGACTGCAGTGCCCATGGTGCGGCAGTGCCTGTGGGGTGAGGATGGAGACACGGAACAGAGAATGGGGTGTTGTGGCTGTTGTTTGGGATGGTTGCCGTGTCGGCTGGGCCATGGGGTCCCACTTGGAGGAAAAAGACCCTCTGGATGTGGTCTGGTTCCCAGAGGCCAGGGAGGACAGAAATGACTGGGAGGAGCGGGAAGAGCAGGAGGAGTGGGAGGACTAGGAGGAGTGGGAGGAGCAGGAGAAGCGGGAGGCCCGTAAGGCTGCTCAGGCCCAGGCCCAGGGAAGGGCCGGCTGAACTCTTCTGCAGCACCAATGGCCACTGCAAGCTCTTTGTTAGACTGGAAGCTCCTTGTGGGTAGGGAATGTGTCTACAACTCTGCTGTATTGTAGTCTCCCATATGCAAAGCACAGTGTTCTCCATACAATAAGCATTCAATAAATATGATTGATTGATTGATTAATTGGGAGACTGAAGCCCCAAAACCACCTTTGTCAAGGGGCCAGCTTGGCTGTGACTCCCCAGACTCAGCCGTTCAGACACGGCCTGGGGCCAGAGCCAAACCACCGGCCATGGGGCTCCAAGGAGACTGCGAGGTCCCCATTTGACTGGTCCGGCACCTTCGCTCTCAGTGCCCCGACACCCAGCATTGGTCAGAAGGGCTTGGCCCTGCTGTTAGGGCCCCTTCTGGAGCCTGCCCTAGCTGGGATTGAACCGCTTTCATGTCCGCCAGGAGGAAATGTGCTCTGGCAACCAGACAGTGAGAGTTCGCTCTTAAAGACCTGGTGATGAAGAAAGGAGCCTTCTGTGAGGGAAACCGCAACCATGTTTGCTCTCCTCCGAAGAAGGGGAGGCCCATGGCCCGACGCTCTCCTCTTTACCCCGCCTGCAGTCCCATCCAATAACGGCTGATGCCATGCAGTCCCACTGCCTTTCCCGCCTCTGCACGATGAAGCTCTCTCCCCCAGCCCATGGCTGGAATAGACTTCAGCCGGGGTTCCGGAGGGTCGTCTCTGTGCCCACGGCCCAAGGGAGGCCAGGGTCCCCCGGGTCCCCAGGGGCTCGGGGGCCACCAGGCCACCAAACCAGAGACCTGGGAAATGGCAAGTCACACAACGCCCCCGCAGGCACATACTCAGCAGAGACCACTGTTGAGAGGTTGCACAGCTGCTGCCCCAGCACTGCCACCATTCCTGTATTACTACCCTGGTACTGCTGCTGCTGCTGCTGCCATGCTCCCCAACCCAGGTGGGGCTCCACTGACATGGCTGAACATGAGTCTTTGGGGGCTGGAGCAGTGGCAGGGGGACAGGTCACTGAGGGCGGGCAGGGTCACAGCAGCAGCCAGAGTGGTGGCAATAGGCTGTGCTCTATCTCCAAACATCCACTCACATCTCTGGGCAGAGGAATTGCAGGGCAGGAGTGGAGAAAATGACATCTTCCAGCAGGCAAAGGGGCTGGCTCACGGCACAGCCAAAGAGCCTGTTGACGCAGAGCCCAGTTCCCCGATTTCTCTCAATCAATCAATCAATGGCATTTATTGAGTGCTTACTGTGTGCAAAGCACTGTAGTAGGCACTTGTGAGAGTACAATATAAGAGAGGTGATAGTAGACACATTCCATGCCAGCAACAAGCTTACAGTTTTGGAAGGCATTGGCTGTAACCTTACTGTTTTCTCTTCTGTCCCCGTGGCTGGTAGCTGGGGCTGCCTCTACATGGCGAGCCTCCAGCTTTAACACCTGACCAATTCTTGTTGGAAGATTAGCTACCAATTCACCCACCAGCTGTATGCACTGAATGACAGTTGGGTGTAAAACACTGTACTAAGAACTTGGGAGAGTATAATAGAGTTTGTGGACAGGAACCCTGCCCTCAGAGAGCTTATAGTCCAGCAGGGGAGACGAATGCCAAGATAAATTAGATACAGGAGGAAGCAGCAGAGTATAAGGACATGGACAAAAGTGCTATGTGGAAGCCTCAGCAATACGGGGTGATCCTCTGGTTTGTGAATTCCATCTTCATTTTTTCATTTCAAATTCCAGTCCTTCTCTGAGTATATTATAATCGTTAATGTTGTGTCTGTGAATTCCCTCTCAAATATGTTCACCAAAAGCCTCCTATATGCCCAGGGGGCCTGCTCAGGGCTGCAATTCGAATCCTGGCCTGGTTCCTAAGGCCCCAGTTCCTTTTGAATGCCTTGAATGGCAAAGGCCTTGATTGGCAGGAGGCCTTGATTAGAGGGAAGCCTCGATTGGAGGGAGGACTTGATTGGCGGGTGGCCTTCTCTTTCAAGGTGCCTCAGCAAGATTTTCGAAATCTCCCATAGCAGTCAGTCAGTCAGACAGTCAATTGCATTTATTGAGTGCCTACTGTGTGCAGGACACTGTAACTAAGCGCTTGGCAGAGTACAATATAACAAGTGTAACAGACGCATTGCAGCAGAATTACTTGGAAGGTAAATCCTAAATGTAGACATGAGAGATTGGAGAAGAGTGACCCCCTCTTCTCTGTCCCAAACTTCAGCCAGCAGTGGAAAGGGGAGGGGAGTTGAGGGGTGTGGAAGAAGACTTGGCAGGGGGGCAGGCAATGTGTCCACAGTAATAGTAGTTAGTAATGGTTTTTACGAGGTGCCTACTGAATGCAGGGCACTCTGCTAAGTGCTAGGTCAGTACAGTAGAAGCCAGGATATGCTCCCTGGCCTTGGGGAGCTTATGTTTTAATGGGGAAAGCAGACATAGAGTGATCAAATGTGAGGATATTCACAAGTGCGGCAAATGGCTGCGAGAGGCGGCTGGAGAGTTGATATAATTGGAGGTGTTGGTAATTAAACAGGGAAGCCCCCTGGGAGGAGGTGGGGTTTTAAGAGGACTTTGGAGGAGGGGAAGGCTGAGGTCTTGTGGATATGGGATATGGGGAGGAGGGCGTTCCAGGCCCGGGGGACATGAGCAAGGGGTCGGGAGGAAGCCTAGATGAGACCAGGGTGCAGCCAGGAGGCCATACTGGGAGGAGCCAAGAGTGCCAACAGGGAAAGAGTGGGTGAGGAGAGCTGATAGTTAAGGTGGAGAGAGCTGGCACAGAGAGCTGATGCAGAGAGCAGGCACAGAGAGCTGGCTGCAGGCAATGGGTAAGAGTCTTTGCTTGAGGTGCAGGGAAATGGGCAGCTTTTGGAAGGGTTGGGGAGCCCACTGTTGGGTAGGGACTGTCTCTATATGTTGCCAATTTGTACTTCCCAAGCGCTTAGTACAGTGCTTTGCACATAGTAAGCACTCAATAAATACGATTGATGATGATGATGATATGTGTTGAGTGAAGCTTCAGCCGGGTGACCCGGACAACAGTGTGAAAGATGGGCCCAAGCCAGGAAGAGGGTGGAGAGAGGGAGAGCTCCAAGGAGGCTGTGGCTGTGCCTGGTAGGCCCCAGGTCTGGGCTGTGGTTGGGTAAGGGCTATTGTCCTTCTCAGGTTAAACCAAACCTCCACAGTATGGTCTCACAATGGCTTGGCCCCCAGCTCTGTGCCCTGATGTCCTGGGCACAGTTGGCAGAGGGACGCCAGCAGAACTTCCTCACAAACCAACAACACAATCCAGGAGGGCACAAGCCACCCAACAAATGGTGGGAGAGAAGATTTGGCTTTCATCATCTTAGGGGGCTGAGTAGACCAGGTCACCTTTTCTCAAGGCTGCCCTCTCTCCTATCTTCAGCACCAGTATTGGCTGAGGGTCTACTGTCGGCAGAGCACCATGCTGGCCACCTACTATGAGCTGAGTGTTAGTTTGGGTGCCTACCAAGGTTTGAGTGCCATAATTGGTGTCCACCATGGGCTGAGCACCATCTTGGATGCTAACTGTGGGTTGAGCGCCTTCCTGGATGCCCACCATGGGCTGTACTCCCCTGGATGTCAACCATGGGCTGAGCACCACAGTGGGCATCTACCAAGGGCAGAGTGCCAAACTGGGTGCCTACTGCTGGCTGAGCACCATCCTGGGCACTTCCTTAACACAGAACTCCATACTGGGTGCATACTACAGGCAGAGTTGAGTGCTGTATTGGGCACCTACTGCTCAGAGTCCCCTACTGGGCACCTACTGCAGAAAGAGCACCATACTGGATGCCTACCACAGGCTTAGTGCTTTACTGGGCATCTACCATGTGCAAAACTCCATACTGGTGCCTACTGCAGGTAGAGCACCATGCATGGCACCTACCATGGGCAGAGCATCCTGCTGGATGCCTACTGTGGGCCGAACACCATCCTGGGCAACAGACTATTAGACTAATAGTCATTTCCCCACCCTATTCTCCCTCCCTCCTGTATCACTCATGCACTTGAGCCTCACCCTCAAACGCTTAGAACATCATGTCACCCCCTCCACACGCACACCCACAGGCTCCTTGGGTAAGCCACTTAACTGCTCTATGCCTTAGTTACCTTATCTGTAAAATGGGGATTAAGACTGTGAGCCCCACATGGGGCAACCTGATTATCTTGAACCTACCTCAGAGTTTATAACAGCGCTTGACACTGAGTAAGCACTTTACAAATACTATAATTATTATCATTATGTACAGATACTCAGTTCCTTCCCTTCTCATGTTGCCAACTTGTACTTCCCAAGCGCTTAGTACAGTGCTCTGCACACAGTAAGCGTTTAATAAATACGATTGATTAATACAATTGATTGATTCTCAGTAATTTATTTTAATGTCTGTCTCCCCCATTAGACTATAAAGTCCTCCAGGACGGGGATTGTCTCTTCTGACTAGTGTCCTCTCACGTACCCAGTATAGCACTCTGCACCCTGTAGACTGAAAGCCCTTCGAGAGCGAGGATCATATCTTCTAGCTCTTTTGTGCTCTCCCAAGCATTCAGTAGTACAGTGTTTGGCACACTGTAAACTCTCCATAAAGACCACTGACTGAAGTAAAAAAGCCCAGTCCTTGCCCTCAAAATCCTTGGAGTTTATCGGGGAAAGCAAAGGGACACCAGCTGTAAACAAATCACGAGTGAAAGAAGCAGAGCAGCGCTAAAGATAACCAAAAACAGGCAATTAAATAAACGAATGGGTAGAGAGAGATATGTACCCTTGGTTGTCCCCCTATGCCTTTCCTCTTTTCCCTTCTCCGTCTCTCTTTTTTTCTCTTCCCTTCCCCCTTCTCTTCTCGGCCCTACTTCCTCCTCCTCCTTTTTCCCTCCTCCCCTTCCCCCACACCGGTCCCCTCTTCCCACCCCCTCCCCCTACCGGTCCACAACCTCCCCTCCCGGGGGGAGAGTCCAGAGAGCGGGCAGAGCCCGGGCCAGAGTCTGTTTGCCGTCCTCACGGCCGCGGACGCTGCGGCCACAGGAGAATGTGCAGCTCGTACACTGAACGCAGCCAAACCAATGGAGGTTTGTGCATATAAGACCCAAATTTCAGATTAGATTCACAAATTCAATTTCCTATCCCTTAATTTAATTCTGCATTTAGTTTTGTTTTTATTATTTACATGGTTCCCTTTAATGATGCTAAATTGCAGCCACCAGCAATATTTTTTTTAAGGTTAAACTTCTTGAAAACCAATCGGCATTTTAGTCTCCTCTGTGCTGGTTTCAGTTATTTTCTGAAACGAAGCACAATTAAATTAGAATAATGAACATACCCGTCAGAGGATTAATCCGTAATAAGCCAGCCATGCGCTCTGCTCTCAGAAGAGAGTGCAGGCGGGCCGACGTCAGTCTGTTTCTTCAGCAAATGCGGAAAGTGCCCGCTGCAGGGAGGAACCGATCAGATGGAGCCCCCCGGAGGAGGCGGGCAGCCCTGAGCTGGTGCCCAGTACACAGGGTACGGATGGTAGTCCGGGGGGGCCAGCTTCCAGCTCGGTGCTTTTCAGGGGAGAAGGGTGGTGTGAGCAGTGGAAGTAGCCCAGAGAGCCCGCTGTTGTCACCCTGCAGCCCAGCAACCCTGGAACCCCCCAATATTACCCCAGAGCAGGAACAATCAATCTGATGCTCCATCCACTGCCCCCAGCTGTGGGGGACCACCAGAGGACCTTCCTCTGAGCCTGCTTGGCATCTTGGCTTTGACCTGGGTCATCGCTCATTGCGACTTGCTGCAGGGTGGAGGGAACAACAGGCACCTGGACAGTGCCCTGCCCACAGCAGGCACTCAAGTCCAGGGTTCTGCCCTGATGGGGATGATGATTCAGGGTTTGGGAGCCCAGAGTCCAGGAGCCTGGAGAGTCGGCCGGCAAGAGGTAGCTTGGCTGAGTTGGTCCTGCAGCCTGACGGGGCTGGAAGCTTCCTTGAGCACTGCTGAAAGACCTAGGGGTGAAGGAAGCTCCCATAGGAGTAGCCGCTCGGAAAGAGCCTACTGATGTCCTCTCTGCCAGACTTTGGAGCACAGACAAAAATGGGAAAAGACTTGACCCGAAAAGCAGAGGAGATGAGACGAGATGAGATCCAGAGAAGGAGCATGGCCTAATGCATAGAACGTGGACCTGGGAGTGACAAGGACCTGGGTTCTACTCCCTGCTCTACTACTTGTCTGCTATGTGACCTCGGGCAAGTAACTTCACTTCTCTGTGCCTCAGTTACCTCATCCATACAATGGGAATCTGTGAGCCCCATGTGGGGCAGGGGCTGTGTTCAACCTGATAACCTTGTATCTACTCCAGTACTTAGTACGGTGCCTGGCACTTAGTAAGCGCTTAACAAATACCACAATCATTATTATTACTAGTATCAAACAAAGCCTTTCCCAAGCAACTGGCCAGAGAAAATGGAAATGGCTCAGGAGCCGAATCTGGAGGGACAATCTGATCCATGCAAGCGCTACGCATGCTCCTTCTGGTGCAGGCGTAGCACATGCTCCTTCCAGTGCAAGCACAGCGTGTGCTCTTTCCAGTGCAAGAGCAATATGTGCTCCTTCCAGTGCAAATGCAGCGCATGCTCTTTCAATAACTACATTCCAACCTTTCACCCTGAGCGCCAGCACGCCAAGTAACTGCATTCCAGACTTGCTTAGGGTTGAGAAGCTCCAGCGCTGCAGCCTGTTGATACATCACAGCTCCAGAGCCTCCTGAGGTCCGAGACATTGGGTTCCCTCAGCTCAGTTCATTCGGCTGGAGGGAACAACTCATCCCCTTCCTGCCCACCCCAGTCCAGGCCAGCCAGGACTTCGGCAAATCCATCAGCCCCGATGGCCTGGTCAAACTAGTGCTGCAGAGCACGTGGCCCTTCCTGCCCCAAGAGATGCCTCAGGAAGGGCTGTGGACAGCCAGCCGGACAGGTGAGGGCTGTTTTCCTCAGGGGAGATTAAGAGGTTTAATTAAACTGCTTTCATTGGGGCGTGGTGGGAGCAAAGCTGCTTAGGCAACAGAAGCTTCTCTTTCATTTAATTACCTGGGACCAAAATAACTCTGCTTGCAGCCCCTCTTCGCCATCCCCACTATAGCATGACCTGTAGGTCACCAAACCAGCCCCTCAGCTGCCCATGGAGGCCCTACTGCACCCCCAGCCCCCAAGCCATGATCCCCACAACCATTCAAATTCTGAAATATCAACCACTCCTGACTCTACCCCAGGCCATGGAGCTTCCCAAACGCCTGTGCAAAGTTCTCCCCCACAGTCTTCTCCACCATGCCCCCCTCCTTTCCTCCCTCCTTCTATTCCTCTTTCTCTCTCCGCTGTCACTAAACAAAGGCCATCTCCCCACAATTCCAGGCTGGAGGAAATGATGGAGCAATGGGATCTGAGCCAGGAGCAGGTCTGCTGTGACCCCTGCTCCTGGCGAGATCCTGACACTGTGACAGGCTCAAGGAGGGGTGGGTGGGGGGCGGTTGTGGTGGCAGCGATTAGTCACTGTTGTTCCAGGACCACCCTTTCGCCTTCCCTGTGGGAATTCCAATAAGGAACCTTCCTGCCTTCTCCGGATCTGGGGGTGCGGGGCCCCTGACATAAAGTGTAGAGAAGACTGGCTGGCCACCTGCTGCACGGTCCCAGGATCCATCTGTTGGAGGGTGTCCAGTGGGAATGGGGACAGAGCTGGCATTGAGGGCTGATAGGGGAAGGGGCTGGAGGAGATAGGATTAGGGCTGATCTTGGAAGAGGGGAGGCTTTCCAGGCAGTGGGAGACTTTAGTGTGGGAGGAGGGAACACAGGGATCAAAAGGGGCTATGAATTGTAGCACCTGCCCCCAGCCATCCCCAGTGTGGAGGCCAGCCTCAGGAGGACATATGGGCCCTGGCCGCTAGCTGGCATCCAGCACCAAGGTGACATTCAGGGGCCAGAGGAAGAGGAGGCTCCAGGCAGCCAGGTGCAAGCTGTCTCCTGTCTTGGCTGGGATACAGAGGCGGAGGAAGAAGGAGCTGCTTCCCACTGCTCCTGCTGCCTGCCCTTAACCCAGTGCTGGGATGCTGAGGGAAGTTGGCAGCCAGAGCCAGGCTGGGGCTGGGGCAAGGTCCTGGCTTGGTTTGGGAACTCAGAGCCCTGCTTGCGTCCAGTGGCACATTCCTCAGCTGAACCAACCACATCCTCTGCTTCCTCTGCCTGGGGGTGAGCAGTCAGAACACAAAGGGCTGAAGGTTCTTCAGTGGAACCGGCCGAGGTTTCCCTGCAGCTGCCTCTCCCTGTACCCCTCACCTATCCTATAGACTCTCTCGGTGCTCTCTGCCCCCTCACCTGCCACACCCTCCCCCTCACCACCATTCTCACTGGGGACAACCCGGCTGTGTCGCATGTTCCTGGAGTGAGAACTGGGTGGCGATTGTCACTCTGATCTGCAAGGCCAGCTGCTCCACCACAGCCTCCAGTTAGCAGCTCCACCACAGCCTCCAGCTAGCCGCTCCACCACAGCCTCCTCCTCTCAGCACTCAGAGACAATGGAGGCTCCGGTTTCCCAGGGGAGGCGGGTGCCTCATTCTTGATCCCCAGCAGTCATGAAGTAACCTTTCCTGCACCTCTATCCCAGTTCTCCCTGCACTCGTGCTCCCTGGGCCTGGCCCCAGCCCACCCTAACCTCTTGGAGGCAAACGGCCCTCCGCCTGCCCGAATGCCACCTGCCCACCATACGATCTTTATCTGCCTTCTGCCTGACCTAGGTGCAGCCTTCATCTGACCTTTGCCTGCTTGCCACCTGCCCTTTGTTTGAACTTTGCCACGCTCGGCCTGCCCTTCCTCCTTTCCCAATCTGGGCTGTTAATCCTGCCGGGAAGTCTGGCCCAACATCTCGAGGGCCTGAGCTCCGTCTCTGCCTCACCCCACACTGACACTCCATCACGTGCTCAAGTCCCCCGGCCCGAGGGTGCATTGTGGCTGGGTGTTCAGAGAATCGAGGGCCTGGCTCTCCATTTGGCTGTTTCCCACGTATATCAGATTCCAGGGCCCAGATCAGGAAGGGAGGCAAGCAAGGCGCTGAGATACAGGCCAGGAAAAGGTGCTCCAATCATCAGGGGAAACAGAGATGGGGAAGTCAGTTCCGGGGGTGGGGGTTGGGGAGAGGGCAGAGATGGGGGTGGGGCATGACGCCATGCCAGGAGAGAAAAAAATCTCCCTCACAGAAGCAAAGCCGGAACCCGGCCGGTGTCATCTTCTGTGGAACAAAATCCTATCACTGCCAGAAGCCCAGAATCCTCTGCACTCAGAACAACCCCATAGCACCTATGTTACACAGCTGCAATTTATTTATTGATATTAATGTCTGTCTCCCGCCCTAGACTGTAAGCTCATTGTGGGCAGGGAATATGTCTCCCAACTCTGTTATACTGTACCCTCCCAAACAGTACAGTGCTCTGCACACAGTAAGTACTCACTAAATACAATTGATTGATTGATTGACAGAAGACTAAGTGACCAGACACTGCCTGGCAGCCAGGATTTCTGGAGGAGGGGCTCAAATGACTCTTCAATCAATCAATCAATCGTATTTATTGAGCGCTTACTATGTGCAGAGCACTGTACTAAGCGCTTGGGAAGTACAAATTGGCATCACATAGAGACAGTCCCTACCCAACAGTGGGCTCACAGTCTAAAAGCCCTTCTTTAGAACAGACCCTTCCCTTGTCTGCTTTCTAAGTTTCCCTGGGAATAGGAACAGCCAGTCTTTCAATAGATCAGTCAATCTTTCCCTGGGAACTGGAACAACCAATCAATCAAGCAATCAATCGATCAATGGCAAACACTGCACATATACTGAGCACTAACCACTAGACTAAGCATCTGGGACAGAGCAATGGCAGCCAGACACAGATTCCCTGCCCTCCGGGAGCTTACAATTTAACAGGGGCGACGGACAGACAGAAATTATTTGTGGACGGTTAAGTCCGAAAGAAGAACAAACATGAAGCAGGAAGCAATACAAACACATCAGGCAAAGCAGCTGAACAAATAACGGAATGTACAGAGAAATACATAAATAAATGAAAGCATGCATCTGTACACAAGTATACATTCATTCCCACCTCTGGGAGAACTAGCATCCAACCCCGCTGCCCCTGAGCTGAATGAGGACGACTGGAGAGTTGAGGACCCGGTGAAGTAAAGCACAGACACAAATCCTGGAGTCTTGCGTGGGTGTGTGGAGACAGATCAGCCTGGGGTGGCCAAGCACAGCCAGTAACTGTGCTTTCTGAGCAGAAGCTTCGGGAACACCAAGAAATATCAGAAGAGAAATATTTAACGGAATAATCAGTCCCACAACCCACCCAGCTGAGGACTCTGGCAGCAGTACCAGGACCCCAAGAAGAATCAAGTGCTAGTTGCCCTCCTGGTATGCCCACCTTCATAGCCAGGGATGAGACATCCAACACCCCAACTCTCCCCTCTCCATCCCTGACTCTCCCCCACCGGCCAGCACAGACCATCCAACAACCCTGACTCTCCCCTGGTGAACCAGCATGGACCATTCCGCACCCCTGCCTTTCTCTCCAGTGACCCAGCATGAGCCATCCAGTGCTCCTGACTCACCTCTCTCCATACTTGGCACTCCCCTAGTGACCCCCTCAGGACCATCCTACCCCTGACTCTCCGCCAGTGAACCAGCATGGACCATGCCACACCCCTGCCTTTCTCTCCAGTGACCCAGCATAGACCATCCAACACCCCTGACTCTTCCCCAGTGACTCAGCACTGACCATAAATAATAATAATGGTATTTGTTAAGTGCTTACTATCTGCAAAGCACTGTTCTAAGTGCTGGGGAGGTTACAAGGTGATCACATTGTCCCACTTGGGGCTCACAGTCTTAATCCCCATTTTACAGATGAGGTAACTGAGGCACAGAGAAGTTAAGTGACTTGTCCAAAGTCACACAGCTGACAGTTGGAGGAACCGGGATTTGAGCCCTTGACCTCTGACTCCAAAGCCCGTGCTCTTTCCACTGACCCATGCTGCTTCTCCAACCAACATCCCACATCCCTGACTTTTCCCTCTCCATTCCTCACTCTCCCCTAGTGACAGTAACCTAGTATGAACTGTCCAACACCCCTGATTCCCCCACAGTGACCCAGCACAGACCATCCAACACCCCTGACTCTCCCCTTTCCATCCCTGACTCTTCGCCCAGTGACCCAGCATGGGCCACCCAACACCTCTTACTCTCCACTGTCCATCACTGACTCTTCCCCCACAGTAACCCAGCAAGGACCGACCATTCCACACCCCTGCCTTTCCCTCAAGTGATCCGGCATGGACACTCATCCACGGGTCTGTCTAAACCCTGCTTGTATCGACGCCTATTGTCTGTTCTGGTAAATTCCAATTGTAATTAACTCTCTGTGCTCACCACCCGCTGGATGAAAAGGTGTTTCCTTTGGTTGTTCTGAACCTAACACCCAACAGCTCTACTAGGGGCCCTTCCTTCTGGATTCTGGGATTTTGGAAGCAAATGTTAACCTTGCCCCTCTCAGTCTGTGTCTGTCCAGCTTGGTGTCCCTCCAGGAGCTAGGACCTGGACTGAGTGGGCAGGGATTCTGGGAGGGGAGGGGGGCATCAGTCGGTGAGGTGCCAGAGGGTCAGAAATAAGACAAGGTCAAGCACTGGGGGATTGAACCTAGCAAGCTACTGCTCTGGGTGACAGTAGAAATGGCCAGTATCCTGTCTACACAAACCCAAATCCCCGGGAGCGTCCAGTACTCACCTCGGGCCCCAGTGCCTGTGGGCTGACAGCTACTCAAAGGCCATCTGGCTGAATGGTCTCTGCCCCCACAGGGGCTCAGACCCTGCCAGATGGGCTGGAGGAGACGGGGAGTAGAAGGGAGTAGTCCTACTCTGGCACTGTAAAGACGGAGTGATCGGCACCTCTCACTTGGGGAACTGCATCCTACAGACAGTCAGCTCTCCCTGACCCCTCAACTGCAGAAAGAAGCCAGTTCTCAGAAACCTGTGTTCCTCCTCCGCCACCTACTTCAGCAACCATCATTTTGCTAATTGCAAGAATTGGCTCTTTGTAGCCTTTCTAGTGCGTGGAGCCAGGGTGCCCCGGGGACATGTCCCACGGAGATTTCCCAGGGCCACAGACCCTTGGACGAACTCTGGGGGTGCCGTTGTACAGCAGGAATATCAGTTTGGTGTTGATTTAACAACCTTCCTTTTCCACACACTAGACCCTTGGAAACTCTTTCACATCTGGCTCGCTCCAACCCCCACACTCGCATCCTCTTGAGGGTCTCGGAAAGCTCTTCCAGTCTAGAAGACCCAGAGGCCCACGTTGGGGGGATTGGGGGAAGAGAGAATGTCGGAGGAGGACATACCCCGCCTGCTAGCTACACAGCCAGATAAGCCCCTGCCACTGATCTGATCATGACGTGGCACCCCCATCACATCCAGCCTGGGCCCCAATCCCCCACCCACAGGTGTCTCTGTGGGGAGAAGAAGGAATGGAGATGAATAATGGCATTTATTAAGTGCTTACTGTGTGCAAAGCACTGTTTGAAGCACTGGGGAGGTTATAAAGTGATCAGGTTGTCCCAGGGGAGCTCACAATCTTAATCCCCATTTTGCAGATGAGGTATCTGAGGCACAGAGAAGTTAAGTGACTTGCCCAAAGTCATACAGCTGACAAGTGGTGGAGCTGGGATTTGAACCCATGACCTCCGACTCCAAAGCCCGTGCTCTTTTCACTGAGCCATGCTGCTTCTCTTAAGGAGTGTTGGCTATGCCGTGCTAGAGCTTGAGCAGGGAGCCAGGACTAGAGAGGGGAGGGTCTGGCACTTGGGCTGGGCCGTGATGGGTCTCTGGAAGGAGAGTCAGGGATGAGCAGAAGATCCTGGCTTTGCCACTTGTCTGCTGTGTGGCCTTGGGCAAGTCACTTCACTTCTCTGGACTTCAGTTACTTCATCTCTAAAATGGGGGTGAAGACTATGAGCCCTTTGCGGGACTGGGACTGTGTCCAACTCGATTTGCTTGTAACCACTCCAGAGCTTAGTAAAGTGCTGCCTGCTACATAGTAAGAGCTTAACAAATACCATAATTACTATTATTATTATTATTGTTATTAAAAGTCAGAGGTATTGGATAGTCTGTGCTGAGCCACTGGAGGAAGTGCCAGGGTTAGAGAGGGTAGAGTAAGATGGTCATTGGAAGGAGAGTCAGGGATGGAGAGGGGAGAGTCCAAGGTGTTAGATGGTCCATACTGAATCCTGAGTGGGGATCCAGGGAAAAGAGGGGAGGGTCAAGGCTGCTTGATGGTCCATACTGGGTCATTGCAGGAAGAGAGTCTGGGATGGAGGAGGGAAGGTCAGGGGTGTTGGGCACAGCCCAACACTGAAGGTCGATCTCTAGGCCTGGCCAGTCACTGTTGGAGGGGCTGGCTCAATGGACACCCAGAGGTGGCATCAGATGGGGCCCTGCCCATCCCACAGAAGGACTGGGGCAAAGGAGAGTGGGAGGGACCACTTCTAGCCTCTGCCTATCTCTGCTTGGCCCGGGCTGAAGCTGAAGCTGGGGCCATGACCTCATGCTGCGCTGGAAGACAGTCCTAGGGAAGATAAGAGAGGGCTCTGATTTTCTCAGTATCCCATGTTACGTTAAGGATCAGTACCAGGCTAAAGTCAGTCTGTACTTACACCTCGGGTTTTCTTCACAAGGTTCTACTGCCTGATTTCTACTGTTAAGACTTAAAGTCTGCCCCAAGAACTTTCTATGCATGAAGTATTTCTCTATCACTTTCCTCTGAGTGAGAAACGCCAGAACTCCAGGGAAAACCACTCTCTAGCTCAGAGGAGGGAGCTTATCAGGCCACCAAGGGCTTGGTGGGGACAGGGGCGGAAGGAAATAACCCAGCCTGGGGCCGGGTCACCCAGGGGCCCTAGCTATACCCCAATCAAACTCCCTATGGCCAAATGTGGCTCTATCCCAAATGCCCCTCTGAGGATGGAGGGGATGTGCTGCGGGAGCAGGAAGTCAGACCTGGGGCCAAGTGCCCCGGAAGGGGATGGGGCACTGCTGGCAGTAGGGTGGCCTCAGGGCATCAGGGCATCAGACTGCTAGTGGCGGTAGAGAGATGCTGGGGGAGGAGACAGTGTTTTCCTCCCCAAGATTTGGTCTCATCTCCTCGGCAGTCTCCAGTTCCTGGTGCAGGCCAGGCACAAGACCCTACCTGGAGAAGTCCCTCCTCTTCATAGTGGCGATGCCCACCAGGTATCAGGCTTAAAGCCAGAGGCAGAGGGGCCCAGGGGAGAGGGCTCTGGGCTGGCAGTCGGGAGACCCGGCTTTGAGGCCCGGCTCTGGCCTTGGCCTGCTGGGTCAGTCACACTGGACAGAAAAGATCACAGAGCATGTGGATGGTCCAGTATCTGACAGTTAGACCAAGGGGATGCCCAACCCAAAAATGGACCCCAGGTGGGGCTCAGGAAAAGCCTCTGGGTGTTGGATATGGAAACCATGTGTCCCGCTCAGTGCGGTCATAGCCACGGACCCCACCTCCCACTTGCTGGAATTGGCCCTCAGTAGCACTGATGAAGACGGATGAAGGCCAGTCCTGGTTGTGCCACTTGTAGAGGCTGTGAGCAACACTGTCCGACCCACCCAGTCCTCCCAGCCCACAGTGGGACACAGACTGAAAAAGAGCAACAGGATCTCAGAGGAACCACCAGCTGGCTTCCTCTCGGAGCCCACCCTCCTGGATCCCCACCTGCCACTCCCTCCCCCACCAATGACACCGGCACTGCACACCCCCCACCCCCAGGCCCAATGCCACCACCCATTTCTCCCATGGTCCCACCAGCTGGGTCGCTGCCCCAGTGCCAGTCACCGATCGCTGAGCTGCCAATGCTGGAAGGGTTGGAGCGCTGTGGGGAAACAGCCGAGAGGGGAGAAGGAGGCACCGGCTCCCTGTGGTTCCACAGCTGTGCCCATCCCATTCCCCTCCCTCCCCCAGGGAGGTTTGGTTTTCCCACACAATTCTCCCATGGCCAACATGCGATGCTGTGACCATGGTGCCGATCTGGGATCATTATGGAAGATTCTCCTCTGGTCATAATGTGATGCCTTGGCTATTGCACTGACCTGCAAACAGACAGGATTCTTCCCAGGCACACTGGTCACCATGACTATCGGACTCAACTGCAGACACATACAATTTTTCCCTGGCCACACGCGACACTGGACAACAGTGTAAACACACAAACACCATGGCCATTGGATTGATCTGCAAACACACACAATTCTCCTCTGGCTATACATGGCTCTGTGGCCATTATGTTGATCCAGGATTACCCATGATTCTCTCCCGGTCACAGGTGATGCAGTGACCAATTTGCCCCCCTGCAAACATGTCCAATTCTACCCTGGCTGGGTTGCCATGACAGTTGTGCTGATTCGGGAACAGATGCACATCCAGACAGATTCTCTTGCTCATCCTACACTGGAGCTGCCGGGACCAGGGCCAAAGAGACTTGCGGGATCCGGTCTTGCTTGGCCCAAGGGCTTGCTGACTTGGACCTCGGTAGAGACATTCCTCTGCTTCTGGTCTCTGCTGCCCGCTGAGCTGGGCCTGGGTCCTAGCTTGCCTGCTGGGGGTTGGGTCTGGTCTGACCATGAGACCTCAAGCCTTCGACTGCTAGCATTGTCCAATGGCCCTCTGGGGTCAGAATGGACCGCGCACTGCTAAACTCAGGCTCCAGTCTGCAAAGCTCTGCTTCTCTCCCCGGCCCTGAGGCTGGGAGGAGGAGCACGGTGAAAGGAGGGAGCACCGTGGGGCAGGAAATGAGCAACGGTTCCTCCCCCGAGATGTGGGTTCTGGAAGCCTGCCCTGCCACCACCTTGCTCTGGGCTCCGGGCAGGGGAGGTCTCAGCTCCCGGGTGGTCCTGGAGGAGATGGATGAGACTTGGCCTTACTTAGGAGGACAGAGCGGAAAACATTGTTTCTGAGAGGAAAAAAGGAGTGGGGGAAAAAAAAACCCAGCTCAAAACTCTGTGTTTATTTAAAATAACCTTTCGCTGACGCCAGAATCCAAAGGACTTGGGACCACAGCGCCGTCTAGTGGCGGACACGGAGCGGCGCGCGAATCGGAGACCACACAGGCCGAGCCTCGCTCGGCTCAGCGCCCACCGTTATAATAATAATAATAATGTTGGCATTTGTTAAGCGCTTACTATGTGCAAAGCACTGTTCTAAGCGCTTGGGGGGATACAAAGTGATCAGGTTGTCCCACGTGGGGCTCACAGTCTTAATCCCCATTTTACAGATGAGATCACTGAAGCTCAGAGAAGTTAAGTGACTTGCCCAAGGTCACACAGCAGACATGTGGCGGAGTCGGGATTCGAACCCATGACCTCTGACTCCAAAGCCCGTGCTCTTTCCACTGAGCCACGCTGCTTCTCCCTCCCACCGTTCCGAGGGAGGGAGCCGTATAAGCGGGGCAGGGCCGGGCGGCAGGGGCACAGGACGCCCCTTCGTCCTCGTTGTCCATGCAGAGACAGCCACATGGTCCCGTTGCCCATTGGTAGTATCTAGAGAATACATCCATGGGGAATCACATATTTATCAGGGCAAGCGGAGTGGCCTAGCGACTGAGCACTGGCCTTGGAGTCTGAAGACCTGAGTTCTAATCGCGCCTCCACTATTTGTCTACAATGTAACCTCAGGCAAGTCTCTCACTTCTTTGGGCCTCAACTCTCTCATCTGTAAAATGATGAGCCCCATGTAGGACATGGACTGTATCCAAGCTGATTAGCTTGTACTTATCCCAGCGCTTGGTACTGTACCTGGCACATAGTAAGAGCTTAACAAATACCATAAAAAAATAGTCCTGAATCCTGGACAGTTCCTTGGTGACGAGCGGTGTGGAAGCCTCTGACATTCTCTTTGGTATCATAGAACAGGACAGACATGCACACACACGTCCACAAATGCACACATTCCCGGCATGCACATAAATCCACAAAAAAATCCCTCATTCATGGTCAGTTGTGCAGGCGCATACACACACACACTCTCTCTCTCCCTCCCCGTGCACCTTAGAGATACCAATGCCAGCCCCAGGAGATGGAATCTACTCTCTCGGATATTGGGACTGACCGGGGTACCTGGGTACCAGATTTCACAAACTTTGCTGTAGTCACAGTGACGCACCTGGAGCTGCGGTCCAACTGGGGAAAACAGTATGGACTAGTGGGAAGGACCCAGAATGAGAGCCAGGAGACCCAAGTTCTAGTTCTGGCTCAGCCCCAGCCTGCTGGGTGACTTTGGGCAAGTCATTTAATTGCTTTGCCCAAAGAAACACCCACCAGCCACTCTCGCAGAAGAGCTAATAGTAATAATAATGGCATTTTTTGAGTGCTTACTAGGTGTCAAACACTATTCTAAGCACTGGAGTAGATACAAGGTAATCAGGTTGTTCTAGGTGGGACTCACAGTCTTAATCCCCATTTTACAGATGAGATAACTGAGGCACTGGTGGAGCTGGCATTAGAACCCACATCCTCTGACTCCCAAGCCCGTGCTCTTTCCACTAAGCCATGCTACTAATGGCACCAGGCAGCATATGGCAAAATCCCGGGGGGCCCAGGAACCAGGATTCATTCATTCATTCAATCAATCATATTTATTGAGGGCTTATTGTGTGCAGAGCACTGTACAAGGATCCAACCCCGACCCTGCTCACGGCCCAAAGCCCCCCTTAGTGCTCCCACCCCAATTCTGCTCAAAGCCTAGTGGGGTGGTGGGTCACTGGTGGAGAGTCAGGGGGGCTGGATCTATGTGTGAAAAACTGTGGCACAATCCAGTCATGCTACCGAGGTTTTCCTTCTTTTTGGCAGACATCTCTCCCCTTCCTGACTGCTACTTGTCTACTCCCCCTCCCTGCTCTGAGGTCCAGAAGGCTCCAAAGAAACCACAAGGATTAAATGTGTTTCTCCAAAGCAGAGATCCAGGAGCCTACCTGGAATGGCATTTGGAAAGGGCTGCTAGCAGGCAACACCCATTTCCCACCCCAGCTTGATCTCCCTGTAAAATAATAGTCAGGACAACAACACCCTGGTTGAAGGCAGGTCACTCAGCAGACAAGTGGCAGAGCAGGATTAGAGCCATGGTCCTTCTGACTCCCAAGCCCGGGCTCTATCCATTAGGCCACACTGCTTTTAGACTGTGAGCCCACTCTTTTAGACTGTGAGCCCACTGTTGGGTAGGGACTGTCTCTATGTGCTGCCAACTTGTACTTCCCAAGCACTTAGTACAGTGCTCTGCACACAGTAAGCGCTCAATAAATACGATTGAGTGATTGATTGATTTGGGCAGGGAATGTAACCGCTAACTCTGTTGTATTGTACTCTGTTATATTGTACTCTCCCAAGTGCTTAGTACAGTGCTCTACACACAGTTAGCACTCAATAAATATGATTGAATGATCCTATCCAAGAGCCGGAGAGGATGGGGCAGCAGCTGCCTCAGGGACTACCGCAGACTTTAGCTTCGAGCCCTGGTCCCTTTCCACTCCTCTCCCCTCATTCTCGTTTCTCCTTTCGCGGGGAGGCTCTTGTCATGAGTGGCACCTGCTCAGACTGGATTCCAGCCTGTCATGGAGACGGCAGTTTTCAGCCCACCAACCATTTCTGGGCTTGGCAAGATTCTCCCAGAACACTTTTCCTCTCACAATCCATTTCTGGGCCTAAGAATATGCTATCAGAATGCTCTCTCTCCCCTTCCTCACCTCTCCTCTTTTTCAATCAGTCAATGATACTTACTGAGCGTTTCCTGCATGCAGAGCATGGTACTAGGTGTTCGGAAGAGTCCAAACGAGGACATGTATCTCTACCATCAAGACCCCTGCCAACAGATAATGTATTTCAGTTTTAAGCGCTTAGTACAGTGCTCTGCACACAGTAAGCGCTCAATAAATGCAATTGATTGATTGATTGATTGATTCTCCCTCTAGTGGGGAGGGGAAGCAACGAAGAATAAGAATACAATAATGATGGTATTTGTTAAGAGCTTACTATGTGCAAAGCACTCTTCTAAGCACCGGGAGGGTACAAGGTAATCAGGTTGTCCCACGTGGGGCTCACAGTCTTGATCCCCATTTTACAGATGCGGTAACTGAGGCACAGAGAAGTTAAGTGACTTGCCCAAAGTCATACAGCTGACAAATGGTGGAGCCGGGATTTGAACCCATGACCTCTGACTCCAAAGCCTGGGCTCCTTCCACTGAGCCACGCTGCTTCTCTATGATATGAACATAAAAATGTTTTGGAAGGTGGGAATGAGTACCTAAGTTCATAATAACTCACAATATTAATAATATTTGTTAAGTATTTACTATTTGCTAAGCACTGGGGTAGGTACAAGATCATCAGGTAGAACTTGGTCCATCTTCCACATGGTATTTGCAATTTAAGTAGGAGGGTGACAGACAGGGAGACTGGGAAGCTGTGTGGCCTGGAGGAAAGAGCCCGGGGCTGGGAATCAGAGGACCTGAGTTCCAATTCTGACTCCGCCACTTGCCTGCAATGTGACCTTGGGCAAGCCACATAACTTCTCTGTGCCTCAAGTTCCTCATCTGTAAAATGGAAATCAAATACCCTGGTCTTCCTCCCATTTAGACTGCAAGTCAGCTATGGGACAGGGACTGTTTCCGACCTGATTATCTTGTAGTTACCCCCGTGCTTAGAATAGAGTTTGAAACAAATGCCACAGTTACTAACAAGTATTGATTCCTTACTTTATAGATGATGAAACTGAGGCACAGAGAAGTTAAGTGGCTTGCCTAAGGTCACACAGCAGATACGTGCTGCCCAGAGAGGTCATTTCAATTAATTATTTATTTTTAGTAACGTCTGTCTCTCCCTCTAGACTGTAAGCTTGCTCTGGGCAAGGAGTACTCTCCCAAGTGCTCAGTACAGTGCTCTGCACACAGTAAGCACTCAATAAATATGATAATTTCACCTGGAGCCTACACATTCGCTTAAAAGGGGGGCTCATAGGTCGATATCTCCCTACATTGTTATTAACATTTACTAAGCTTCTCAAATGCATGGGATCTTATGATGACTTTGAAAGTTTCCAAATGCTGCTCATTTGTGCAAACATTGTGTGTTTCTGATTAAGGGATGAGGGTGAAATTTTTGTAAATAATAATAATAATAGTATTTGTTAAGCACTTACTATGTGCCAAGCACTGTACTAAGTGCTGGGGTAGATACAAGATCATCAGGCCCCACATTCTAAGTAGGAGAGAGTACAGGTACTAAATCCTCATTTTGTGAAAAAGGGAACTTAAGGCACAGATAAGTTAAATGATTTACCCAAGGTTATCAGCAGATAAGTAGCATACCTGGAATTAAAACTCAGGTCCTCTGATGCCCTGGTCGGGCTCTTTCCTCTAGACCCCATTGCTCCCCAGAATAGTTGTCTATTCTGGATATTGATCTGTAGCTACCTTATATCAGCTGTACAAAAAATGCACTATGGCTGCCCTGGCAAAGAATTCGACAGAAGTGGAAGTTGGCATTCAAAACATTACCTTTCTCGAATGTTTCCTTATGTCCTGGGGTTAGTCTGTGCCAGGGTGAGCCCAAGCTCCTTGGGAAGACCGCCAAGACCTAAGGGGGACAATTGGCCCCCACAGGCAGCTTAGAGGAACCAATGTTCCTGAGACTGAGCATCCATCCTGGCAGAGTCCCAGGTTTTGCTGGTTTTTTAAAATGGTATTTTTGTTAAGTGCTTACTATGTGACAGTCACTGTACTAAGGCACTAGGGAAGATTAAAGCTAATTAAGTCAGACACAGTCCCTGTCCCATGTGCGGCTCACGGACTTAATCCCCATTTTACAGATGAGGTAACAGGCACAGAGAAGTTCATTCATTCATTCAATCATATTTTTTGAGCTCTTACTGTGTGCAAAGCACTGTACTAAGCACTTGGAAGGGTACTTGCCCAAGGTCACACAGCAGACAAGTGGCGGAACCCACATTAGAACCCAGGTCCTCTGATTCCCAGGCCCGTGCTTTATCCTTTCATTCAATCATATGTATTGAACACTTACTATGTGCAGAGCACTGTACTAAAACCACATCTCCAACCAAAGTCCTCCTAAAACCACATCTCCACATCTGACTGGCTGACTGAGAGCAGCCTCTCTCTGAGCACAGAGACCAGTGGGGGCTGCTCTCAAACTGCCCCTGCCCAGCCCTCATCACTACCACCACCTTTAACATTCACTCATTCATTCAATTTTTTTGCCAATTTGTACTTCCCAAGCGCTTAGTACAGTGCTCTGCACATAGTAAGCGCTCAATAAATACGATTGATGATGATTCAATTGTATTTATTGAGCACGTACTGTACTCACTGTACTAAGTGCCTGGAAGAGTACAATAGAACAATAAACGGACACATTCCCTGCTCACAATGAGCTTAAAGACTAGATGGGGAGGCAGACACCACCATCCCTAAAAACTCTGTGTCCAGAGCAGCTGAAACTGTGCTGGACCAAAAAGAAGGCAAGAGGAAAGGGAAGGAGAAAGTGGAGGCCAGCGCTGTTCCCTGAGCTTCTCTAATGTCCTGCCCCAGGGTTCTCAGGGTAGCAAGGAAGGGCTGGCAGGAAACACAGAGAGTTTCTGCCTTCAATCATTTATCCAATGATTGCTGTGTGCAGAGAACTATACCAAGTGTTTAGAAGAATACAATATAACAGAGTTGGTAGACATGTTCCTTGCTCACAGTGACCTATTCGCTCTCTTTGACTTTCCCATTGTTACAGATAACACCAATCCTCCCTGTCTCACAAACCTCTAACCATGGCATCATTCTCAACTCACCACTTTCATTCAACCTGCATATTAATTCTGTCACCAAATCAATGCTGGCCCAAGCACTCATCATATCCCACCCTGATACTGCATCAGCCTCCTCGCCGACTTCCCTCAATTAACAGTCATCCCCCAAGCCAGAACTGGCCAGCCCAAAGCCAAGACCAACCAGATACAAACCCTAAGCCCCATCCTATGTCACCCGCTGACACCCCAAACCAACAGATAGCCCTTCCCTTCACTTTCCTGGGCCCCTCCCTCACCCCCCACCCCAACTCCTCCTCTACTGTCCCGGGTCCTGAACTCAGACCTTAGCCCCAAATTATACCAGATTAACAGCAGCAGAAATTTGCCAACATTACCACCACCAGTTTACTCAGTTTCCCCAGCCCCACACACCAAGCCCCTCCCCAGTCTCCCTCACTCCCTGAATCTACACATCACCTTCACTGGGATGGATATCAACTGTCCCAGGCCCACAGAAACCAAATGGGAGAGGGCTGTGTAACTGTGTAGGACATGGGCCAGGGGTCGACGGCGGGACAGGGAACAATGAACAGTGAGAAGGTTAGCACCTGAGGAATGGAGTGTGTGGGCTGGGATGTAGAAGGAGAGACGGGAGATGCGGTAGGGGGGCGCAAGGTGATGTAGAGACTTGAAGCCAATAGTGACTAGTTTTTGCTCATTATGGAGGTTGAAAGGCAACCATTGGAGATTTTGGAGGAGGGGGGCGATAGGCCCAGAACGTTTCTGTAGAAAAATAATCCAGGCAGCAAAGTGAAGTATAGAGTGAAGTAGGGAAAGACAGGAGGTTGGGAGATCAGAAAGGATGCTGATGCAGTAATCGCAGTAATCCAGTGGGGATAGGATGAGTGATTGTACTAACGTGGTAGCGGTTTGGATGGAGAGGAAAAGGCAGATTTTGGCAATGTTGTGAAGGTGGGACCAGCAGGTTTTGGTGATGGATTGGATATCCATCAGCGCTTAGAACAGTGCCTTGCACATAGTAAGCGCTTAATAAATGCCATTATTATTATATGTGGGGTGAATGAGAGAACGGAGTCAAGGATGACACCAACGTTGAGGGCTTGTGAGATGCGAAGCATGGTAGTGTCATCCAGAGTGATGGGAAAGTCAGGGAAAGGACAGGGGAAGAGATATAGATTTGGGTTTCATCCACATAGAGATGATGGTTGAACCTGTGGGAGCGAATGAATTCACCGAGTGAGTATAGATGGAGAATTAGAAGGGGACCAAAAACTGACCCTTGAGATACCCCTACTGTTAGGAGATGGGAGGGGAAGGAGGAGCCCGTGAGTGACTCTTCATAATAATAATGATAATAATAGTGGCATTTGTTAAATAATAATAATAATGATGGTATTTGTTCAGTGCTTACTATGTGCAAAGCACTGTTCTAAGCGCTGGGGTAGATACAAGGTTATCAGGTTGTCCCACATGGGGCGCACAGTCTTATTCCCCATTATACAGATGAGATAACTGAGGCACAGAGAAGTTGAGTGACTTGCCCAAAGTCACACAGCTGACAATTGGCAGAGCCGGGATTCGAACCCTTGACCTCTGACTCCAAAGCCCATTTTCTTTCCACTAAGCCATGCTGCTTCTCAGCTTCTCAGTTAAACAGCATGGCATAATGGATAGAGCATAGGCCTGGGAGTCAGAAAGTCATGGGTTCTAATCCTGACCCTGCCACTTTTAATTATTAAGTGCCATCGAGTCGTTTTCGATTCAATCAATCAATCAATCAATCGTATTTATTGAGCGCTTACTGTGTGCAGAGCACTGTACTAAGCGCTTGGGAAATACAAGTTGGCAACATATAGAGACAGTCCCTACCCAACAGTGGGCTCACAGTCTAAAAGGGGGAGACAGAGAACAAAACCAAACATACTAACAAAACAAAATAAATAGAATAGATATGTACAAGTAAAATAAATAAATAAATATGTATTCATAGCGACTCCATGGATATACATTCTCCAAAACGTCCTGTCCTCTGCTATAACCCACAACCTTTTTAATGGTTCTTCCATTACCGTTGTTGTGGTCTCTACCCATCTAGCTGCTGGTCTGCCTCTTCCACGTTTTCCCTGGACTTTTCCTAGCATTAGTGTCTTCTCCAGAGAATTAGTCCTCCCGATTATGTGTCCAAAATATGCCACTTTTATTATTAATAATAATAATAATGGCATTTTTAAGCTCTTCTGCTGGGTGACCTTGGGCAAGTCACTTCACTTCTCTGGGATTCAGTTACCTCATCTGTAAATTGGGGATTGAGACTGGGAGCCATGTAGGACAGGGACTATGGCCAACCCGATTTGCTTGTATCCACACCAGTGCTTCATACAGTGCCCGGCACACAGTAAGTGCTTAACAAGTACCACATTTATTATTATTATTATCATTTTAAGTGCTCCCAGTCTCAATCCCCATTTTACAGATGAGGTAACTGAATCCCAGAGAAGTGAAGTGACTTGCCCAAAGTCACACAGTGGACAAGTGGTGGAGCAGGATTAGAACTTGTGAACTTCTGACTCCAAAGCCTGCATTCTATCCACTACACCATGCTGCTTCACTACTACAGTAGTAAGTACAATGCTCTGCACACAACTGGACATATGCTCTTGGAGGCGGGTGGCTGTGGGGGGGCTCTCCTGGGGGTCGGTCAGTTGCCTGACCCAGGTTTGCGAGACAAAGAGGTCGAGTCCAGGAGAGGGGATCCTCAGACGGTATTCTGGGCCTCGGTGCCCAGCCGGGGCAAGGAGGGAGGGGATTCTACGGGGATGGTGGGGTTGGTGATGGTGTTCCAGGGACTGGGCTGTGGCTCTGGACCACATGATCCTCCTCCAGGAGGCCTTCCCAGACTGAGCCCCTTCCTTCCTCTCCCCCTCGTCCCCCTCTCCATCCCCCTCATCTTACCTTCTTCCCTTCCCCACAGCACCTGTATATATGTATATATGTTTGTACATATTTATTACTCTATTTATTTATGTATTTTACTTGTACATATCTATTCTATTTATTTTATTTTGTTAGTATGTTTGGTTTTGTTCTCTGTCTCCCCCTTTTAGACTGTGAGCCCACTGTTGGGTAGGGACTGTCTCTATACGTTGCCAGCTTGTACTTCCCAATCGCTTAGTACAGTGCTCTGCAATCAATCAATCAATCAATCGTATTTATTGAGCACTTACTGTGTGCAGAGCACTGTACTAAGCGCTTGGGAAGTACAAGCTGGCAACATATAGAGACAATCCCTACCCAACAGTGGGCTCACAGTCTAAAAGGGGGAGACAGAGAACAAAACCAAACATACTAACAAAATAAAATAAATAGAATAGATATGTACAAGTAAAATGAATAAATAAATAGAGTAATAAATATGTACAAACATATATACATATATACAGGTGCTGTGGGGAAGAGAAGGAGGTAAAATGGGGGGATGGAGGTGCTTACTGCACACAGTAAGCGCTCAATAAATACGATTGATTGATGATTCTTTTCTCTCTCTCTCGCTTACCCGTCGGGCACAGAGATGGTCCCTCTATCGCCTCCTGGCGGAGAAATCCTTCTTTGAGCAGTTGAATGTCTGTCTCTAGCCACCTGGTCTGAAAGGTCGGACTCTGTCGCCATCTGGTGGATACAAAACGTACGTGAGAGGCAAGAACTGTCTTTTTAGCGCCATCTGGTGGTCACGTCCCTTATTTGGGGGGCTCTGTCGCCATCTGGTGGATATAAACCGTACGTGAGAGGCTAGAGCTGTCTTTTTAGCGCCATCTGGTGGTCACGTCCCTTATTGGGGGGCTCATCTCATTCTCTCTAGCGCCTCCTGGTGGACGCAAGTCGCTTTTAAGAGGCTGGGCTGCCTATCGCCACCTAGTGGACAAAGGCCTTGTTTGCTACTGGCTCTCTATCACCATCTGGTGGACGGGAGCCTAAAAGACAGCCTGCATCTAGCACCGCCCCCGCCCCCCCCCCCCCCCCAGCAAACTGCAGCTGTTTGTTGAGGAGGAGGGTGGGGGGGGAGGAGGAGAAAGAGGAAGAAGAGGAGGAGGAGGAGAAGAAGAACTGGACAGGCCACTCGAAAAATATCGGTTTGGGTGGTAACAATAACAATTATGGGATTTAGTAGATTTCTAGACTGTGAGCCCACTGTTAGGTAGGGACTGTCTCTATGTGTTGCCGACTTGTACTTCCCAAGCGCTTAGTACAGTGCTCTGCACACAGTAAGCGCTCAATAAATACGATTGATTGATTGATTTAGTAATAATAAATAATAATGGCATTTATTAAGCACTTATTATGTGCAAAGCACTGTTCTAAGCGCTGGGGAGGTTACAAGGTGATCAGGTTGTCCCTCGAGGGGCTCACAGTCTTAATCCCCATTTTACAGATGAGGTCACTGAGGCACAGAGACCTTAAGTGACCTGCCCAAAGTCTGACAGTTGACAATTGGTGGAGCTGGGGTTTGAACCCATGACCTCTGACTCCAAAGCCCGGGCTCTTTCCACTGAGCCACGCTGCTTGTTTTGCCACTTGATTTGTTAAGCGCTTAACTATGTGCCAGGTACTGTACTAAGCACTGGAGTGTATCAATCAATCAAGCAATCAATACAAGCAATACAAGTGTATACAAGCAGATTGGGTTAGACAAAGTCCCCATCCCACGTGGGGCTCACAGTTTCAGTCCCCATTTTACAGATGAGGTAACTGAGTCCCAGAGGAGTGAAGTGACATACCCAAGGTCACACAGCAGACAAGTGGCAGAGCTGGAATTAGAACCCACAACCTTTTGCTGCTTCTCTTGTATCTGGTAGTGATCCAATGCCCAGATGCTGAGGCAGCTGTCTCCTGGAGGTCAGGGGTTGGGGGGTTGGGGGGATGCAAGCTGAGGGGGAAGTGGCATCAGCCGGACAGGCCACTGGACACACATCAGCCTGGATGGTGGCCATCCAGTGTCCAGATGCTAAGGCAGCTGTCTCCTGCAGGTCTGGGGGTGGCAGGGTGGCGGAAGGAGCCGGGGCAGGCTGAGGGGAGAATGGAATCACCTAGAAAGATCTAGGGGCCAGGAGTTGGGAGGCTTGAGTTCTAATTCTGACTCTGGTACTAGCATATGGACTGTAAGCTCATTATGGGCTGGGAACGTGTCTACTAATTCTGTTGTACTCTCCAAGTGTTTAGTACAGTGCTCTTCACCTAGCTCAATAAATATCACTGTCTGATTGATTGGCCTGTTGTGTGAATGTGGGCAAGTCTGCTAACCTATCTGGGCCTCAATTTCCTCATTTCTAAAATGGGGACAACCTCCACCTCACTGTGAAATGAGAAGTGAGAGACTTCCCCAACCCAACTCTGCCTGCCGGCTCCAGTCTCTAGCTCCCAAGCAGCCAACCCTCTGCTCTGTTTCAGATTTCTTGGTCTCCCAGTTAGGAGGGAGAGGAGCAAAGTCTGATGATCAAAGTGTAAGCTCCTTGTGGGCAGAGCACGTGTCACTTCATCAGTCTGTCCTTCCCAAGTGCCTAGAACAGCACAATGCACTCTGTAAATGCTACTATTACTCCTACTACTGCTACTACTGCTACTACTACTACTACTACTACTACTACTACTACTACTACTACTGCTGCTGCTGCTGCTGCTGCTGCTACAACTACTACTACAACTACTACCGACACCTCCAGTGCAACACTTCAGCTGGTTGGAATGGCATGTTCTGGGACAGAGCCCAGTGGTGGGAGTTGGAAGGTTTGGGTTCAAACCCCAGCTCGGTCCCTGGCCCACAGTGTGGCTTTGATTGAATCACTGAATCTCCCTGGCCTCAGTTTCTCTCTCTCTCTCTCTCTCTCTCTCTCTCTCTCTCTCTCTCTCTCTCTCTCTCTTTCTCTCTCTCCATTTCCCACTCCTTCCCCATATGGGAAGAGTTGGCTCTTTCTTGGGGAAGAGGGGGGCACTGCCAATGTGACCCTTCTCGGAGGGAGCTTGGCATGACAGGGAAGCAGTATGGCCTATTGGAAAGAGCATGGGAGTCAGAGGCCCTGAGTTCTAGTTCGAGCTCTGCCAACTTACCTGCTGTGTAACGTTGGACAAGTCACTTAACTTCTCTCTACCTCAGTTCCCTCATCTGCAAAATAGATGGATATCTGTTCTCTTTCCTACTTAGGCTGTGAGCCCCATGTAGGACCTGATTAGCTTATACATTCCCTAGCACTTAGAATAGTGCTTGGCACAGAGAAGGCACTTAACAAATACCAAAATCATCATCATTATTATTATTGTTTTTGTTATTCTAGCAGGAAGTAGACAGAGATGGGGAGTCCAGCCCTTGGCCTTATCCATTTCTCTTCTGTCCCCTCCGCTCTCTGACCTTTGCCTCCACTTTCTCTCCTCTAATTCTCTCCTAAAGTCCTTCCAATCTGGCTTCTGCCCCCTTCACTCCATGAAAACTGCCCTCTCTAAGACCGTGAAAGACCTCCTTCTTGCCAAATCCAATTGCCTCTACTCCATCCTAATCCTCCTCAATCTCTTAGCCACCTTTGATACTATGAACCACTCCCTTCTCCTAGAACTAGTATCTAACCTCGGCTTCACTGAAGCTGCCCTGTCCTCATTCTCTTCCTAACTCTTTGGCTGCTCACTCTGTCTCTTTCATCAACTCCTCCTCTGCCTCCAACAGGAGAGGTGGTGGAGTGGCCCTCAAGGCTCAGTCCTGGGCCCCCTTCTATCTTCTGTCTACACTCATTCCCATGGAGAGATCATTTTACCCCACAGCTTCAACTACCATCTTTACATGGATGATTCCCAAATCTACCGCTCCAGACCCAACTACTCTTCTTCTCTGCAGTCTTGTATTTCCTCCTGCTTTCAAGACATCTCTACTTGGATGTCCCATTGACACCCCAAACTGAACACGTGCAAGAAGAACTCCTCATCTTGCCACCCAAACTGTGTCCTCCCCTGTCTTTCCCATCACTAAAGACCACTTCACTCTCCTCTCTGCCTCACAAGCCAATATCTTGGCATCATTCTCATCTCTCTCATTCAACCCACAAACTCAACCTGTCACCAGATGCCGTCGGTTCCACCTTTCCTACATCTCTATAATCTGCCTTTTTCTCTCCATGCAAACTGATACTATGCTGGCTCCAACCCATTATCATATCCTGCCTTTACTGCATCAGCCTCCTCACTGACCTCTGCCTCCCGCGTCTCCTCAATTCAATCCTTATCTCACTCTGCTTCCGGGATCACTTTCCTAAAAAAAATTCAGTTTGCATCTCCCCACTCCTCAAGAACCTCCAATGATTGCCAATCCACCTCCGCATAAAATAGAAACTCCTTACCATCGGTTTTAAAGAACTCAATCTGCTCTCCCTCTCCTATCTTACCTTGCTGATTTCCTACAGCAACCCAGTCCACTCACTTCCCTCCTCCACTGCCAACCTACTCCTCACTGTACCTCAATATTCTCAATCTCACCGCTGACCCCTTGCCAACACCCTCCCTCTGGCCGGGCACTCCCCTTCATATGCAACAGACGACCACTCTCCCCGTCTTCAAAGCCTTATAAAAAATCATCTCCTCCAAGAGGACTTCCCTAAGCCCTCATTTTCCCTACTCCCTCTCTGTTCTGTGTCACCTATGTACTTCGATCTCTATCCTTTGAGAACTCAATATTCACCCCACCCTCAGCCCCACAGCACTAATGTACATATCCATATTTTATTTTAATGTCTGGCTCCCCCTCTAGACTGCAGGATCCTTGCGGGCAGGAAACATATTTATCCACTCTATTATATCATACCCTCCAAAGCTCTTAGTACAGCGCTCTGCATACAGTAAGCACTCAATAAGCACCATAAACTGATTGATTTGGGAGGAAGGGAAGAAGTCAAGTTGGACTAGAGCTCATACAGTCAGTAGGTGGCGAACTTGGTCCACCCTGGTGGACGATGGTGGAGGGAGGAGTCTGAGTAGGAGTAGGATTGTGAGTGTGTGCTCGTGCCTGGGTGAGTCTGAGTGAGTGTGAGTAGCAGTAGACTGATAGTATTGACAGAGGGCAGAGGACTGTAACAAGCTGCTGAGGGGAGTGGGTGGAGAGTGTGTGTATGTGTTGAGTGACAGTGTAGCTAATCAATCAGTCAATAGCACGGACTGAGTGCTTACTGTGTGCAGAACTCTGAACAAAGCCCGGGTACGGGTGCCAACTTTTCTTTGTGAGCACAGGGGATATGGGGAGATGCTCAAAGTAAGGATGGGATTTTAGGGTGGGCACAGGAGGGCGGGTCCGTGGGCAGCCAGGCTGGGCAGAACTGCCTGGTCAAAGACACCTGACCTGAGGCCTTCCTGCCTGCTCAGACAATCTTGGATCCTGCCTGGGCCCCGGGATCAGCCCATCCCAGTCGGTGGGGACACCGGGGGTGGGGCGCGGAGGCGGAGGGAGAACAGAAACTTCATCCCCACATCTGGAACCCAGGGCACCAGACCCATGCCCCCACAGCTGGAAGCCGGGGGCACCGTCACCATCCACCCACAATCAGGACCCCAGGGGCACCAGCCCCATCCCTCCACAACTGGAACTCAGGGGCATTGGTTCCGTTCCCCCACCCCCAATAGCTAGAACCCAGGAAGTACAGGCCCTGTCACCCCACAGCCGGAATCTACCTCCATCCCCATCTGTCTCTCTTTATCCAAAGCTGAATGCTCTGGGTCCGCAGCCACTTTCCCCATCCCAGGTTGTACACTTACAGAACCACTCAAGCCTTTCAGGGCTGGGCACATGGGCTGGGCCTGTAGGTAGAGTTTGCCCACAGAAATGGCAGCATGTTAGAGCAGAGGATGGCGAAGAGAGTTCCTCCTCTCTTGGATGTAAGAGCCCTGCCTGAGCTCTGCCAAGGCTCCTATTAGCCAAACCCACCTCTTCCCAGATGATCTAATAATAATGATAATTATGGTAACTGTTAAGCGCTTAGTAGATACCAAGCACTGTTCTAAGAACTGGGGTAGATACAAGTTAATCAGGTTGGACACAGCTGCTGTCCCACATGGGGCTCACACCCTTCTCCCCATTTTCCAGTTGAGGTAACGGAGGCACAGAGAAGTGAAATGTCTTGCCCAAGGTCATGCAGCAGAGCTGGGATTAGAACCCAGGTCCTTCTGAGTCCCAGGCCCGTGTCTATCCACTGTCAGGATGCTTCCCTCCCAAAGGACCCTGGGAAATGCCATTCCCAGGAAGGAGAGGGAAAGAAGAAATGGATTTACTACTCCTTGTTGGATCACGGTTCCTCCCCTTACAAGGGGCCTGCTGGCCTTGGTCACAGCAGGGCTGGGGCTAGGGCCTTAGGCAGGTCCTCATTAGCAATCCAGCACATCTCCCCCAGGGACTCTTGAGGGGAGGGGAAGATATTTTTCAGCCACATGCACTCAAGTCAATTTCCCCAGCAGAGGTGTCTTCTGTGAATCTGAAGGACAACCATGCCAATTCCAGGGACTGTGGGAGTGAGGGTCCGGCCTCCCCATGTGTCTCTTCCCCCATCCAAGTCTCCAGCACCCACGTCCTCCCTGCCCCTCCCCCTCCCCCGCTGCACAGCTCGGTCCGAGCCTCCTCCAGCTCGGCTCCCAGCTTCGGGTTTCAGTTAAAGATGGCCTTCGATCCCGTAATTTGCAGTGTGTGTTATCGTTCCGAAGCCAGCCCTGACACATATTTACACAACAAAGTCAGGAAACATTCCTGGTGCCGCTGAGGCCGGCTGTGACACAGTCCAGAGCCGCAAGGAGTCCATGGTGGGGGCAGGCAGAGTGCTCAGCTGATGGAGTCGGCTTCTACAAAAGCAGCCGGGAGTCCGTGACCAAGGGAGACACCAAGGCACCCACGGGACTTCATGCAGCATTCAGTAGGTCCTGGACCAGTGAGGACAGGCCCAAGGGCTCTAGAGACTAGGCAATAGTGCCCTTGCCCGTGGAGAAACGGGATCACTGAATGCTGGGGAAGACCAGAAGCGGTGTGGCCTAATGGATTGAGATGGGCCTGGGAATCAGAAGGACCTGGGTTCATTCATTCATTCAATCGTATTTATTGAGCGCTTACTGTGTGCAGAGCACTGCACTAAGTGCTTGGGAAGTACAAGTTGGCAACATATAGAGATGGTCCCTACCCAACAGTGGGCTCACAGTCTAGAAGGGGGAGACAAACAAAACAAAACATATTAACAAAATAAAATAGAATGTGTACAAGTAAAATAAATAAATGGAGTAATAAATACGTACAAACACATATACATATATACAGGTGCTGTGGGGAGGGGAAGGAGGTAAGGCGGGGGGCATGGGAAGCGGGAGGAGAGGGAGAGGAAGGAGGGGGCTCAGTCTGGGAAGGCCTCTGTCATTTGTCTGCTGGGTGACCCTGACAAGTCATCTAACTTCTCTGTGCCTCAGGGACCCCATCTGTAAAATGGGGATTAAGAATGCGAGCCCCGTATGGCACAGGGACTGTGTCTGACCGGATTATCTTGTATCTAATCCAGCACTTAGTACAGTGCCTGGTACATAGTAAGCACTTAATGAATACCATTGAAAAAAATGACTGGAAGTGCCACCGTTGCTGCCCAGGAAGGGGCCGAAGGGGCCACTCTAGCCACCCAGGGAGGGGCCGTAGGTACTACTGTGGCTGGCAGAGGAGGGGCTGTGACAGTTGCTGACCCCCCTGGCTCTGGCTCAAGTAGTTTCTCCCTGAGCTCTTGATGTCCTGCAAGGTGTGTGCGTCTCAGCGGCAGCTTAGCCCACAAGTGCTTGGGGGTTTCAAAGCAGAGGGGGAGCTTGGGCTTCCAAGCACAACATGGGGAAATGATCCCAGGATCCTTGTGGACCCCAATCTTGACACACAAGTAATGAAGCAATATGAAGCATGGGGCAGGATGGGGTCAGACATGGGGCACTCTGGAAGGCCCCACTGCTGCTCTGGCCTAAACAATATGACCTCGTGGCACATGGACAGAAACCAGGTGGAGGAGCCACGAGGGACCTCTTCCTTGGGCCAGAGCAGCAGTGGGGCCTTCCAGAGTACCCCATGTCTGACCCCATCCTGCCCCATGCCCCGCGTTGTCCCTCAAGGGTTCAGTCCTAAATCCGGTCCCCAGGCTCCAGGTTCAGGGTGAGATGCAGAGATGGGGAAATACTGGTGTGCAAAAACTTTCTGCTGAAGGATGAGCGATTAGAGAAGCAGCGTCGTCTAGAGGAAGGGGTACGGGCCAGAGAGTCGGGGGACCTAGGTTCAAATCCTGCTCCACCACTTGCTTGCTGTGGGACCTTGGGCAAGTCACTTCTTTATGTCTCAGTTCTCTCATCTGCAAAATGGGGATATAATCCCTGTTCTCCCTCTTATTCTAATTATCTTGTATTTATCCCAGTGCTTAATACAGTGCTTGACACTTAGCAAGTGCTTAACAAATATTATTATTAATATTACTATTATGAGGCAGTTGAAAAAGGCTTCAGCAGACACTGACTAACCATTCTGCCTGTAGGAGATTAGTGAAAAGAAGAGGGAGACAGAGCCAGGACATATGGCTCAAGGTGCAGCAGGGAGGGGTTGGGATTATCAATCAACTGTATTTTTTTAGTGTTTACTGTGTGCAGAGCTCTGTACTAAGCACTTGGGAGAGTGCAATATAACTCTCACTGTGCCTTTATCTCACCTGTCTCACTGCCGATCCCTCACCCATGTCCTGCCTCTGGCCTAGAACGCCTTCCCTCCTCAAATCTAACAATTACTCTCTCCCAATTCAAAGCCTTATTGAAAGCACATCTCCAGGAGGCCTTCTCTGACTAAGCCCCGCTTTCCTCTTCTCCCTTTCCTTTCTGCATCACCCTGACTTGCTCCCTCTGTTCTTCCCCCCTCCCAGCCCCACAACACTTGTGTCCATATCTATAATTTTTTTTATATTAACGTCTGTCTCCCCCCTTCTAGACTGTAAGCTCTTTGTGGGCAGTTTATTGTTGTGTTGTATTCTCCCAAGCGCTTAGTACAGTGCTCTGCACACAGTAAGTGCTCAATAAAAATGACTTAATGAATGAATGAATGAATATAACAGAGTTGGTAGACAAGGTCCTTGCCCACAACGAACTTACTGTCTAGAGCAAGAGACAGGAATTAATAGAAATTAATTGTGGATATGGACATAAGTGCTGTGGGGCTGAGGATGGGGAATGAATAAAAGGAGCAAATCACGGTGACATAGAAGGGAGTGGGAGAAGAGGAAATGAGGGCTTAGTCAAGGAAGGAGTCCTCTTGGAGGAGTTGTGCCTTTATTAAGGCTTTGAAAGTGGGGAGAGCAGTTGTCTAACAGATATGAAGAGGAAGGGCATTCCAAGCCAGTGGCAGAACATGGGAAAAAGGTTGGCAGTGAGACAGATGAGACTGAGGGATTAGGGTCAAAGACGACCCTCTGAACGAAGCCTAAAGGGACAGCCTAGTGGGGCACGATGACATTTGGTCCACAACCGTGGACCGCAGGCTCTGCCAATCCTGCCAGCGAGATGGCCCCTCACTGCCCCCACACTGAGCTTGGACCTGGTGGTTTCTTGCGGACCTGGTGGTTTCTTGCGGCCACAGCTGGGGACAGCTGCTCAGACATGGGCCAAGAAACAGGGGTGGTGCGGTGGGGCAGAAATGGGCCAGGAGCAAGGCCAAAGGGCAGAGGCCCCATCTAGATCAGGTCCCAAAGGCAGCAGCTATGGTGACTCACGCAGCTCCAGGGGGGAGGGAGGGTCACCCAGCAGCACAGCTCCGGGGGACTGAGGGTCAGCCAGTGGTCACCCAGGAAACTCCAGCTAGTGGACACCTGCACAGCTCTGGGTTGGGAGGATAATAATAATGATGGCATTTATTAAGCACTTACTATATGCAAAGCACTGTTCATAAATCTTTGAAGTGGAGGGAAGAGTCATTAGTAATAATAATGACGGCATTTATTAATGGGAGGATGTTGCCCAGTGGTCCCTCATGTAGCTCTGTGGGCACCAAGGGTCACCCAGTGGACACCGGCACAGTTCAGGGGGGAGGGCTGAAGTTCACCCAATAATCACTCAAATAGCTCGGGGGGGCGGGGGGGCCAACGGTCACCAAATGGTCACCCGCTCAGTAAAAGAGGCAATAGTGAGGGTCAAGCAAGAATTATCAACTTGAGGAACCTTCATAACCCAAAGGAAGCGCCAGACAGCCACACAACAAATATCACATAAAGACACTGACCCACAATATGTTTAGACCCTTATGCATTAAAAACATATACAGACCCAACAAACATATCCTTCACACACACACACATGCACTCTCTCTCTCTCTCTCTCTCTCTCTCTCTCTCTCTCTCTCTCTCTCTCATGCACACATCTCCTAATCCCACAGCATGTCCAGCTCCCAAGATGTCACTTGTCCAGGATGGCTTTTGGCCCATGGCCCAAGTCCAGATTGGACCCAACAGAGAATGGCGGTGATCAACTCTGAGGGCCCAGACGTCTTAGTCCCTGGACCTCGGGACCATAAAGACTGCTGGGGAGAAGACGGGATGGGTGTGTGGAGAGAATGGCAGGGCTGGCTTCAGACGATAAGCAAGGTAAGCCATTGCTTTGGCCACAGTTCCAGAGGGGGTAATGGTGCTACTGCCCCAGAGATGTTGGCGGAACCCCCACGAGCCTGCACCCTGAGGTGATGGTGAGTCTGGGCAGGTGGAAGTCGAAGTCTTGGAGCTGAGGGGTTTGGAGCATTCAATCGAGTGGTGGTCGGGGGGCAGATGCGTGGGAAACACTCTTCTGCAGAATGGGGCATATGATGTCACTGTGCTAGGGTGCATGCAGCCTAACGCACTGACATCATTCAGAACAGAGACGATGGATTGGCTGAAGCTGGCCCGGGGTGGGGAAGAGAGTGAGGGCTCTGGACCGTCCAGGGTGAGTCTTAGCTGGCCGCGGCATCTGGGGAAGGGGGAGGGGCTGAATGATCTGCAGCTGCTTCCGACCTCTACCTAATCGCTCAGCATCTCCGGTTTCACCGCGAAGCAAGCCATCTGGACAATGTTTGCTGCTGGAACATGCACATCTTCTCTTCGACCAGACCTCGGCTAATCAATATGGTTTTTTATTGTCTTTGACCAGCGGGTGGGAGGGGTTGTTCGGGTCCCAGGCAAATGGAGAGCTCACTTCCAACTCCGTCCAACCCACAGTGCAGACAGCAGAGCCTTCTCCCTACTCTGGAGGCTAATAGAACTGCTCCCCTCACCACACTCCTTCCAGTGGTAACTCAAATTATTGTGCAGGAGTGGGTTTGAAAAAGGAAGGGGGTCCCTGTAGCCCTTAGCGAAAAGGAGGGGTGGGGGAGGTGTCCTTGTGACTTCCTGGCAAGATTCCTGCATCAGCCTCATCACTGGTCTCCCTGCTTCCAGTCTTTCCCTTCTCCAGTTCATACTTCACTCTGCTGCCTGAATCGTTTTTCTAAAACAACGTACTGCACTCATCTCCCTGATCCTCAAAGATCTCCAGTGGTGGCCCTTTCCTCTCCACATCAAGCAGAAGCTCCTGACCACTGGCTTCGAGGCCCCCAATCAGCTCTCTTCCTATACTTATCCTCACTCCTCTCCCACTAAACCCCAGCTCAGCTGCTTCCTTCCTCTCGAGCCAAACTGCTCACTGTGTTTCTCCCATAGCCAACCGTTGACCTCTTATTCATGCCCTCCTTCCTACCTGAAACTCCTTCCCCTCCCATCCAGCAGACCACCACGCTCCCCAACTTCAAAGCCTCCTGAAATCACATCTCCTCCAGGAGGACTTCCCTGATGAATCTCTCATTCTCCCGCCTTATTTCACCCCTAACTGCCACTCAGGATTTCAGACTCCAGGTAGCGGAGCTGTATATCTCCCTATATCCTGTCGCTTCCTCCTGCCCATAAGCTATTTTAGTGCCTGTCTCCCCTGTCAGCTCCCTGAGGGCAGGGATTGTGTCTATTAATTCAACTATATTTTCCCAAGTACTGAGTGCTGTGCTCAAAAGTCCTTTTGATCGACTGACTTATTGACTGATAGGAAAGGGGCTGAGAAATTTCTCCTGACCCAAGTGGGCAACTGTCAGAGATGATTTCTTCGAAAATTAAGATTCAACTCTTTTGGACCGCTGGGCTTGTGGACTTGGAAAATCAGCTGTGAGAGAATTCTCCGAGAAACTCTGGCCAGTGAGTGTACTAGTGCAACTCATTGCTGCAACAGGCATGTGGACACACAAAACTTCACAATGTGGTTTTGAGAAGCAGTATGACCTAATGGATCGAGCATACCCCTGGAAGTCAGAAGAACTTGGGTTCTAATCTCAGCTCCACCACGTGTCTGCTGTGTGGCCTTGGGCAAGCCACTTCAGTTCTCTGTGTCTCAGCTACCTCACCTGTAAAATGGGGAATAAGACTGTGAGCTCTCTGTGGGACATGCACTGTGTCCAACATGATTAACTTGTATCTACCTGAGTGCTTAGTCCAGTGACAAGGTAAGCACTTAAATGCTTTCTTTAAAAAAAAAGAGAGAAATTTTGCTTCTCTAACCACAGCTCCCTACTGATTTCTGATTGTACTCTGTGTATTGCATAGTTGTCCTTGCCCCTTTATCTTGTTTCAATGTTTTTGTTTCATTGCTTCCATTGTGCCTGTCTCCAGTCCGCCCCTACCTTCTAAAGTGATACGTTGTGAGTCCCTTGAGGAACAGAGTCTCTGTCTAATTACCAACCATATAATCTTTCCTATCAATCCATCAGTCAACCAATTAATGGTATTTATTGAGAACTTACTGTGTGCAGAGCACTGCACTAAGTGCCTGGGGGAGTACAACACAACAGAGCTGTTAGACACATTTCCTGCCCATGAAGAGCTTTCCTAGCCCTTAGACTGTAAGCTCATTGTGGGCGGGAAACCTATTTACCAACTCCGTTGTATTGTACTCCCCCAAGCACTTAGTACCATATTCTTCCCATAGTAACCACTCAATAAATACCATTGATTTATTGGTGTAGTGCCCTACACAAAGTAAGCACTTAATAAATACTTCAAAACCTTACTAAAATTCCATCTCCTCCAAGAGGCCTTCCTGGACTAAGTCCTCATTTTCCCTAGTCATCCTCCTGTCTGCTTCACCTATACACTTTCATTCATTCATATTTATTGAGCACTTACTGTGTCCCCCTTTTAGACTGTGAGCCCACTGCTGGGTAGGGACTGTCTCTATATGTTGCCAACTTGTACTTCCCAAGCGCTTAGTACAGTGCTCTGCACACAGTAAGCGCTCAATAAATACGATTGATTGATTGATTGATTGCAGAGCACTGTACTAAGCGCTTGGGAAGTACAAATCGTCAATATATAGAGACGGTCCCTACCCAACAACGGTCCCTACCCAACCCCCTTTTAGGGGGAGACAGACAACAAAACAACTAGACAGGTGTCAATACCATCAGAATAAATAGAGTTATAGCTATATACAAATCAATCAATCAATTGTATTTATTAAGCGCTTACTGTGTGCAGAGCACTGTACTAAGCGCTTGGGAAGTACAAGTTGGCAACATATAGAGACGGTCCCTACCCAACAGTGGGCTCACAGTCTACAAGGGGGAGACAGAAAACAAAACCAAACATACTAACAAAATAAAGTAAATAGAATAGATATGTACAAGTAAAATAAATAAATAGAGTAATAAATATGTACAAACATATATACATACATACAGGATTAAATCATTAATAAAATCATTAATAAAATCTCCAATGGCTATCAATCAATCAATCAATCTGCGCATCAGGCAGAAACTCCTCACCCTGGGCTTCAAGGCTGTCCATCCCCTCGCCCCCTCCTACCTCACCTCCCTTCTGTCCTTCTCCAGCCCAGCCCGCACCCTCCGCTCCTCCGCCGCTAATCTCCTCACCGTTAGGCCTCGTTCTCGCCTGTCCCGCCATCGACCCCCGGCCCACGTCCTCCCCCGGGCCTGGAATGCCCTCCCTCTGCCCATCCGCCAAGCTCACTCCCTTCCTCCCTTCAAGGCCCTACTGAGAGCTCACCTCCTCCAGGAGGCCTTCCCAGACTGAGCCCCTTCCTTCCTCTCCCCCTCATCCCCCCTCCATCCCCCCATCTTACCTCCTTCCCTTCCCCACAGCACCTGTATATATGTCTATATGATTGTACATATTTATTACTCTATTTATTTATTTTACTTGTACATATCTATTCTATTTATAAATATGATTGATGATGATGATTTACTTTATTTTGTTAGTATGTTTGGTTTTGTTCTCTGTCTCCCCCTTTTTAGACTGTGAGCCCGCTGTTGGGTAGGGACTGTCTCTATATGTTGCCAACTTGTACTTCCCAAGCGCTTAGTACAGTGCTCTGCACACAGTGAGCGCTCAATAAATACGATTGATTGATTGATAAATATGAGAAGCAGCGTGGCTCAGTGGAAAGAGCACGGGTTTTGGAGTCAGAGGGCATGGGTTCAAATCCCAGCTCTGCCACTTGTCAGCTGTGTGACTTTGGGCAAGTCACTTCACCTCTCTGTGCCTCAGTTACCTCATCTGTAAAATGGGGATTGAGACTGTGAGCCCCCTGTGGGACAACCTGATCACCTTGTAACCTCCCCAGTGCTTTGCGCATAGTAAGCGCTTAATAAATGCTTTTTTCAAGCGCTTAGTACAGTGCTCTGCACACAGTAAATGCTCAATAAATACGATTGATGAAATACGTACAAATACACACAAGGGCTGTGGGGAAGGGAAGAAGGTAGGGCGGGTGGGGGGGGGGTCATCCCTCACGTGGGGGTGAGGCGAGGTGGCTCCGACCGGAAGTTGGTCCCATGGCGCCCTCAAGGGGCGGCGGTCGGAAAACCTCTCCCGGGAGCCGAGGCGAGGAGGAGCCGGTCGCGCCGCGCGCAGGGAGGGGGCGGGGACGGTGACGTCAGGGATCCTGGGCGGGGAGGGTGACGTCAGGGGATCCTGGGCGGGGCGCTCCGGGGGCGGGGTCGATGACGTCGGCAGCGCGGGGGCGGGGCGGGGTCGCGGCTGGCCGGGAGCGCGGCCGCTCGGGCCGCACCGTCCCAGCTCGACGGGACCGACGGCCGAGCCGGGCCGGGCCGGGCCACAGAGCGAGCCCCGCGCCCCCGCGTCCCCGCCGGTCCCGTCCCCTGAATGAAGCCGCGGCCCCGCCGGCCCCACTTCGCCCCGAGTCCGGAGCCGGCCTCCTTCCCTAAGACATGGACGGCTTCGCCGGCAGCTTGGGTGAGCGTCCGCCGCGGGGGCCGCCGTCGGGGCGAGCGCTCGTCCCCTCCTCTGGCCCGGGGTCGACCCTTCGGGGGGGGGGCCCAACCCGGGGGGCAGGAGGGAGGAAAACCGGACAGGCCTTGGCGGGTGGCCGGACCGGACCCTGAAAGGGGGATGGGAACCGGACCATATTGTTGGGGCGCAGGGTGTGTGTAAGGGGCCGGAGGAGGGGGTGTTACCCGCGGGGACCGTACCCGGTCCGGGGGAAAGAGAACGGCGGTTGACTTGCAAGGGGAGCGTGGGGAAGAGTGAAAGCAGAAGCGTCACACACACACACACACACACACACACACCGCCCACGAACAAGCTCGCCGAGAGCCGCCTGGCCTGGGACCGCCCCCGGGTCGAAGGAGAGGAAGGACCCCGGCGCCCTCCCTATCCATTTACTTGTACATATCGTTTCTATTTATTTTATTTTGTTAGTATGTTTGGTTTTGTTCTCTGTCTCCCCCTTTTGGACTGTGAGCCCACTGTTGGGTAGGGACTGTCTCTCTATGTTGCCAACTTGTGCTTCCCAAGCACTTAGTACAGTGCTCTGCACACAGTAAGCGCTCAATAAATACGATTGACTGATTGATTGATTGACCCCCCTCGGGCCTGGCCGGCTCCCGGCCGGCTGACCACTGGCGCCCTCCCCGCCCCAGCAAGTGGATCCCGGCGCCTCCTGCCAGGCTGCAGTTGCCAGTTGCGGGACACCTGTGGCCAGTCCGGCCCCGGAGAGTTGTGGGGTGCGGGCCAGGGCACCGAATACTCCTGGCCGCTGGGCCCCGGGGGAGGTTGAGAGTCACAGCCTGCTGCTATGCGGGGACGAGAGAGAGAACCAAGTGGAGTAGGCCACTCTGTTGTGCAGTTGCAATCAATCAGTAGTATTTACCGAGCCCTTACCGTGTGCAGAGTACTGTACCGAGCACTTGGGAGAGTACAGTAGAGCTGGTCTACATGAGCCCTGCTTTCAAGGAGTTGATAATGTGGTGCATGAGTTTACTGTGAGCCCACTGTTGGGTAGGGACTGTCTCTGTATGTTGCCAACTTGTATTTACCAAGCGCTTAGTACAGTGCTCTGCACACAGTAAGCGCTCAATAAATATGATTGATGATGATGATGATTTGATTCATGTGTCTCAAGACATGTAAATAGAAGTACCTGAGCTGATTATTCCAGCCTAGTAACTACCCGCATTGGCCTACCTACTATAATGATAAGTGTGGTATTTGTTCTTGTGTCTTATGGGGTTCTCAATCCAAGTAGGAGGAAGAACATGTAGGCTCAATTTTACAGATGAGGAAACTGGGGCACAGAGAAGTTAGGTGATTTGTTGACGGTCACACAGTTGGTTAGTGGCAGACCCGGGTTCAGAAACCAGGTCTTCTGACTCTCAGGCCTGTGTTCTTTCCACTAGGCCACAATGCTTTTCCTGTCTGATGCTTGGTCTCTATCAATCAGTGGTATTTATTGAGAGCTTACTATTTGCAGAACACTGTATTAACACTTAGTGAGTACAGTACAACAGAATTAATGGGCATCTTCACTGCCCGTGATGAGCTTAAAGTCTAGAGGGTGTCCTGGAACAGGTACAAGCATTGGGGTGGGCTGAGAAGCGAATCTAGCTCCTGAGATGACCCTCCCTCCAGCCCTTTCCCTCTGCAAAACCTCCTGCTGCCCATTGCATCCTCCTTGACTACCGCGTTGGCTCTTGCGATTTCATGGGCTTCCTCGTATGTTCCTCCATTGGGAGTGTTTACCAGAGGGAATACCTTTACCGGAGCCCTCTGCAGGCTCTCAAAGCCTGCAGGGATCCGACGGCCGTCATCGGGCAGAAATATAGCAAATGAGTCCTGAGAGACCTTGGTGGTTTTCTGCAGCATTGGCGGCGTTTTTAATCTGCTTATATGCCAGGCCAGAATCTGTTAGCCAGGAATTGAGAGCTTTTAGTGATGGTTCTTCCCACGTCCCTTAGAATCTAATGCCAGACGCCAGTGTGCCAGCACTGAGGCAGAGGCCCTCCTTGCCCAGCCCAGAACTCCGGCCTCGGCCCCAGGCCAGCCGCACAGAGCGTGCAGGAGGGCTCCCTGCTCCAGGGATGGAAGGACAGAGGGAAATGTCCGGAGTCGGCCCCCTGGCACGTCCCCAAATTGTGGGGCCACAACTTTCGGCTGCATGGTCAGATCTGGGGTGGGGGTTCAAAAGGAGCAGCGTAGCCTAGGAGAAAGTGCAGGGGTCCGGGAGGAGACCAGGGTTCCAGTTCCTACTCTGCCACCGGCCTGCTGAGTAACCATGAACAGGTCACCAAACTTCACCGTGCTTCGGCTTCCCCATCCGCAAAATGGGGATGAAATATTCATTCAGTCGTATTTATTGAATGCTTACTGTGTGCAGAGCACCGTGCCGTCTGCTCCGCACAGGGCTTGGGCCACACGGGGCTCGCACAGAACAGCGTTTGGAACATCCCGAAATATTGAACGTTTGTCTTCGTCACGTTTTGGGGCTAGACCGTCCCGGGTCCGGTGACTCCGCCTCCTCGGCCGCCCGCAAGCGAGCGGATGCGGTGGCATTCTCGGGCCAAACCCGTGGTCCCCGCCCCCCCCCCCCCAATCCCGGGGCTCAGGCAGGGGCAGCAGCGGGCCGGGAGGAGCCGTCCCCGCGGCCGTTTCCTGTTGCTGGGGCTGACCCCACCGGGGCCTAAGGAGCGTTTCCGGGTTTGAGGCCGGGCCCCTCGGGGGGGCGGGGGGGAAGGGGATCGCGCCGCCCCCCGGGGTCAGTGGCGGGGGGCTTTCCGGACGGTCCTGCCCTGCCCGCCCCTCCCCTCCCCTCCCCTCCCCGGGGGAGCGGGCCCGTTGGCGGCCGCGGGGCAGGAAGGCCGGCATGTCCGGCTTTCAGGGCCGCTCGGCGGGAGAGGGGCTCTGCCCAGCTTCCGCGGCCGCCCTCCCGGGGAGTCCAGAGACTTCCAGAGACTCTCTTCCTCCCTTCAAGGCCCTACTGAGAGCTCACCTCCTCCAGGAGGCCTTCCCAGACTGAGCCCCTTCCTTCCTCTCCCCCTCGTCCCCCTCTCCATCTCCCCCATCTTTCCTCCTTCCCTTCCCCACAGCACCTGTATATATGTTTGTACATATTTATTACTCTATTTATTTATCTTGTACATATCTATTCTATTTATTTTATTTTGTTAGTATGTTTGATTTTGTTCTGTCTCCCCCTTCTAGACTGTGAGCCCGCTGTTGGGTAGGGACTGTCTCTATGTGTTGCCGACTTGTACTTCCCAAGCGCTTAGTACAGTGCTCTGCACACAGTAAGCGCTCAATAAATACGATTGATTGATTGATTGATTCTCGGCCGGGGCGGGGATGGGGTGGGCCTTGCTCTCGGCGGGCCGGTTTGCAGTTCCGCTGGGGCCCGCGCCAGGGGTCCGGGCTTCCCCTGCAGCCCCGCACTGCAGCCCTCCCCTCCTCCCCCCTCCACTGCAGCCCCGCACTGCAGCCCTCCCCTCCTCCCCCCTCCGCTGCAGCCCCGCACTGCAGCCCTGCCCTCCCCCCCTCCTCCTACTGCAGCCCCGCACCGCCTGGGGACCAGCGGGCTGGCGCGGTGTCCGGCCCAACAGACGGCCGGCCCGAAATAATAATAATGTTGGTATTTGTTAAGCGCTTACTATGTGCAAAGCACTGTTCTAAGCGCGGGGGGGATACAAGGTGATCAGGTTGTCCCACGTGGGACTCACAATCTTAATCCCCATTTTACAGATGAGGAAACTGAGGCACAGAGAAGTTAGGCGACTTGCCCATAGTTGCACAGCTAACAAATGGCAGAGCCGGGATTCTAACCCATGACCTCAGACTCCCAAGCCCGTGCTCTTTCCACTGAGCCACGCTGCTTCGCAAACCTAGCACAGCCTTGCGTGTCCTGCCGCTGAAGAACTCGGAGCAGGTGGAGAGAGTGTGGGCCCTCCGGGGTCCCCTCTCAGCCACCCAAGACTCCCCTGGGTCCTAACAGCCCCCGACCGGAGAGGCCTACTTGGAGGAGAGGGCAGGTTCGGGGAAAGCTTTTTTAGAACTCAAAAAAAAAAAGCCCCCGCAGAGATCCCCTCCCCCAGCATTTCAGCCTTTTCCAATCACACTCTGCTGCCTGGCCTTCAGAAGATTACATTTAAATTCCATCTGTCAAACTCAACTTGCCCTACTGGCTTCCAGGATGTGCGTTGTAGGAAGCAAGACTTCGAGGTACCGCAGAGTTACTCCTTTGCAGGGGTTCTTAAAATACAGATTTTCTAACTTTCACATTGAACCTTGCCCAAGAGGGAGCCTTATTCACTGTTCCGGTGTGGAAGGAAGGAAGGAAGCAAAACAGCAAGCAAGGAAGGAGATCTCCCCTCCACCCCACCCCCCACTGCCCCCAAGGGTTTTCTGGGCCAGAGTTTCAGAGCTCGGTTTCTCGGAACAAGAGATTCTCAGTGATTCCTGCTGCTTGCGGATGCCTTGGTAGCCAGTAATTAAACCAAAAGGAAAGTGGTGGCAGTAGCAGCAGCAGTGAGGAAACCCAGCACTCGGTGGAAGCGGACTGGGGCCAGGCTGGGACTCTTTACAGGGTCTGATGTTGCTTCCCAACAGGCAGGCAGGCAGGCCAGCCCGTTGGCCATGCCACCTGCAAAAACCCTCGCCTTCTGCTTAGGGGAGCCCTAAGCTGGGCCAGGGTTCCTGCTGCTTCACACCTCTCTCCCCTTCTCTCTCTCTCTATTCCCTCCCACCCTCTCTTTCTCCCCACCCCTTCTCAGAGGCCAGGCTGGGACTATGTGGAACAATAAAGGATCACACTGTACTACTGTCCAGGACTTCCTTCAAGGCAGCAAGAGAGCCCCAAAAGTTTAAGATGAACTCTGAGAGTTAATCAGTGTTGGGGTCATTTAAAAAGCAAATGATCAGATCGTATAAACAACGGTGAGATCATGATTCCAAGGATCTGGGTAATTTTAGAAAACCCATTGTCTCCAGCAGAGCTAACAGCATTAATACCATGATCAGAGTGGTTCAACTGGATTTCCGTAGTAGTTATCTAGCACCCCGGCCTTAATCCCTGACTGTCCACTCTCACTCTCCTCTCTGAGTATCTTCCTCCACTCCCAAATCTCCTCCAAGTTCTGTCAGGTCTCCTCTGTCAGTAGGTCATTAATGCCCTTCCAAATCTTCCTTGACTTTGAATTATATTTCTGGCACCTGGGAGTGGCATGACCAGGAAGATGGGGATTCATTAATTCTGGCTTCCTGAAGGAGGTGGCTTGGGGAGGGAGGGGAGTAGTTTGGTGAAATGGGTGTGTGTGTGGGGGGGGGGGGGGGAACCAGACCTGGGGGATAAGCAATGGTGTCATGAGCAATGGGTTGGAGGCAGGTTGAGAAGGAATGATGGTGGGGAGGTCTGTTTGGGAGGAGTGAGGAGCAGGATCTGGGATGTAGTGGGAGGAGAGAGGGAGGAGGCGGTCCGGAGATTTCATTTTTTGTGAGTAGCCTTTGGAGCTGCTGGGAATGATATGTCCAGTCAACATTTTTGAATCAAGATAAACTCAGACAGCCCATGGTCTTATTAGCGCTTTGCCAGTAGTCTTGATTATCCACTGTCGGGACAAACCGGCAGCAGTGGAGTGACCAGGAGGCTGTCAGGAGAGGATGGACCCCCCTGGAGTGGAGGCTTTGGGGAGACCAAGCACCAGGTGCTCTTCCACAGCAGAGGTGGCAGCGTGGTAAAGACCGGCCAGAGCATGGTGTGCAGAGCTAGGCTGGCCTTGCACCAGTATTTTCATCCCCCCCTCCCCACCCCGAGCTTCAAACTAGGGTTGGATCGCGCCGTTCATAGCATCAGATTTGGGTACAAGGAAAAGTTATAGATGCTGATTGGAAAATAATAAGGCCGTCATTTTAAACTTTCAAACTCCGCAAGTTACTCTGCCTTTTAGAGACTAAAGACTGGGCCTACAGTCACCCTTCTAGAATGAAAGCTCCCTGACGGCAGGGCCTGCATCTGTTTTGCTTTTATATGTTCCCCAGTGCTTGGAACAGTTCTCGCAAACAGTAGGTGCCCAGTATAATGTTGCACGTGCAGTAGGCACTCAGTGTTGAAGGTGACGCTGATTGGTTAAAATTGTGAAAATTGCTTTTGTGCAGAAATGTCATTTGCGTATTTTGGTTTCCTAGTGCAACCCCTCTGAATTTCAGTTCTCGAGCACTCCAGGTTCCCAGTGGTTAGGACCCGGCCCCAGGGTGTAGAGCCAGAGGGAAGGACCCCATGGAACAGTCTGCTGGATTTGGTGGTCCCTGGGAGTTGGGTGGAGGGGAGAATGAGCAGTCCAGGGTAGAAACTAGTGAGCTGGCTCTGCCAGGAGGGGTGGTCTCTGCCGGTGGGGGAGGGGACTTCCAAGGTTTTCTTGAAGTGTGACATGCACGTTCCTCCTCCTCCTCGGCTTTCCTGCCACTTTCTCCTTTCGCTCCTTTTCCCAGGATTCTCTCTGCCTCTCCCACTTTCCTTTATCTTCCCAGATGGCAAAAACAAAGGGCAAAGCTGGGCATTTCAGGAGCTCACAGTTTGTGTTTATGGTTTCACAAACCTGAGGGGGAGAGGCCTGGAGGCTCCTCAGATTGTTCTGAATCTGGGATTGTGGGAACAGTTCTTGGAACCTGTCATGGGAGGAGACCGGGAGACTCCCGGGATTGTTCTGGATCTGGGATCGGAGGAACACTTCCTGGAACTCATGGGGTAAGGCCCAGAGGCACCAGGATTGTTTGCCCTCTGGAATCACGGATACTCTGCCCGGAGCCTGTGGGAGACAAGGAGACCCCAGGATTGTTCTAGATCTGGGATTGTGGGAACCTTTCCCTGAGCCTGGGAGGGAAGGGAGAGAAGAAGGAAGTGTAGCTGGGCACTTTAACCGGTTACCTTTTGGGGGATCGAAGCAGGGTTTGCCTGGTTGGTTGTAGGCAATCAGCGTTTCAGTCAGCCGGGGGAGTGGTCCCCATTTGATTCTTTCTTGCCCACCCTCCCTACTGGTAAATTGGGCCTGCTCTTTGGATGGTGCACGTTTTCCAGCTGTTTCAAACTGTAAGCATGCCGTCTGAGAAGCCCGGGGAATTCTAACCCTGATCGGAATTTTGTGCTGGGTGGTGTGCCTCCAGTCCCTAGGGTGGTGAATTTATTTGGTTTTGCATATGCTGCTTGTTTAGCCACTTGAGCAAAACGAGCTGCCTGTATCTGCTTCCCGCTCACCCTGAGCTCAGCTATCACGGCTTTTCCTCTTGAGGGACCTTGCGCTCCCGCTGGACTGGGCCAGACTGAGAGCTCTTCTGGGACTGGGGGTGGGAGCACATGTGGCCCTTGCCAGTCTGGGGGCTCCCCCGAACTGGGTGCAGGACGCTTCCCGGAGGGCCCGACTCATGCTGCCACGGGCCTGTCCATTGGCTGAGATCAGGGTGGGGCCTGGGCATTTTCATGTCGGTAGGGCAGGGGCCCTGCTACAGTGCCGCCCCCTGGCATTATTTTTAGATTCTCTCAGCAGCTGGGGTCAGGGAGCGGTCGGCAGTGTGGCCTTGTGCCCCTCCCTCCCTCCTTCCGTCTGGAGTGTGTGGCTCTCCCACTGGGCATGTCCCGGTCCCCCGGAGAGGTGGACTATTCCTGCCCAGCTCTTTAGGAGGTGGCATGACAGTGGCTCCCAACTGCCTCCGCCCTCGGGGTTTCCTGCTCTCTCTCTGCCCCTTTCCTCCCTCCCCCCGCCCCCCACGCCGGTCCGCCAGCATGACTGATCCCTGTCTTGGGGTGGTGTGTCGTACTTGCCCACACTCTGTTCTATTCTGCTGTGCCCCGCTCTGATGTGCCAGGAAATCCGGTGAGGGTGGCAGGCAGGCAGCTGATGCTTCCCCCAAATAAAGCAAGGCGGTGAAAGTCCGACTGTCTCTTTGAGAAAGAGGGGCTGCTGCTGCTCCGGCTGCTGCGCTTCCGCTTTGGGAGTGTGATCGGGTAAGGGTCCCCTCATCCCCCATCTGGATTTCCATCTGGACCCGAAGCCAAGTGGTGCCACTGCCCCACCATGCCGGATGCCACATCCTTCCACGTCCTTCCCCTCCATGGCCTGGCCCTGGCTTGGCAGAGTCAGTCAACTGCATTTATTGAGGGCTTACTGTGTGTAGAGCACTGTACTGTGTTCTTGGGAGAGTGCAATATAACAGTATAATGGACACATTCCCTCCCACAATGAGCTTACAGTCTAGTGGGGAGAGAGACATGAATAAAACACACGGGTACCGTCTGCTCGCCTCTGGCCCCATTCTCTGCAGGGCTTCTGCCCTGGCATGTTTCAAGGGACGCCGCCCGGCTGGCCTCCTGTCCCTGGGCCTCTGGGTGATGCCTGGCTCCAAGCCCCACCCATGAAGAACGGCTGCTTGGTTCTAGGCTCTCGCCGGCCATTGAGACTCCTCGGGTCTGGACCCACCAGGTGGTGCTTCTCCTTGTGTTTTTGGCTCCTCGAGACATCGAGGCGATGGTATGGAGTGATTTAGGTCCTTACCCCCTTTTTTTTAATCGCTGGAACATAAGAACAGAAGCAGGCCATTAGTGACTATGATCTGCCCAGGCCAAGACTCTGACAGCAGCACCAGAGTCCTAAGAGGAACCAGATGCTGGTTGCTCCCTTGAACACCTACTATCGTGATGAGAGATGAGCCGTTCAACACCCCTGCCTCTCCCACAGTGACCTAGCACAGATTGTATTGTGCCCTCCCAAGCCCTTAGTACAGTGCTCTGCACATAGTAATAATAATAATAATTACGATGGTATTTGTTAAGCACTTACTCTGTGCCAAGCACTGTTCTAAGCGCTGGGGGTAGATACAAGGTAATCAGGTTGTCCCTCGTGGGTCTAAGTCCCCATTTTACAGAGGAGGTAACTGAGGCACAGAGAAGTTAAGTGACTTGTCCAGAATCACACAGCTGATAAGTGGCAGATCTGGGATTAGAACCCACGACCCCTGACTCCCAAGCCCGGGCTCTTTCCACTAAACCAAGCTGCCTCTCTAGTAAGCACTCAATAAACACGAATGATTGATTGACCATCCAACCCCCCGACTCTCCCCCTCCATCTCTGACTTCTCCAGTGACCCTGCACAGACTATCCAACACACTTGATTCTCCCCCTCCATCCCCGACTGTCTTTCCATTGGCCCAGCACAGACCGTCCAACACCTCTGACTCTCCCCTCTCCATCCCTGACTCTCCCCAGCGATCAAGCATGAACCATCCAACAGCCCTGATTCTCCTTTCTCCATCCCTATTCTTTCCAGTGGCCCAGCATGGATCATCCAACATTCCTTTCTTTTGTCATGAAAACTGAACTCCAGTGATCTATTTAAACCCTGCTTGAGCCTTCTACTGTTGCTAGTGTATCATCTTAAGTCCCAAACCTCTCTTCCTCCTGCTGTCTAAGGCATCATACTATTTCAGAAAAGGCCTACTTAGCATCGTGCCTCAGTGGAAAGAGCACGGGCTTGGGAGTCAGAGGTCATGGGTTCTAATCCTGGCTCCGCCGCTTGTCAGCTGTGTGACCTTGGGCAAGTCACTTAACTTCTCTGTGCCTCAGTTACCTGATCTGTAAAATGGGGATTAAAACTGTAAGCCCCGTGTGGGACAAGCTGATCACCTTGTATCCCCTCCCCAGTGCGTAGAACAGTGCTTGACACATAGTAGGTGCTTAACAAATATCATCATCATCATTATTATTATTATTGTTTCAAAACTTAATGCTTCATAGCTGCTGAATTGTGGGGTACCCACCTCTCCCACCTACCCTGGGGAGCCGCATTTAAGAGCTGAGGTGTTTCTTCATTGTAGGTGTTTTCATTTTGATTACTGTTGTGGTGAACTAGAGCATTCTTTGTTAATTTTAGAGGTATAAATCTCCCTCTATTACTATCACAGGTGAGATGATGACTTTTTGATGTTGCCCTGATGTTTACACTGAGCAGAGCACCAAACCAAATGCTGGAGAAATTACAAGAAAATCTGCTTCGGACCCAGTTCGTGACCCACCAGGAGCTGCCTATCTCCCCATCTAAGCAGGCGGGCAGATCTGTAGAATGAAAGGCCATCGTTTGGTTACAGTGAATCTCCGGCGGCTGTGCAGTCACACTCTATCTAGTTAAATGGTGCTGGGAGGGGGCGGTGGCAGGCTCCCCACCTGTGCCGTGCAGACACCGCTACAACACTCCCAGGTGCCACGCCAAAGGTTGTCGAGGCAGACATGGCTCCCACCGGCCCAGAGTGGTTGGTGTGCTCTGTGGGCAGCTCTCTCTCCTGGCCCCCACAGGACCCCAGTGGCATGGGGCTGTGGGCCCCCAGAGGGCTGAGGCCAGATTTGGAGGGGCCCGCAGGTCCTAGGAGTCTTGGCAACTGGAGTGTGCTGGCTTTGGGCGTGGGGTGGGGACAGTTGAGTTATTCCAGTGGGTGGTGAGGGGGCAACTGGTCTTTCTGCTGCCTCTGAGGTGTGACTGATGCATTGAGTGGTCATTTTAGACCTGAGGTTTCAAGAGAGGTGAGACCCACTGGAGGTGCAGTCTTTGTGCTGTACTCGTAATTGGGTTTGTCCTCCAAGAAGCCCTCAGTCTGCAGGTACCAGCGTGGGTGATGAACCTTTCTCTCCGGGAGCCTGCTCCTTCCCGTGGGGAACCAAGGCCCGCAGGGCCCCTCTGTGCCCGGGGTGGGGCTCCGAGCACCTGTCAGCCTCAAAGGAATCAATCAATAGTATTTATTGAGCAATGTACTAAGCACTTGAGAGAGTACAGTATAACAGTGTAACAGATTCCCTGCCCACAGTGAGCTTACAGTGTATAATAATCTGTTAATAATAATTTAATAATATTAAATCTGTGAGCCCCAAGAGGGACAACCTGATCACATTGTAACCTCCCCAGTGCTTAGAACAGTGCTTTGCACATAGTAAGTGCTTAATAAATGCCATCATTATAATAATAATTCACTCAATCGTATTTATTGAGTGCTTACTGTGTGCAAAGCACTGTTCTAAGCACTGGGGGGGATACAAGGTGATCAGGTTGTCCCACGTGGGGCTCACAGTCTTCATGCCCATTTTACAGATGAGGTCACTGAGGCTCAGAGAAGTGTAGTGACTTGCCCAAGGTCACACAGCAGACATGCGGCGGAGCCGGGATTCAGACCCATGACCTCTGACTCCAAAGCCCGGGCTCTTCCCACTGAGCCATGCCGCTTGTCTACCATTAATAATAATGGTACTTGTTAAGCGCTTACCCCCTTCTAGACTGTGAGCCCGTTGTTGAGTAGGGACCGTCTCTCCAACTTGTACTTCCCAAGCGCTTAGTACAGTGCTCTGCACACAGCGCTCAGTAAATACGATTGAATGAATGAATGAGTATGTGCCAATCACTCTTCTAATTGCTGGGAGAGATTCTAGGTAGTCAGGTTGGACACAGTCTGTGTCCCACATAGGGCTCACATGCTTAATCCCCATTTTACAGATGAGGTAACTGAGGCCCAGTGAAGTGAAATGACTTGCCTAAGGTCACACAGCAGACATGTGGTGGAGCTGTGATTAGAACCCAGGACCTTCTGACTCCCGGGCTGTATCCACTAAGTCATGCTGCTTCTCGAAGTTTATGCAAAGAAGCCCGGAGTACAGTCCACCAGGATCCTTCCATGCCGAAGAGGGTCTAATTGGATTTTAGGGCCCATGGTCCATCTCTCCTTGGGCGGGGAGGAGTGGTGATAATTGTCGGAAAATACCCAACCCGGAGACTGGGGCGAAATCGAGCTGGGATCTGGTTGTGCGTGTTCCAGGGGCAGAGTTTGAAAACACACGTCAGTGTAGGAATTGTCTTTGAAACCTGGATGCTAAATTGAACTAATCTGTAGGATATGTGCCAGCTTTTTGTTAATCATTATGTGGTTGATTATATTTGGTTCGAGATGACTCATTTTTTCAAGGAGCTTTATTGCAACACGGGACATATTTACTACAGGAAGCCTGGAAGGAAGTAGAGCCTTTGCTCTTTGAAGGTTTCTCTCTCAGCCATTTCAGTCACTGGTGCACCTGGGGTTATTAAAGTTAATGATTTCTCAATACCTGAGGGGGGACCCGCGGGCAACTCTGGCATGTTGGGGTGGGGTTCCCCTCTCCGGCCAGCACAGTTCTCCTCGAGGGGCCCACCCCTTGTCTTTTCCTCCCTGCTGAGGCCCTGCTGAGATTCCCCTCTTTTTTTATCTTGGGCTGTTTTCATATTTCACCATCGAGGTGTGCCTGCTTCATACTGTCAACAGACTGAAGGAGCGGTGCCCTTCGCCTTGAGCTGGGAGCAGAAATCCAGGAGCCGGGTGGCTTTAGTCCTCTGGAATTGAGCAGCCAAACCCTCCACAGTCACTGTGGGGGTTGGGGCTGAGACCATTCTCAAAGATCCTAATGATTTTCCTGCTAAAAGACTTCAGTAGGGACTTCAAAAGGGCCCCCACACAAAGCATCATCAAGCCTGCCTACTTGCCTAGCTCCACCGTACCTCTGGGTACCTCTCCTCCGAGCTTGAAGGAGGTGCTGCCGGCAGGGAGATTGCCTCGTGGCGCTGGAGACCACAAGGGTGTACTGGTGCTCAGGGGTCGCAGCAGCCGAGTTCCTTTGCCTGCTTGCCGGGAGGACCCCGTTGGCGTCATTCATCCCTGACAGAGCAGACAGGGATCACATGTGAACTTTGGGGAAAAGTGAACATGAAATAGATGTATGCTGGGAGGGAGCCATTTTGGAGAAGGGAGAGTCAGGGCTGGGCCCTGCCTCCGGGAAGCCAGGAGGGTCCGTGTGCTCAGGGCCTGCCCCTGGAGATAGAAGGGGAAGTGGGAGGAAAGGGAATTCTGGACTTGCGGGGCTCCAGGGTGGGCGGGTTGTTGGCTTGAGGTTCTCAGGCTGACCTGACGACACCACCTGATCCTCACATTTGTGTCGAGCCGAGTCAAGCCACGTTGCTTTTCTCCTTGGTGCTCCAATTTCGGGATTAGAAAAGCAGTGAACCACAGCCTTAAAGCTAATGTACACTGACTCTCCCCTCACCCCCCTCAAAGTACAGACTGTAAGCATCTTGAGGGCAGAGATCCTGCCTACTCATTCTAATGGACCCTCCTTCCTTCATTCAATCATATTTATTGAGTGCTTACTGTGTTAAGAGCACTGCACTAAGCTCTTGGGAGAGCACAGTGCAACAATAAACAGACACATTCCCTGCACACAATGAGCTTATAATCAGGAGGGGGAGACAGACACTAATGTAAATAAATTATACTTACGTAAGTGCTTTGGGGCTGGGAGGGGGGATGAACAAAGGGAGTGACGGCTTAGTACAGCCCTCAGCCCTAGAGGGAGCTCAGCAAGGGAACGATGGTGTCTGGAGAAGGTGGGGCGTTTGCTAACTTGGGGTGAAAGGTCTTTGGGCCGTCAGCTACCATCTCATTGCCCGATGGGGGTTGACTTGGTGGGAACAAGGTTGTAAGCCGGAAGCTCGATTGAATCAGTTGTCCACTGGTCAAGGGGTTGGGGGGAGGGAGAGCCCCTTCTAGATGGTACCTGGCAGGTGGTTGGCAAAAAACTTTGCTGGAAGGCCCAGTTACTTGCCAGTGGCAGAGCCAGTGTCGAGTGATCAAGTCCCGTGGGACTCTGAAACCCATCGTGCCCCAGCTCCTTTCCTCCACTCTCTGTCCCTAAGGGATGCAGTAAGGATTATTGTCACCATGTCAGCTGGGAGGATTAGCAAATTTGCATGCTCCTTCTTGTCAAGGAAAAGCTTTTTTTCCATAAATTGTCAGGTTCAGACATTCTCCTGCTTTCTAAGGGAAGGCCTCCTTTTTTTCTTTTCTCAGACATCCAACTTTCCTTCTTGGCCTGTGCTTGAACAGTGGAGAAGGCTTCCTCCGGGTCTGTCTGTGGGCTTTCGGGTTCCTCAGCCTGGGGAGGTCAGCTGCTCTGCCGTGGGGAGTTTCTGGTGTCCCTCTGGTAGACGCTGGCGGCGGCGTGCTCGCTGGCCCTCCCAGCCCCACGGGTTTCATCTGGCATTTCCGCCTTCTCTGCATGCCTCCCCTCCTCGACCAAGGATTGCAGAGCTGGTTGTTGAGGGCGGCAGCGGCAGCGGCAGCAGCCGTGGCAGGCCCAGAGCCCAGAATGAGCCCAGCCTTCCCAGGGCACATATCCCAGGTGGCTCGGACGGGCAAGCGGTAGCTAGCAAAGGGCCTTGGGGAGTGTGTCCGGTGGGGATCCCTCCCCATTTCTCCTCTGCTAGCAACTGGAGCTTCACACCCCCACCCCCCATTTCTACGCCAGCATACTGGAGGGTCAAAGAAAAGGGACCCGTGGGTAACAGTAGGGTCATTTCAAAGGCTCAGATGGTTGATTTCCTTCCATTTTCTTTATTTTATTTTTATCATCATTGATCAGAGAATTTAGAATCGGTGCCAGAGGAAGAATTTTCTCTTCCGGGACCTGGCATTTGCCTCAGGGCAATGGAAACATTGTTGCAGAAGCTAGATAATGCCAGATCTCTCCAGACACTCATCGAGTTTCAGGCAGTACTGACCATTTCCTGTTTTGGGGTTTATGAAGTAAGGAACATACTGAGCAGAAGCATCATTTGTGTCACCGGAAGCAGAAGTGCCCTCTGCCCTCAGCCTTCTCTCCGATCTCCCATCCTCCTGTCTCTCCCCACTTCAATCCATACTTCACGCCACTGCCCAGATTGTCTTTGTCCAGAAATGCTCTGGGCATATTACTCCCCTCCTCAAAAATCTCCAGTGGCCACCAATCAGCCTATGCATCAGGCAAAAACTCCTCACCCTTGGCTTCAAGGCTGTCCATCATCTCGCCCCCTCCTACCTCACCTCCCTTCTCTCCTTCTCCAGCCCAGCCCGCACCCTCCACTCCTCTGCCGCTAATCTCCTCACCGTGCCTCGTTCTCACCTGTCCCACCGTCGACCCCCGGCCCACGTCATCCCCCTGGCCTGGAATGCCCTCCCTCCGCACATCTGCCAAGCTAGCTCTCTTCCTCCCTTCAAGGCCCTACTGAGAGCTCACCTCCTCCAGGAGGCCTTCCCAGATTGAGCCCCCTCCTTCTTCTCCCCCTCCTCGCCCTCCCCATGCCCCCCGCCTTACCTTCTTCCCCTCCCCACAGCACCTGTATATATGTATATATGTTTGTACATATTTATTACTCTATTTTATTTGTACATATTCTATGTATTTTATTTTGTTAATATGTTTTGTTTTGTTCTCTGTCTCCCCCTTCTAGACTGTGAGCTCACTGTTGGGTAGGGACCGTCTCTATATGTTGCCAACTTGTACTTCCCAAGCGCTTAGTACAGTGCTCTGCACACAGTAATTGCTCAAAAAATATGATTGAATGAATGAATGAATGTTTGTCTAGCCAGGAGGGGTCGGTCAGCTCCTGGAGACATGGCGAGAGCTGGTCCTGGGGGCAGTGGCAAGAGCCTGAGGAGGCCACTGCCGGCTCTGGCTCCCCGGACCCCAGCGGACCAGCTGAGTTCTGGAGAGCGGCAGGGGTCGGCTCTGCCTCTCTGTTCCCCCGACCCGTGATCGGGACAGGCTGGGGGGTGGGGGTTCACTCTAGTGATGGGGCATGGTGCCGAGATGGTCCCCGTGACTATGTCTCAGGGATGCCATGAGTCCAGCCCTGTGGGCCCGGCCGCCTGGCTCCTTGAAGCCGCTACTCCCTCGGCCTTTGGGTCCAGTGATCCTTGCTCTTTGACACCTTGGTCTCTGGGTGATGTGCCCAGACCCACACCCCTAAGGCCACGGGGAAGGAGAGCCACCACCTAGAAGGGGTGAGATTATGTTTAGAATGCTGTGATCGCTGGTGTTTTGAACAGTTCCTGGGGAAAGACGTTGGTGGCCATTGATTCTTGTGGATTGGATTTCTCTGGGCAGTCCTTGGATGGAAATGCATTTGAATAACTTAGTAGGTATCGTAATAAATCAATGTATCAATAAATTGATCGGTAGTGAAATGCAGGTGTGGGTCTGTGTTAGAAAATGTTTTGTGTGTTTTCTGAAGTTTCGTCTGTTTCTCCTTGAATGCTACACTGAATTCTCAAAGCATTTAATGGGGTTTGAAGTATTCCTATTTTTATCGAAAACACCTGAAGATACTTGTGTGTGGTTTTAGCGTGGGTTGGTATTTTCTCTTGATGCCACGTTGGCGTAGAAATGCCTTGGTAAGAGGTTACTTGGGGAGCCATGGCTTATTTATTCCCTCTCTTTGGTTTCCATTGGGTTTTCCCTTCCCGGAGAGGAAGGTCTAGCAGGTAGGAAGGAGTAGCGTCCGTGACCTTCATCTTAAGAGCCCGTTTTGTTTTTCTGGACCTAACAGCTGGAAGCAGCCTGTCCAAGAAGAGCAATTGGGTCGTCTGGCATGAAGCGAGCGCTTCCGTTCTACTATGGCAGGATTCGCACTGGGCGGGCTTCTTGGCCAGAAACAGGGAGAGAAACGAAAGAGGATGAGTTTCGACACTCTGTGGTAGCTATTAATAAGGATAATGATAATGGTATTTAAGTCCTGACTGTGTGCTGAGTTCTGGGATAGAGCCAAGACATATTAGCCAAGGTGCACACAGTCACTTTTAGCCTCGCCTTCCCGGAAAAGGGGCAAAGGGAATAGAATCCTCATAAAGAATGCGCAGGCGTCAGTGGCAAGCCGAGGTTTCTGAATTCCTGGTTGTTTCCCAAACCCATCCACTGATCATGGTTCTTCGGATCTATGTATTTAAATGGAAAGCAAGTGTGATCCGGTAGGCGTGGAAGGGGAGGTCTCTAAAGAATGGTGATGGTGGCATTTTGGTACAGGGGAATGTGTGGTCAAGTGATTTTTTTTTTTTTTTTTTTGAGGTATCAAAATTATTGCTGAAAGGCTTCTTAAGGCCCAAAGACCAGGAGACCCGAGCTGGCAGCAGCAGCTGCTACTGCTGAGTTTTCAGTCTGGTGGAATCAGCTTCTTATGCATGGATAGCCTCCATTCTTTCTCCTTTCTCTCCTGCTCTCCTCCTCCTCTAGCTCTACGTTCTGCTTGACTGCCTTCGGTTGGCATTTGGTCCGGTTACGGAGCCTGCTTGGTTGGGTGTGCTTCGTGGGCTTGCTCCCAGGTCCAGTGCACTTTTCCGGGGCGGGTTTTCTGGACTGAGCCACATCCCCCCCACCGTTCCTGGATGAATGGGTGACAGCCCAGTCTGTCCCTTGACCGGCAGTAGGATGTGTTTTCCCCTGTGGGGTGTCTTTGCCAGACCCCGTGGAAGCCTTGAGTTTTTAGTGAGGATCAGGAAGCACTGCCAACCTGCAGGAAATTGGAGCATCTGAAAGGGCAAGGAGCAGAGAAGCTAGAAAGGCAGCAGCATGGTAGCCATTCGGATTGTCTTGGGGGGGGAACCTCCAGCCCCCCACACCTTCCTCCAAAGCCATTGAGTTCCCTCAGGCACTGCTGCCAACAGGCTGGGCCATCATCATCATCCCCTCATCTCCTGTCACATTGCTGGTGCTCCCTGCCAGGCCTCCTTCTCCGTCCCTGCCACGTCAGGTCCCTCTGGGCTGGGCCAGCTCCCCCTTTCCTTTGGGACATCGAGTCAGCTGCCTCACTCATATACTGTCTGAGACCGACTCTGAGGCCCTTGCTGAGAGGTACGGGAGGGAGGGCAAGTGGGGAATGGACTCTTAAAAACTTTAACCCTCTTTCCTCCTCCCCCAGCCACCAACTCAGGCCAATCAATCAATGGTATTCATTCATTTAATCATATTTATTGAGCACTTACTGTGTGCAAAGCACTGTACTAAGTGCTTGAGAGAGAACAATATAACCACAGACACATTCCTGCCCACAGTGAGTGCAGAGTCTAGAGGGGAGACAGACATTAATATAAACAAACAGAATAAATAAATTACAGTTATATACAGATATATACATATGTGCTGTGGGGATGGGAGGGAGGGTGAATGAAGGAACAAGTAAGAGCAATGCAGAAGGGAGTGGGAGAAGAGGAGAGGAGGGCTTAGTCAGGGAAGGCTTCTTGGAGGAGATGTGCCTTCAGTGAAGTTTTGAAGTGGGGGAATGGTATTTATTGAGTGCCCACTGTGTGCAGGGTACTGTATTAAGCACCTGAGTACAATACAACAGTTGGTAGACACGCTCCCTGCCTACAGTGAGCTTACAGACTAGAGAGGGAGACAGATGTTAGTATGAATAAATAATTTATAGGCCACTAGAACAAAATGGAGAATGACAGCAGGTTCTGCGATTCTGACTTTTCCTCAGTGACCCTGCACAGATCAGTTGCTATGGGACTGTCCACTTCCCCATGCCCAGGTTTGTTCCCAGCCTTCCATTCCCCAGCTCCAGTGGGGGCCCTTGCCTTGGGTGGGGTGGGATTTGGGGAGCAGTAATTCTGGGTTCACTCTGCCCACCCACTGTGTGCTATGAACTCAGTCAGTGAGTGGTATTTATTGAGCGCTGTGAACTCCATCCCTGTTCTGACCCAGCCTGCGGCATCCTGGCTCATCCGATCCTTCCTCTTGTGGAACTGCTCCGTCCCCCTGACTGTTCTGGCTGACCCCTGCCCCTTCTCTCACTCCGTTTATGGATTTGTTGGTGTCTCACATCCTTCCTAAGAGTTCATCCTATTTATTCATCAATCAACCCAATCATTTGTATTTTTTGAGCTCTTACTGTGTGCGGGGCACTGTTCTAAGTGTTGGGGAGAGTACAGTGTAACAGAGTTGGGAGACATGTTCTCTGCCCACAATGAGAAGGAAAGGGCCCCCATTATCTTCTAAACCAACACAAGGTCTGCAGTGACAGTGTCCCTGAACAGTCTAGCATGAAGAGCAGGGTTGGTTTTGATCTTTTCTTGGGAAAAAAAGGGCTTCCTCCTTTAAACTTATCACTGTAAAAGAGAAAAATCTCACCAGCTCAATCTGAAATGAATGTTTGTATAAGGAGATTCTACTTCCTGCAGCTTTATTTTGGAAACATTCCCCTAGACAAATCAGCCTAGGTTGCTTTGTCCCCAGTTTTCTCCGAACCCCAGGCTGTGTCCAGATATCGCCAACGCATGTCCACAGATCGCCAATCCCTGGGTCTGTCCTGATATTGCCAGTCCGTGTCCAGAGATTGTTTGTCCGTCCCCAAATCGCTTATACCTGGGTCTGTCTGGATTCTGCCAGTCCACGTCCAGAGACGGTTTGTCCGAGGACCTGTCCGAACCCCAGGAAGTGTGCAAACATCGCCATTGAGGTGCACACCACCCGGGTTGGTTGATTGATTGATTGACACCCACAAGAGTGGTCAGGGCCGTCAGCACCGGTGACCTTTGCGCCTTGGCCATGCTCAGGTTTTGGCGATGAGGCTGATGTGGGTGGTATTGCATCCTCGTGCAAGGGGTTCCCTATGTCGTGGGCACAGCCTGGGGCCCTCTTTTCTTCAGCTGCATCACGTTGGGCATCACTGGCCACTGGGACGGGGTCCGGCGAGGTGGAGGTCTGTCCCCTGCCCTTCAGGCCTTCACCACCTGAGCAGGCTATGCCAAGCTGCTGGAGGGTGAGCCCAGTGGGGTGCCCCACTGAACAAACCGGAGAAGCCTCTGACCGCAGGGACAAGTGCTCCGAGCACAACTCCCCAGGGATGGCTGGGACATCATCGCAGCCTTTGGGCAAGCGGGTGGTCCATCTTGCTTTGCTGGCTCTGCAGATCACCGTGGGTGTCTGGCTGGGCCCAGGGCCCGATCCCCAGCAGGCAGCCGAGGGACCACGCACCGGTTCTGGGACGGGAGCCGGGGGATCGTCGTGGTGTCCCAGACGGCTGGAAGGTGTTCTGGCACCAGTTCACTTCTCACCCTCCTCCATCGTGGCTGTGAAGGCTGGGTGGAACAAGACTGGTCCTGTTCCACAATCCCGGCTTCCCTCCCCGGGGATGGAACAGGATCAGACAGGTCACCTCCGACTCTGCCGCGACCAGCCCAGCCATTGTGTAGTAGCTCCAGGGTCTTGATAAGGATTGCGGGGTGGCCAGACCTCGGCGACTGCTGCCAGGAAACCCAGGCCTGCCGGGGCGTCGCCTCATCGTTGCAGCTTGGGGCTCTTGGTGGTCCCTGCCCGTCTCCAAGAACTGCTTCCTCCGGGCTCACGTCACACCGGGCAACTGCGGTGTGCCCACCTCAGCCTCATTCCCAGAGCACGTGATTCCCATTGCTCTTCAATAGCTGGTTCTGCCAGTAAGGGGCGGATGGCGGCTCGGGCAGATGCGCCGGGGGCGACCCACGCTTCCTGGCCTCCGGTTTTCAGACGGTTAGGTTGTCGGGGTGAGAGGGAATGGAAAGTGTTGCTTGGATCTACCTCCAAGGAGCAGTCTGAGCCTTAGTTTACACTTTGGTAACTAATTGAACCCTCAAGAATTTTCAGTTTTGTAATAGTAACAACTGTTGTGGTATTTAAGCACATACTATGTGCCAAGCACTAATACAGGGGTAGATGCAAGATAAATCAGGTCAGACCCAGCCTTTGTTTTTTGGCGGTGGGTTGGAGAAAGAGCAGAATGGCAGTGAGGAGTCAAGGATAACAGGACAAAGGACACTGGCTGTATGGTTGGAGGATGACCGGAGGCAGGGGTCCATGTAAAGTGTATGGGTGACCTACGACTCCCAGCATTTCCTGTCTTCCCTGAGCAAAGTGTGATTTGGGAGGGATCCCAGGGGCCCTTCCTGGGGGTCGAGTGCCTGGTTCCTGCCTACCCCACTGGTTTGTAAGTAAGCCCGGAAATGGGGCTCTCCTCAAACTCGGCAGCCCTGCAGGGACAGAGTCCTGCCATGGAGTTGGGCTGGGGGTGCCATTAAGCCACCACTCTGGGGCTTGCCTGGCTGCAGCCAAGGCTCGTAGGCCCCAGCCACAGGGGACCCCCCCCAGTGGGCCCACTGGGTCTGGAGTGGCTGAGGACCCTGAGCAGGCTGGTGGGTCAGTCCCCTGAGGCCTGACGCTGAGTTGGATCCAGGCTGTCCATCCCCTCTCTCCCTTTCCTGTGAACCTCATTCCTCTCCCACTAACAGCCCAGCCTGCACACTGCACTCCACATCCATCTGTGTACGGCACCTCCATCTCATCTCTTTCATCACCGACTCCTCGCCCTCCCTCCCCTCCACCTTGAATCCCACAGACCACCTCTCTCCCATCCTTAAAGCCTTCCTAAAATTTCCTGTCCTCTGAGGCCTTCCCTGACTAAGCCTCATATCCCCACATATTTGCTCTCCCTCCCAGATCGCCTGTGCACTCAGTTCTATATCCTTTAAGCTCTTGGATTCTCTCTGCACCCCAGCACCACATTACTCTTAGACTCTTTGGGGGACACCTTACCACAGCCCAACAACACTGATGTCCATATCCCTTATTCGCAGCCTGAAATTTATTTTAATATCTGTCTCCCAGACTAGACTGTAAACTTCTTGAGGAAAGGAATCGTGTGTACCAAATTTGTTGTTTTATTTTCTCCTCAGTGCAAGCTTGTTGTGGGCAGGGATTGTGTCTGTTATATTGTACTACTATAGTCTCTAAAGTGCTTGGTACAGTGCTCTGCACACAGTAAGCACTCAATAAATACGATTGATTGAATGAATTAAATATCATTGATTTAATCAGGTGGATCCAGACCTATGGATCGACTGGCACTTCCTCCAGCCTTTGAGATCATCTGCCAGTGCGTAACTCAAGCCCGATTTCCCCAGAAGCCATCCAGGAACGGGTGGATGGGGACAAGCCGCCCGCTGCACAGAGCCTCCGGGGAGCCCGCTGCCACTGGTTGTCCGGTGGGCCGCAGGTGGCCACGGAGCCGGTAGGCTGATGGGGTTCCCAACAGGCAGCAGATACTGTACGCTTTCAAGTCATTTTCAATAGAATGTTACATGGCACTCGGGATTCCTGAAACACTGGAGGTTGCATAGTTTCCCTTTGAAATGAAGTTAAACTTTCATAACCGTGGCTGCTACTTTGCAGAAGGTTGCCAGTGTTGTGACTCACGGAAGATCTACCCTTTGTGTTGGTTGGTAATGTAAACTTGGGCTGGCAGCAGGCTGGGCTGCTTTCTTTCCAGACACGCAATAACCCGCTTACAAAACATTGGTATGCAAACCAATGGAATGGCCTTCTTGGGTTATCACAGTTTTAGCTCCTTTTGGGTCCACTGGGTTCCCTGGTGTCAGGATGAAAACACACTTTGGTTGTGAAATCCCCCAGATGCACTGAGCGTTTTAATTCTCCCCAGTGGAATTACCTCATTTGAATCCTTGCAGGTGTAGTTGTGGAGGAAACCAGAGGAGGTGAACACCTGAGAGACCTAAGATGTTGAATCATTACAGGACGCAGTTACACAGTGGCCTTCGGTCACTTTAAATGTTAGACCCATTTCAGTCAGAGTTCATTTTTTAATGAACAGTTTGTCATCACTTTGAGTGACTGTTGGCATTCTGAAGAGAGAAGCAGCATGGCCTAATGGGTAGAGCTTGACCCTGGCAGTCAGAAGGACCTGGGTTCTAATCCCGGCTTTGCCACTTATCTGCTGTGTGACCTTGGACAAGTCACTTGTCTGTGACTCGGATCCCTCATCTGTAAAAAGGGAACTAAAACTGTAAGCCCCATGTGGCTCATGGACTGTGCCCAACCTGATTAGCTGGTATCTATCCCAGGGCCTAGCTTCATTGCTTCATTAGTATGGGCTTAACAATTACCATATAATAAAAAAAATTGGTGGGCTTCCTGTGCCAGAAAATCAGCAGTAACAATGTGTCAGAGCAAACACCCAGCCTAAAGTTTTAGCACAAGAAGATGAAGTGCTTGATTGCCAGTGGCTAAACATGACTCAGCCTACAGCTCAGGTTCCTTTCTTGGAGTGTGGGCCCCAGAGAGGCATGGAGTGGAGGGACTGGACAGAGGTTCCTACTCCTCCTTGCCGTTGGCCCTTTTGGTTCCATTTAATTACCGTGCCGGTCTCCAGCGGGTCTGTGTAATGTCAGGGAGGTGCACAGCCTCTTAATGGTGGCCAGTTTTCAATTGATGGTATTTAATGAGTGCTTACTGTGTGCGGGGCACTGTACTAAGCTCTTGGGAGAGTACAATTCAATCCTTTGGGACACAGACTGTGTCCAACCCGACTAGCTTGTGTCTACCCCAGTACTTAGTAGAGTGCCTGGCAACAGAATATGCACTTAACAAATACCAGAAGAAAAAAAAAGAGTTGGTAGACACGATCCCTGCCCACAAGGAGTCTAGAGACACGTCTTGCTTCTAGCCTCCAGTCCAGACGGGGAGGATATCTCTGAGGGGGCCTCAGGGTCTGGACCGGGAGAGTATCGCCACAGGGGCCAGTGGCCATTGCCGCCGAGAGAATTGAAATGGCAGCGAGCCGGGTGAGGGGAAGGCATGTTTTGGAGATCCTGGAAACCAAAACTCTAACAGCGCAGATGAAGCAATGCACAGTGGGGAGGCGGTGGCAAACCAGATTAGGCAGCTTGTTTTTGAGCAAATTCTTCAAAAAGACCAAAAGTCTCAGAGTAATAATAATAATAGTAATAATTGTGGTATGTGTTAAGTGCTTACTATGTGCCAAGCACTGTACTAAGCGCTGGGGTGAATACAAGCAAATCAGGTTGGACACAGTCCCTGTCCCATACAGGGCTCACAGTCTTCATCCCCATTTTTCAGATAAGGGACCTGAGGCACAGAGAAGTAAAGTGACTTGCCCAAGGCCATTCATTCAATCATATTAATTGAGCGCTTACTGTGTGCAGAGCACTGTGCTAAGCGCTTGGGAAGTACAAGTTGGCAACATATAGAGACTGTCCCTACCCAACAGTGGGCTCACAGTCCACACAGCAGACAAGTGGCAGAGGCAGGACTGGAAATCATGGCCTTCTGATTCCCAGGCCCATGCTCTATCCCCTACACTAGGCTACTTTTACAGGGTAGGCAAGAAGCATCAGGCACTGTGACTCCCGGCCGCAACCACGACATAGAAAACATTCATTCAGTCGTATTTATTGAGCACTTACTGTACTAAGCGCTTGGGAGTGTCCTAGTTGGGTCAGATGTCCTAGTTGGGTCAGACTTTCACCTGCTTGGAGGCAGAGGGCCAGATCCTCGGGACTTTCCAGGGTCCCTGGACCCCAGAACACAGTTTTGTTCCCATCAGAGCAAGTTTTCAATCAATCCGGTCACCTCGCCTGCATTTGTAGAAAGGTCTGGTGGGCCCAGGCTTCCATCTTTCAGTCCAAATCCACCTGCCTGGATAACTGGTGAAGTGAGGGAACCGAGATTCTCCTGGGACCCGCTTGGCAGAGATCTCTCTCTCTCTTCTGTGCCCTACACTTCCGCCAGTCCCCCTCCCGCCGGCCCTCAGCCAGTGAGCTGCGGGAGTGTGTTAGCACAGGCTCGGCAGCCCGAGGGTCCCTGGAGAATCATCAGACTGTTCCCCTAGGTCACTAGGGAGGTTTCTAGGAATAGCTTGAGTGTGAGGGGAAGGGAAAAAAACCTTTATGTCAAAACCAAATTGTTCCTCCCAGCAACTGCTGGGGCCTGGGCTGGACAGGCCACATGGCGCATCATTTCTGGTTTTAGAGCCCAGTTTATCTAGATGCCAGGGGAAGCGATGACCCAAGATGGCTGCTCATTTCCTGGAGAAGATTTGGGTTTTGACCCTGGAGAACAGGGTGCGCAGCTGCAGTCAGGGAAGTTTTGGGGGTTCAGATAGATCTCCTGCGACCAACAGGCCTGGGTAAGGTGAGAGGAAGAGAATCTCCAGGGGCAACTTGCTTCCGGTCGTGCTTTCGATCTTGGAAGGGGCCTGGTCGCAGCCCATGCTTGCCTTCGGAACCCACAAGTCCAGGCTTGGAAAGAATGAGACCGTGGGGCCTAGATCCCATCCTCAGCCTGCTGTCTTGTTGCTTGGCCATTGGAGAGAAAGCTCATTGTGGGCAGGAGGGGAATGTGTGTCTCGCTTCCGTTTTACTCTCTCGGTGCATTTAGGACAGTGCCAGGCGCTCAGTCAGTGCTCAGCAAATCCCTTTGACTGATTGATCAATCAGTTGGCAGACCATCTCTCCTTGGGCCCAGGGCCTGTTGTTGCAAGAGCTGAGTAGTGTGGCTGCTGGGAAGACCGTTGCTCAGACTTTTTTCTTGGGTTTGAGCATCAGATGTTGCGGGGCTCCCCTCAGGTGTGCAAGGTCTGGAAATACTAACTTGGTGCATTTTCGGACTTCAAACAAGAGACGCAACACATAGCCAGCAAAAGCTTTGTTTTGACATCTTTTTTATTGAATCACGCCTGCCAGTTGGCTTCTGAAGCGGCTGCAAAACAATGACCACATGTTGCGTTCATTAGTGCTCTGACAGACGCGGCCCCAGAGCTGCCACATTAGACCCCCACCTCTCCCCACCCCCGGAACTGGGGGGTGTCTGGGGCCCCGCTTCATGAGGGGGAGGGAAGCCGATGGGATCATTTGGAAACCGGTGTCATGGGCAGAAAGCAGATGGGCACATCTCTTTTCTGTGGAAGGGAGAGGCAGGGACTGAGGGCCTGTTCGGCTTTGGGGAACCTGATCGGTAGTAATGCTGATGGATCTGCCCGAACCGTTTCCGACGTTCAGGGAGGAACCCTTTTTCCAGTGGCTTCCAGAGACAACTTTTGAGGGCACTTGTCTGTCATTTTCTTCAAATCCTCATTTGTTTAAGGGCCTCCGGAATGGACCAGCTACCTCGATCTGGTGTGGCCAGACCCATGGCCTGCCGGGCTTGGGACCCCTCAGCTCTGGGGGGCTGGGGTGCCTTGTCCGACCACCGGGTGGTTGGCTAGGCTTCTGGGCTGAGGCCAGGGGTGTTGTCTCCCCCCTGCCCCCCTGAGCCGACTGGCGAGGATAACCGGGGCAGGGTGAGCAAGAGGTGGTGGAGCGGCCGGTTACCGGTGACCAACAGATCACCCAATGGATCGCATGGGCTGCGTTTCTTCATTGTTTCTGACGCCAGAGGGTTAGCCCCTCCCTGAAGCAAGCCGACACTTTTCTCTGGATCCCACCCCCTTCCGGTGTTCGGCCCTCTCCTTCTCCGGTTCCCCTCTTCCTTTCCCTCCTCTCCTGCTCCCCTCTCCTCCCCCTCCCCCTTTCTACTTTCCTCCCCCTTCTCCTTTTCCCCTTTCTCCCCCTCCCCTCCTCTGTCTCACTTTTTCTTCTCTCTCTTTCTCTCTCTCCCCTCCTTCCCTTTGTAACCTCCTCTTACTTCTTTCCCCCTTTCCTCCCTCTCTCCCTTTTCTTCCCCATTTCTCTTCCCCTCCCTGTCCTGCCTGTCTCTGTCACTCCCTGTTTTCTGTAAGTAAGCAGGCAACTTTTTGGGGGGCCTCAGTGCAAGGAGGCCGGAGAAGAGGAGCGTCTGGAGGGGTTTCCGTCTGTGCCAGCCAGCAGGGTTGTGTGGCGGCCCGCTGGCCAGGAAGAGTCTGTCTGCTTGGAATTCCAAGTGTGCGGAAACTCCGGCTGGGCGGCGGGAAGTGGAGTCGGGAGCAGTCGCTAGTGCTGGTGGCTCGGGTCGACCATGGAAGACAGCCCACCCGATCTCGGCCTCGCTTCCCTGTGTGACTCTGCTGCACTGCTCAGCTTCTGCACCGGTAACGTCGCTCTCTCCTCGCGGAAACTAGGCACAGAACCAGCCTCCGTCAGAGGGAGGCTGGCGGCAGAGCGGAAGGGGACACCCCAGCCCTTTGTCTTGTTCTCCTCCTCCTCCTTTTTCTCCTCCTCCTCTTTCATTTCCTCTTCCTCTGCCTTGTTCTTCTGCTGCTTTTCCTCCTCCTACTTCTCTTCCTTCTCTTTCTCATTCTTCTCCTCTTCCTCCTCATCCTCCAGTTTATCCTTTTTGTCCTCACTATCCTCCTCTTAATCTTCTCCTTGTCCTCTTCCACCTCCCCCTAATCTCCATCCTCCTCCTCATAATAATGGTGATATTTAAGTGCTTACTTTGCGCATTGAAGTAAGTTCTGTGGTAGATACAGGATAATCAGGTTGGGCACAACCCCTGTCCCACACGGGGCTCACAGTCCAGGGGGAAGGGAGAACAGGGATTGAATTCCCAATTTACTGAGGCACAGAGAGGTTAAGTGCAGGGAAGTGGTGGAGCTGGGATTAGAATTCAGGTCTCCTGACCCATAGGTCCGTGCTCTTTCCAGTAGGCCATGCTGCACTGCCCAGCCCAGCCCCACCTGCAACCCCTTTGCCAGCCATTTGCAGGCAAGGTTATCTCCTTGGGATTTAATTTAGGGACAGGGAGCCCAGGGCCATGGGACCCCACAGGTAAGCATTGGTCTGCTCCAAGCCCAGGAAGCCCCGCTGAGAGGGGGCAAATGAAAGTGATCACTTGGGAACAGATCCTTCTACCACAGAAAGGTCACTCTCTCAGGAAAACCAGATGATGTGTCTGGGCACTCACTGAGTGTGGGGCACTGGACCAGCAAACAATAGGTTCCCTGACTGCAAAGAGCTATCATTCCAACAGGGGAGACAGACCTGAAAGGGAGCAGAATATTCCATTGAGTGTATAAAAGAGAAGCAGCATGGCCTAGTGGTTAAAAGCACGGGCTTGGGAGCCAGAGGACCTGGGTTCTAATCCCAGCTCTTCCATTTCTCTGCTGTGTGACTTTAGGCAAGTGACTTCAATTTTCTGTGCCTCATTTTCCTCAACTGCAGTATGGGGATTCAATATCTGTTCTCCCTCCTACTTAGACTGTGGGTCCCATGTGGGACTTGTATCCACCCCAGAGCTTAAAACAGTACTTGGCACATAGTAAATGCTTAACAAATACTGTAAACGAAAAAAAAAACGAATCAACCTCTACATGTTAGTGTTAAGTATAGGTACAAATAAATTAGTAAGAGCTAGAGAGGCCTGATGGGTTGATGTGACTTGAGATGCTGGAAATTGAATAGGGAATGTGGGTTAGAGGAGGTAGGCTTTCAGGGGGCTGAGTGTGGGAGGTGAGCTAAGGCTGTTGGGTTTGGGGAAGGAGTTTTCAGTCGAGGGAACAGCCTGAGCTAGGGGACGGAGGCCGGAGAGTCGAGAGAAAGATTGTTGCTTAAAGTTCGGCTTAAGCTGGAACAAAGGCGGTGAGATGGGGAATAGCGGAAGAAGAGAGCACATGAGTGAGGTGGGGCCAGAGAGTGGAGAGCCTTGAAGCCCCAGTGGGAGGTGTTTTTGCTTCATGCAGAGAGACCCAGGGAGCCTTCGGAAGGAATCGAGGAGCAGAGAGGCATGGGTAGAGTGACGCCTTGGGGAGACAATCCAGGCACCGGCAGCGTGGGTTTAGATTGGAGGGGGAGAGGCTAGAGGCAGGGAGCCCGGCATGGAGGCTGACCCAATAGTTCAACTGCGCAGTGACCAGAACCTGGATCTGGGCAGGAGGGTTTGGGTGGAGAGGGAGGGGCGGGTCTGGGAGATGTAGTGGAGGAGGGTGTGGCAGAGTTTGGCAGTAAAATGAATGTGAATGTGAGAGTTGAAGATGAGCCAGGAGTCAAGGAAGACGCCGAGGTTTGAGGGCTTCTGGGACGGGTGTGGATGGTGTTGTCGGATAGGATGGAAAAGGGAGGAGGAAAGCTGGAAGGGAAGATCTTTCTTTTAAAAAGGAGCATGGCTTTTGTGTCTAAATGAAACCGTCATAGCGGATCTTGCGACTCAACCCACAGTTGTGTCACGCAGAGTGTGCCAGACACTCGGAAGCCCCTGAAATGAGCAATGTATGTTGCAGTTGCAAAATAAGTGAGAATAGGTGACTTAACTTCTGCTGAAAAGTTTTTTCTGTATAATACGTATTTCAAATAGGTACTTTTGAAAGTAAAATATGTTGGCAAAAAATCCAAAAGGCTCATTAATCAGTGGAATATATTGAATGCTAACTCTGTGCAGAACACTGTACTAAGCACTTGGGAGAGTATAGTCGATGTGAAGGAGAAGCTGGGTTCCACTGGGGCTGGAACCCAGGACCTTCTCTGTGTAAAGCAGATGTGGTAATCACGAGAGAGTGATTTGGGATATGCTGTGTAGGGTGGGGCTGTTGTATATTAAAATAATGGATTTTTCTAGGTCCTTCAAAGTAAATGAAATTGTCTACATGTCTTTGGCAGTATTTAACCATTATATTTCCTTTAAGAATTTATAATCATTATTTTTAGATAAGTCATTAGACGTGTGTGTGCGTTTGTGTGCATGCACACACGTGTGCATGTGCAGGGACTATGCACCAGATATTCATTTTACCCTAGGTGCTGGACAATGATAAGTACCATTATTTTTGGAAATCGACTTTTTTAATGTACTTTACCTGTTGCCGATGAATAATCAGTTTTAAGAACCTCAAAATGTGGAACTAAGACATTTCAATCCTGTAATGTGCAGCTGTGATTTTTTTCATTTATTTCAGTTTTATTGGTAAGGGAGAGGAAAAAAGATGGGGCGGGGGAGGACGTGGGGCCGGGACCGCAATTCCTCTCTCCTTTGATTGGGAGAGGGCACACTTAGCTCAGTGAATTTGATGAGCGTCTGGAATGGAGATGGGGGTGAGGACAGTTGGAAGTCTCTGTCCCCTTTCCTTGGCACGAATGGTCTCCCTTGTCCCGTCCCCCCACTGGGACCCCTGGGACCTGACCATCTGACTCACCATTCAATCACACCGATTAACTGGACCGAGACTTTGGAGGGGGAAGAATTCTGTCCCACACCTCCCAGTGTCTGGATGTAACGCACTAAACAACACAGCAAGTACTGCTGGGCCTCTGGCTCTGCTGCTTTCCACGTGGAGGTTCAGAGCTGACTTGGCGCTGGAGATTCCAGGGGCTCCTGAGAAGACATTTTTAACTCCCCCCCGACACACTGGGCTACTCAACTTGGTACATCCCGACAAGAGGGAGGGAACTGGTTGCCTTTGTAGAAATGAGGTCGGCCCCTCTCCACCCCAACGATTTATTCTAAGAGTAGCACCCCACACACACACCCTTCTGGGAAGGGCCGGGAGAGTTTCGAGAGGGCCGGCCTTGAAGCAAATCACTTGTACATCACTTCCCACCCCCTGCCTCCCTGCCACTCGCCCCACATTCCAGCTGAGAGCAAGCTGGGGCCAGACTTTTCCTTCTGAGCGACCACCCGTGCCCTGCCAAGCGACAGCGGCAGCTGGCAACACTTGGATTGAAGAGCCGTGTGCCCAGAAACGAGCCAGTGCCGCCCCTTGGTTCTGGAGCCCCGTTGGAGCGATTGAGCCATCTGGCGATCTGCTGGCCGAGCACTGTAATGATTGAGAGGCCCAGCTAGGTGTTTGTGAAAGCCCCTGGCTTCGAAGGAGCTGGAACCAAAAGCGCATAAGAAATAGAAATCCACCTCAGGTCGATTAAGTGCTGGGAGGGGGCGGTTTGAGAGGAGGTTGAATAATCCTCCGGGCCGAGTAACTTAGAGGCCTGCATTGGGCCCAGATTCCCCAGCTGAGAGGGGTCCAGGTCTGCATCTGGCCTGTGGGATTAAACCAGACCAATAGACGCCCAGCCCCCTGCCGTACGTCCAGCCCCCTGCCATGCGTACTGGGCTCCGCAGCTCCAGGGAAAAAGCTGGAGCTTTTCTCTGCAACTCCGTCTGGGTGGAGGTTCCCCTGGAAGGGGAAACCTCCTGCCGGCCGAGCTGGGGGAGAGCTGCCGGGGACTCCTGCCCCCGCCCTCGTTGGCCGGGGGCCCTGGCGTGTTTCTCCGGGCACAGCTGTGGCCGGCTCAGCGGCTGCTGCTTTCGAGGGATCGCCAAGAGCGTTGCCGTTCACCCTTCTCACGCCCAGATCGCTGTCTGGTTGCTTTTCCTCGGGAATGACGACGGCTGTGACGGGACGATCTCCCACCCAGATCCTGGGGCGGCCAGGCAGGAGGGGAGTCTGTGGCACCCGTGGACTCGCAGGGGGTCCAGGGTAGCAGGGCTGAGTCAGGCCTGCCAGCTGGGTGGGGATCACCAGAGCCAGAGATGGGGAGCGAGGGAAAGGAGCCAGCTGCACCCGGACCCCGTGGCTCCTCCTGTCCTCTCCGGCCAGCTGATTGGTGAAACTGGCCTGGGGTGGTCCGCCAGCACCAGAGAGACCAGATGGGCAGTTGCCTTGATGACCCCCAGGAGATGGCAGTGTGGGAGAATGGGAGATTTGCTTCCTGCAGCGTGGGGCTCTGCTGCCCCTGGGGATGTAGCAATCAATGTCTCGTGGCCACCTGTGTCTGTCGGGTGGCCCTGCTCCACGAGCCCTCCCAGGAGCATCGATACCTGGGAACGGGGCCCGCAAAGCTGTCCCAGACCTTCCTTTTAGTCACCCACAATGGGCTTTTTGTCTTCTCCATGGCAGTGTGAATTTCCAGGTCGCTCAGACAAGGAAAGGCAGAAGAAAACAAGGTCTGAAGCAGGGTGTGTGGCAGAGGGGTGACAAGAGGAGAGACTCCTGTGGGTCCAGAAGTCTCCTCTGCCTCCTCTTCTCCCCACAGGAGCTATATCTGTGCTGTGCATGCACACAGAAGTGCCATCTCCAAATGCTTAGGACATGGTTGGGGGGCGGGGGGGGGGGCGCGCACGCACGCGCGCGCGTGTGTGTGTGTGTGCGCGTGCGCGTGCGCGCGCACACCCGCGCTCAAGCATTCACACCCTGCCTGTTCAGTGGACCCTGTCCCCATGGAGCCAGACAGATTTTAGCAATGGGTTGTGGGGCGTTTAACTTGGGTCCTTCTCTCATCAGGTCCAGAGCAGGCTATGCGGGGGCACTGACCTGAAAGCAGGCCCTCTTTGTCCCCCTGCTCTCCTACATTGCCTGCCCTGATGTTGGTCTTGACACCGGTGATCTGAGTGGTGATGGAGAAACTGGGAGGGGATGGGATGGCGCCAGCAGGTCTCAGCCATGGGGGGCATCCATGCCACGGTTCTCTGACAGGACCCGTCCTCTTGGAGACAGGATCATTTGGGTTGGCACATTGGGTTTTGAGGGACTCTCGGGGCCGAGCCGTCCACCTTACCAAACGTTCCATCGCCTCCTGTCTCCGTAGACGACAGCATCTCGGCCACGAGTACGTCCGATGTCCAGGACCGCCTCTCCGCTCTGGAGCTGCGTGTGCAGCAGCAGGAAGACGAGCTCACCGTGCTCAAGGCCGCGCTGGCCGACGTGCTGCGCCGTCTCACCATCTCTGAAGAGACCGTGGCTGCCGGCAAGAAGGCAGCCACCGGCAAAGGTAAAATGTGGGGGAGAGGACGGTGGGTGCAAGTGTGTGTATGTGTGTGTGTGCATGTGTGTAAAGTGCAGATCCCTTCCTCCCCGACCCCAGTTCTCCACCAGCCATCCCCAGCTGAGGCTGAAGAGGGCTGGCTGTTGGCAAAGAGTTTTGCTCAGTTTTCTGTGCCCAAAAGAAATGAGGATGCGCCAGGGGTTTCTTCTTGCTGGGGGCAGCTGGCCCGGCTTATCCTTGGACTGAGGGATGGCCCTAGGTATCACTCTGGAGCTTCCTGGCCTGCAGGAAATGGCAGAAAGAGCTTGCTGGGGAGTAGGAATCCAGTGGAGCAGGGAGGCCGACCGAGAGACCCGGAGCGTGTCTGCTCCAAAGGAAACATTCCTAACTATGCAAGGCTGGGACAGTTTCAGACCCAGAACTGCATCTTGGTTGGCTCCTCCTCCAGATGGAGCTTGTCAGGAGACTGGAGCTGGCAGGCACTTTCAGCAGCAAGGCTGGTGGCAGCGTCCACTGCAGGGGAAGGCCGGAAGGCAGGCGGTTTCCCTAGAGGAGGCCCAGCTAGCTTGGGGGCGGACGGGCACTTGTGTACAAGGACGCGTGTACTTAAGCAAGTGGGTAAGTGCGTGGACAAGTGTATGCGTGAGTCTGTGTGCGTGGCATTAGCAGGTGCCCCAGCGGCTTTGTGCGTGGGTGCGGACCTGGGTTGGCGAAAGGTCAGTCAGTCAGTCAGTCATGTTTATTGAGTGCTTACTGTTGCAGAGCACTGTTCTAAGTGCTGGGGTGAGTACAGTATAACAGACACATTCCCTGCCTGCCAGAGTAGAGCGAATCCGACTGTTCTGGAAATTAATTCCAGGCCCTACCAGGTTGCCATCCTCAATTGAAATCTAAAATCAAGGGTTCCCCTGGGGTTCATCCCGCTCGTGTGGCCTCATCACAGCGCCCCCCCACCCCCGCCGCTATCGGCCACTGTTGTGAGCTAAGCCACCGATAGAACCCAGGGCACAACAAAGCCAGTCTTTAAAAGTGAAGGTTGGGGAGGTTGGTGTCCATCCTTCAAGTTTCCTTTTCCTTCTGTCTCTGGTGGACTCCCTGCTCTTCCTCCTCTTGCTCAGGCAATCAATCGATTGATCGATCATTGGTGCTTCCTGAGCTTCTTCTGATTCAGAGCCCGGCAGCCGGGGCCTGGGAAAGCACAATAAAAAGAGAGGCATTTGAGGAGTATGTGGCCTGTTGGGGAGACTGACAGACCCTAATTGATATTGAAACAATCTGTAACATCAAGAACACAAAAAAGAAAAACTCATTGGAGTATTTGAATTGGTGTATGTGGAATTGACGAGGGGGAGCCGTGGCCAATGTGCTATCACCTGGGATTTTCCAATTTTTTTCAAGTTGGGCAGACAGAAAGACCAATAGGTTTCACTGATAAATTCATGGACTGGGCGGGGGGGGTCATTGGGAGAAAGTCAGAAGTGTGGGATGGTTGGTTCCCAGCCCCCACTGCCCAGTGGTCCCTGCTACACTGTCCCGTGCATTCCTGGCCCCCATTGCACTACCCCAGGCTGTCCCAACGCTGCAGCAGGAGCTGGTTTTGTCAGTCAAGCAGTTGTATCTATTGAGCAGTTATTGTGTGCACAGCACTGTACTAAGTGCTTGGAAGAGTACAATATAACAATAAACAAAAACATTCCCTGCCCACAATGAGTTTAAAGTGTAGAGGGGGAGGCAGATATCTAATATAAATAAATTACAGATCTGTACTCAAGTGTCATGAGTCTCCCCATTATCATCATCATTATGATATTTAATAATTGCTTACTGCGTGTCAAGTATTGTTCTGAAGGCTAGAGCAGATACAAGTTATCAGGTTGCAGACAGTCCCTGTCTTGCATGGGGCTCACAGTTTAAGTAGGAGGGAGCTGGGATTTAATCCTCGTTATACAGTTAAGGAAACTGAGACCTAAAGAAGTGGAGTGACTTGCCTAAGGTCACACAGCAAGCAAGTAGCAGAGCCAGGATTAGAACCCGGTCCTCTGGCTCCTAGGTCCGTACTCTTTCCACTAGGTCGTGCTTCTTTTTCTTTTTCCATTAGCCAACAGCAGTTATTTCCCGTTTCTTCATTGGATGGTTGTGGCCAAATTCAGCTCCAGCAGGCGGTTTGTGGATGTCTTATTGTCTCCCTCACTATCCCTTCTACCAACCCGCTTATCCCTGCCCACGCTGCCTGATCAGGCCCGAAGAGGAGGGCTCATAACTCGATAGATCCCGTGCTCTGAAAATGTCCAAGTAGAGATGGAATTCATTAACCGTGTGAGGCATTCTTCCCGCTTTAATCTTTGGTGGTCGGCTCCAGGCCCGAGCGCCAGATCCCAGCTCTCATTTTACATCTAGCCTGCTGCATCTGGCCGTCCAGCCCAGGATGCTGGGTGCCGGCAGTTGCCTGAGCCCCAGCAGTTGGGCGCTGTGGCAGAAAGATGTGATCGGTCCCCGATACCCATTCCAGTTGGCTGGGGCTCTATTCAGGCCCCTCTCCCTGCCCCAGCTCACCCATTTGACCTCAGATCAGGCTGTTCCATGGTGGCCACGCTTGGGCATTGGCCTCCCACACCCATGGTGAATTGCCCCGAGCAGGGGTCCTGCCCAGGCTCCCGCAAGCTGTGAGAGTGCCATGGTGCCTGTATCCGTGCAGTTTCAGTAGTGGAGGATGGTGGTGTTATTGACTGAGATGGAAAAGTTAGTCGGAGGAGTGGGCTTGCTGCAGTTGGTCTGATGAGCAGAGTTTGGGAACAGGGCACTGCAGCTGAGTGCCTTGAGCTGGGCATCCACATGGCCTCGTCCGTGGTTTCTGGTTGATTTCCAGAGAGCAGTTTGGCCCGGAGCCCGTCTCTCAAGAAGAGTTTGAGGCCAGCCAGGCTGTGCCCTTTGTCGCACCCCTGCTGCAGAGCATAGACTCTATATCCTGACCTGAGCCTACTCTTCTCCTATTTGCCTCTAGGTCAGCCAGGCCTCCGGGAAGCCATTTCTGTGTCCTGCATTCCCAACGGCAGTGGCGGGAGCCGGAAAGGCCCGCACGGTGGAAGCTCGGTCTCTGTGGTCAGAAAAGAAACCTTTTCTTCTGCTGCTAAAAGGTACCCACTTTGGGCGGGAGGGGGGGCAGACCACCCACGGTCCCTGCTTTTTCGGAAGCTGGTTGGGACCAGCCTCCGCCCCCGTGGGCAGTGCAGTCGGAGTGCCAGGACAGCCGCACGGCCGGCATGGGGAAGATGAGAGCCACTCCTCTGGGAAAAGCAGCTCTGAGGTGGGACCCGGCGGAAAGGCCCTGGCCCATCTTGGACCAGGTGGAGGAGATGGGTTGAGTTCACATGGTGCCCATCTGGCTGAGGGGGAGACTGAGTCACGGAAAGGGGGAGGTGAAAGAGTTTGTAGGAGCCGGAGCGAGGGGTTACAGCTCACCTGGCTGTGGCTCACTGCTGGCCAGTTTTTCCTCCCAAGGTCTCCGAGCAGAATCCGGAACAACCTGGGGTCCGGCTGCCTCTCCCGAGGAGGAAACCGAGGGAGGGGAGACAAGCCCGGCGCTCGGCCAGTGGGGAGCAGTGCCGTAGAAACACCGACCGGCAGCTGGCTGCGGTCCAGTTGGGGATGATGGATTGACCTGTGGTGCTCCACCCTTGCCTCGGCCTGAGCAGGATGGCTGCAGTACAGGAGGAGAACAATTCTCCACCCTTTCCAAGCCACTCTGGGGCAGCAGGGGCAGTGCAGCTCGTGAAAGTTGGAGGCGTGTGAGGGCGAAAAGGCCACACTGCCCACCGGCCTGGGCCTCCACCCCTCAACAGGAAATGCAGCTGCCTTGGTGGCAGCCGCCACCATTTGGAACAGGCGAAGACTCACCCCTGACCTTGGGACAGCTCAAACCACCTCTGCAGTTGGGCAGGGGTGGGAGGAGGGGTTCTGGCTTGGCTGCCCAGCATCTGTCTTGAGCCCCAGCTCCAGGCTGTCTCCTGCCCGACTAACCCCGGGGCCTGTCAGAAACTCAGTCACTCCAGCACCCGCAGAGCACCAGTGGCATGCCAGATGGCAGTCTGGGAGTCTCAGGGAGGCAGGGCAGATTAAGAGCCAGAGGGGCAGCACTCAGTCAGTTAATCATATTTATTGAGTGCTTACTAATAATGGTACTTAATCACTTACTATGGGCTAGGCACTGTGCTACTAGAGAAGCAGCCTGGCTTACTGGAAAGAGCACGGGCTTGGGAGTCGGAGGACATGGGTTCTGATTCCCCCTCTGCCACTTGTCTGTTGTGTGACCTTGGGCAAGTCACTTAACTTCTCTGTGCCTCAGTTATCTCCTCTGTAAAATGGGGATTAAAAGTGTAAGCCCCACCTGGTACAACCTGATTGCCCTGTATCTACCCCAGCGCTTAGAACAGTACTTAGCACATAGTAAGCACTTAACAAATAGTATAATTATTATTTGCTAAGCACGGGGGTGGACACAGGCAAATCGAGTTGGTACACAGTCCCTGTCCCGTGTGGGGCTCACAGTCTTACTGCGTGCAGAGCACTGCACTAAGTGCTTGGGAGAGGACAGCAAAACAATGTAATTGACAGATTCCCTGCCCACAGAAAGCTTACAGTCTAGGGGGGGAGACAGACATTGATAGAAATAACAGATATGTACATAAAAGCTGTGGGGCTGGGAAGGGGGATGAATAAAGGGAGCAAGTCAGGGTGACGCAGAAGGGAGTGGGAAAAGAGGAAAGGAAGACTTAGGGAAGGCTTCTTGAAGGAGATGTGCCTTCAATAAGGCTTTGAAGGTGGGGCGAGTAATTGTCTGTCAGATATGAGGGCAGTGGGCATTCCAGGCCAGAGGCAGGATTGGGCAAGACGTCAGCGGCGCGATAGATGAGCTCAAGGTACAGTGAGAAGATTAGCATTAGAGTAGGGCGCAATGGCCAGGGGGCTGGGACCCGGGGAAAGAAGGAGCAGTGAGATTTCCAGAAGACACATTTCTGTGGTGAGGTGGTCTCGGTCGGACTTGGATCACGCCCCATCTCTCCGTACCTTGTTGTCGATTTCATTCCTGCCTGTGCCAGCTAAATTCCCGCGGTAACTGTCATCGCTTCAACCCTTTTTGTTCCGTTTTATAATTTTATTTTCCAGCGGTTCTGAAAAAAAGAAAGAAAAGCCTCCGGGACAGAGAGAAAAAACAGAGGAATGTCAGTCTAATGATCCGAGCCCCCAAAGGCCGGCACCGCCTTCTCCCCAGCCCTCGTCACAGCCTCTCCCAGCGCACAGGCAAACGCCACACCCCAGGGGCCCAGCTCCCGCCAAAAGGTTTCCCTGCCCTGCCCCACCTCCTACTCTCCCTTGCCCCCTCCCCGTCCCAATCCAGAACTTCAGCCTTCCTCTTCTGAACTGGAATGTGGTCAGAGGCCAGAATGCTTGCCCCCAGCAGGCAGGCCTGGCCTTCCAAGTGGTGTCCGCTCCAGTGGGGAGTGATTCCGCTGACTTGGCCTAGCCGTGCTCAGGGGTTGACTCTCCTGTAGGGCCCCGCGGCCAATCCCTCTGGCCCAAGCCGCCAAACCCCCCAAAATTTGGTATCATCACCTCCTTGACCCTGAGGGATTTCCCCCCTCCCACCTCCGCAGTGTGCTGGCATTTGGAAAAGGCTCCGCTAGGGCTTTCCTTGTTCTCCTTTGCTTGCCACCACTGGGGGGATCACCTGCTCCTTCTCATTCTGCTCTGCAGCCTCACTTGCGGGCACCTCCATTCGACTCAAATCTGCTAACGTGGCGGGCGGGGAGGTGGCACCGGGAAGACGGGCAGTGCTCAACAGGGGGATTGGGAAATCTGACCCCACATCTGCCTGTTCCCCAGGGATCATGGGTCCAGAAACCCTTGTCCAGCCCTCAATCAGCCCGGGGGCTGGATATCTGAATTCCTTCTAATTAATAAGCATGAGGGCATTTAGTAAGCCCTGCCTAAGTGCCGAGTGCTGGGTTGAGCACTGAAATAAATCCAGGGGAATCAGGTCAGGCCAAGGCCCCTACCCTCATGGAGTTAGCTCATAGTGTTTTGGATTCATTTTACTGATGAAGAAACTGAGGCCCAGAGAGGTGAAGTGCCACTTGCTCCAGGTCACACAGAAAGGCCAGGAGCAGACCTGGAACTAAAACCCAGCAGGCTCTTGCCACTAAGCCACGCTGCCTAAGGGAAAGACAATAGATCAATCAATCAGTAGTCAAACTTAGCATATTTGGAGGGGCAAAATATTTATTCAGTCAAAATGCATGGTGAAAATGCAGGAGGACCAAATTTGCTCTCTTCTAAAATGGACCAGCGTTTCAGAAGAATCAGACCGAAGCCACTTTGTAAAGATTTGTGTTCTGAGATTTGTTTCTTTGCCCAAACGGGTCTTGCCTCAAGGTACTGTTGGAATAATCCAAAGCTTGAGGCAAGAATCCATATTTCCGTGATGGATTGAAGTCTAAGCCTCTTTGTGGTAGGCAGAATTCCACTGCTTCAAGGGCGAAGCCTGGGGCCCTCCAGCCTGGCCCCTTCCAAGCGCAGCTATATGTGTGTGTTTCGGTCTGAGATTTTGAACTCTCCCTTGCTTCCTCTGTCCTGGAAGCTCCTGGTGGGCTGGAGCCAGTGAGTTTGTTGTTCTGAGAGGGCTGCTTGGGGGCCCTTGGCCCACGGTGCTTTGAGCAGGATGAATGGAGGGGGTGGGGCAGACATCCAGCCCCCCCATAGGTGGTATCACAGCTCCGTCCGGGTCACTTGAAACGCCTCTCGGGGACTCGAGCCTGGTCGAGCCTTGTCCCTGTGGTCCCGGCCTTCTTTCTGAGCTCCACCGGCCATGACGTCACTGCCGGCCCCAGCATCGTTCCACAGCGCACTCCTGGGGGAGCTGGCTCCCTCAGAGAAGAGATAAAGGAAGGGGTGGCACCAGGAAGCCTGTGTCTCCCCGTCAGGTAGTTTTGAGAGAAAGAGAGGGTGGTCTTGCTGCAACTGGGAGACAGACTTGATCAGGGACAGTCTGGGGGAAGTCCTCCATCCTGCCATCAGAACTGCCTCCCTGCTGCCACTGGCTGGGGCCTCACAACACCCTCACGGCCATGGTCTGCCCCAGGTTGCTCCCGGCTGGGCCGAAGGGCCCCGTCAGAGAGGTGGGGACACAGCACGCTTGGGAGTCACCTTGCTTCCTGGCTTCACTCGTTCCTCTAGAACTTTCTGACTAACCCTCATCTCTGGTTTCCGAGCTGGCCCAGTTCTGCGGAAATCTCTTCGCTGCTGCCTCTGTGCTTGGCTCTCGGCTGGCGGTCACCCGCCCCTGGCAGCCACAGGCTGGTCCCTGAAGGCGCTTTCTTTCTCATTCAAGCATAAAGCGATTCTCGACGGCTGAAAAAATATCTGGGCAATGGGACGGGCAGGATGACAGTCGGAACAAGCTACTGAGGGCAGCATCCACATCCAGGCTGATCTCCAAGGTCATTAAAAACTCCGACAAGTGAGTAGCATTGCTCCGATTCCCTTCCTGTCGGGAGCCACATGAACGTGGTGGCCCCAGTGGTGTTCAAACCATCACTCCCCTTGAGGCTCAGGAGAGCCCCTGGCTAGAGGGTCTGTGGCGACTCCCTCCCATTGAGGTGGATTGATGGAAGTGGCCAGGAGCAGGAGGGACGGCGTCAGCCCTCTGAGGGGCAGGAGGCTAAAGGATGGGGGCTCGGGCTGAGAGAGGAAGAGAGGTTGGAAGGGCTGCTTTCAACTGTGAAGAACAGGCTGGGACCCCGGGCGAGCTGACTGCCCCTCCGTCCAGGGCCTCGTCATGCGGCCCGCTGCTCTGGGTCCACCAAGAGGGCCCGGAAGCAGCTGATTCCGGCCTCAGCCCCAACCCAGGCCTGCTAGCCCAGAGAGGCTGGGGTGAGCTGGAGCCTCCGGAGACGGGGTCACCCTGGCCGTTTCCCCACGAGTCCCTTTTTTGCTGACCACAGCCGGGGCCACAGGATGAGCAGGGCAAGAAAGGTACCAAGGCTACCTGGCTTCCTTGGCCATTCTCTCCCTTACCCCCAGGTGAAGGGTGTTTGCTGTAACTCTCCCAGAAAGCCAGATTGCTTTGGTTTCCTTCTCCAGTGATTCCCCCGGACAGGCTGTGGTTAATGGCAGGGAGCGGGCGAGGTCCTCCCCTCCGTAAAGACAGAGACGAGGTGTGGGCCAGCCGCAGTCTCCAGGCCTGCCTGGGGCCTGGCCTGCCCTTTTAAGGGCCACAGTTCAGCACTTCACAGGGGTGGGGATGTGTTGTTTCTCTGCGGCAGCCCTCTTGCCTGGGCATGCTTGGCTCCATCCCAGCCGGGCCCAGTGGCTGTGGCCAGTGGGAGCCAGAGTCTTCCCTGTGTCCCGGGCGCTTCGGGTGGCTGCCCGCTGATAGTCTGGTGATGAGTTTTGCATCCTCTCCCAAACCTGGTAGCAATGGGATGGTAGTAATGGTCCAGAATGGCCCGGCTCCTTCCTACCCCAGGTTAGCGACAGGGAAAGCTATGCCCCCTCCAGTGCCCAGGAATCGCTCCCACCCCAGCATCCTCCAAAAGTGTCCAGTGCCTCTGCAGGAGCCAGAGCCCACCCACCCTCCCTGCCAATTTCTGTTCACTGGGACCCATTGATAGGTCCTCTGATTCCTTTGGGAGGGTCCTGGCCTGTGGGACAAGGGGCCCTTTGTCTGGCCGACTCTTCATATTTGTTGTGCTTGGCACATAGTAAGCGCTTAACAAATACCATCATCATTTGCTCCATGGAGGCAGGTGAGGGCCCCCTTTGCGGGCTCCCTCCTTCTTCCAGCCCCTCTTGCCCTGAGCTTGGGGTAGCGTGGAATATTGCACAGCTTTTTGAAAGTTAAAAAAGAGCAGCTGCTAGAGTTCAGTGATGTCCCAGGCCCCGGGTGATGCGGCCGGTCCTTTTGCCGTGGTCGGGACCAGCTTGTCATTGCATCCTTAGCCATAATATGGTTCTTTCATCATTTGTGGCAGTGAGCGGCTGTGGGCCACAGTACCACTGACCAGGTGCTATTGACCATAAGCTGTGGCGTCATCGATCAGGTCTTCTTGACCATGATCCACGAGGTTGTTGACCGGGGGCCTTGGCATTGTTGACCGTGGGCCAGAGCGTCAGCAACCAGGTATTGCTAGTACTGAATGTGAGGATCTCTCAAGTAAAACTATCAATTTTGTTTTCTTTCCCCAGACATAAAGATGTCATCGTCAGCCAAGGTAAATGAAAATATCATTTTTATTGTATTTGTGAGAAATGCGTTTGGTGATTCCACAAAACGGGAACCATTTTCATTTGGGGCTCGGCATTCAAGACCTGGAGCTGGACCAATTGCACTATTTTTGATTTGTTACTGAAAGACTGGAAAATGGGTTGATCTGTGGTCTGGCTTTCAGGCAGGAAAGACTGGGAATCATTTTAAGATGTTTTATTTCTGTCTCATAAAGCAGCCAAAATGTCAACCCGTGAAAAAAACAGTCAAGGTAAGGACGGGGCCGGGGAGGGGCAGTAGCCCTTGCTGTTGGCCGTGGCTGGGCCTGTGGCATCGGGCTCTGGCTTGGCTTTTCCCGTGCACGTTCTGAGACCCTCTGATTTGGCGGCCATGCGCCAGGGTCACCGTGTTGAAATGCTCAGTTGGACCATTTTCGAAAACAGATCCCCACTCGTTCCCGTGGGATGGGCCTGGAGAGCCTTTACTGTAGATTTGGGTTTCTCCTGCTGGAAGAAAAATTCCCATCAAAGAGAAAGGGGACTGTGCTCCCTCCAAAAGTGGCCCTGGAAAAGCCGAGCGAAAGTCCAAATATCCTGCTTCGCCGTCCTTGGGGTCCAGGATGCAGTCCGGGGTGCCGGTTGCTCGGGTCCTCGCTGGCAGAGAAACTCTGCTTTCACTATTTCCTCGTGTGTTAGTGTGGAGTGCCTGCCGCGGCCGCTCACCCTGACCCACCTGGCAGGACACTGAGCACTAAGTATTATCATTATTATTATTATTATAATATTTGTTAAGCGCTTACTATGTGCCAGGCACTGTACTAAGTACAATGCCCTGCACTCAGTAAGCACTCTGTGAATACCATGGGTACTGGGGCTGTTGGACTTGAGCACTCTGGGCTCGCCCTCCCTCGGGATGACATTCTGCTTTGAGGCCTGTGCTGCTGTGCATGCTTCCCATGAGGCCCGGGCCTCTGCTGTCTGCCCTGCGGCTGTCTGCCCCACTCCCCCGCAAGGCCTGTGCTTCCGTCCCTGCTCCACCAGCTCCTGTACTTGCTGCGCTGGGACCCCTCCTCTGGGGATGCTTTTCCCATGGAGGTTTCCAGGACTGAGGCCTGTAGGTCCCGAGTGCCCATTCCCCCTGCATGGTGCTCCCGCCAACCCCGGTCCTCTCCCAGGGGACTGAGCTGGGGTCCATGGACTACACCGGCAGAGGGGGAGGGGGCTAGAAAGCTGGGGTCCCCCTGGGACTTTTCAGCAGCTCACTAGTAGCAGGGACTGGGGCTTACTCTACTTTTTTCTCTGGGCTTTCAGCCTTCATTCCTCCTTTCCTCCTTGGTTTTGAGCCCTTTTCAACCATCTCTCCTCTCCCCTGCATGGGAGAGATGGGGAAGCAGAGACAAGCGGTGACCCAGCTGGCCTACTGGCCACGGTTTCGGACTTTTAGGGGAAGATCAAGAAATAGCTGGTTATATTACTGTGATTAGTGAGTCCCAGATTTTTTATGTGGGTTTTTTATGGTATTTGTTAAGTGATTTATATGTGCCAGCCATTGTACTAAGTGCTGGAGTGGATACATGTGAATCAGGTTGGACATAGTCCATGTCCCCCATGGAGCTCAAGGCCTTCATTCCCATTTTACAGATGAGGTAACCGAGGCACCGAGTAGTGAAGTGACTTGCCTGAGGTCACACAGCAGACAAGTGGCAGAGCCAAGATTAGATGTTCTTCTGATTCTCAGGCTTGTGCTCTATCCACTAGGCCACAATGCTTCTGTGTTCTTCTGTAATATTGAAATTTCCTTCCACCCGTTGGCCTGAATCTCAGTTAACTGCCCCCGCCAATTTCCCATGCCCCATAAGCCCTGCCCCGACGAGCTCAGGGAAACACCGTTACCGCCTTTCACTCCCCTCTCCTTCCCCCTCCCTGCGGCCACTCCCAGCTCCAATGGCCTAATCCTGGGTGATGGTTTGGACTTCCAGCGGAGACCACTGTGCACCCTGTGAAGTGGCTCTTCCCCGGCTCCCACTGGCCAGCGGGAGGTGACTGTGGTGTTTTGTCCCGGCAGAGGGCGAGTACATCAAGATGTTCATGCGAGGACGACCCATCACCATGTTCATTCCTTCTGACGTGGACAGCTATGATGACATCAGAACCGAGCTGCCTTCTGAGAGGCTAAAACTGGAGTGGGCGTACCCTTCCAGAGTGGCCCCCATCCCCTCACAGGCCGTCCCACTGGGGGCTGGATCAACTTTCTGGCAGGCTCAGCCCTACTTGATTTTTGTGGGGCCCTGAGGGCAAGTTGCACCTTTGATGATGATGATGGTACTGATTGAGTGCTTACCATGTGCTAAGCACTGAAGTCGGTACAGGATATTAAGATCGGGCACAGTCCCTGTGCCAAACGGAGCCCACAGATCTCCATGGGGTCATCTAGCCCCTTTTCCATAGCCAACTGATCATATGCCCAACCCCTCCTGCTCACCAGCCATCTGCTGCCACAGCTCTTGGCTGGAGTGGGCAGGTGGTGCCCAGGATGGTGGGGGATGGTTACAGCTTACTGGCAGGGAAGTGTTGGGGGGCACAGGGGCAACTCCCTGCTGGGCAAGGGGCCGGATTGATCCTGTTAGCCCTGGGACTGGGTGGGAGACCCACTCTGGCTCCCCCTCCAACACACTGGGCAAGCTGGGGGCTGCTGCTGGTAGAAGGCCAGATGTGGACCTGCCATCTTGGCTCCACCACTGGGCTCTTTACAGCTCCAAGGGTTGGGGCTGGCCTCGGCTGCCCTTCTCGTCTAAAGTGCTGCTGGGGGAAGAGCTGAGGGGCATCAACGGCCATGCCCATCTAGTGGGAACCCAGATTCCTGTGCATGTTTGTGTGGGCCCTGTTCAGCCCAAGCACCCGGGCTGCAGCTCCTACAGCACCTGCAGGAATCCTGCCCCACTCCCACTACTCTTTCCCGGGAGGAGTGTGAGCCTCTGGGCTTGTCAGACCTGCCCTCATTTCCCGGGGTGTCCTCGTTCCACACCCACATCCAGGGAGCTGCGATTCCCACCAGGGAGGCTGAGGTGCTGGCCGGTCAGCCAGTGCCCGGCACCCGTGGGTGGTACTGTGCCCCAGTTTCTGAGCGAGCCGCCCAAGCCCACAGGCTACTACCCCAGATTCCTGGTTCCTCTGAACCGCCCACCCTCAGGCGTCGGTAATCCACACCTGGAAAACGATTGTCGTTGAGAGCCTTGACTGATTCCCCAAGATACGGCTACCGGGGAAGGGATTGTCGAGCCAATGTTTTCCTCCTACCGACGGGAGAAATCGTTTACTTTATCGCTTCGGTTGTCGTGCTGTTCAATTATGAGGAGAGAACTCAGCGGCACTACTTGGGTCACACAGACTGCGTGAAGTGGTGGGTGTATGGGGCAGAGGCGGGTGCTGAGTGGCTGGGATGTGAGGTTGGCAGGCTGGGCAGCGGTGGCGGGGATGTGAGATGGGCAAGGTGGGTGGTGGAGGCCAGGCCATGAGATGGGCAAGCTGAGCAGAGGTAGCTGGAATATATATTTGTGTCCCGGCTGTCAGCAGTGCCCCAGGCGTCAGTCTCGTACCTCACCCAGGGCTCTGATGGGCACCAGGATTCTTGGAAGGCCTGTGTTCTGGTTGCAGTAGTGCAGCAACTCTTTGGAGAGGGGGTGCCCGGAGCAGACATATTTGGAGAGGGTGTGCCTGACACAGAGGTTTTTGGAGAGGGGGCACTCGATGCAGAGATTTTGGAGAAGGGACATCCAGTGCAGAGATTTTAGGGAGGGGCCGCCCAATGCAGAGGTTTTGGAAAAGGGGTGCCCAGCAGAGGCTGGAGAGAACCAGACATCCATCAGTCTCTTTGTGGCTGGCGGGGACGATGCTGGCGATCTTGTCAGCAAGTGTTGACCATTTTAGCAGCTCTAAGGATTAATCCTCTGGTTTCCTGGAACTGCGGAATCTGAACCATGTCCCTGCCATGTGGCAAGTGGCCCTTCCACTGTGCCCTCAGCCATCAGAGGCCAGTAGACCTGTTCTTTACAAGGGGGCAAAAAATAGATGAAGAGTCCTAGCAGCGGGTGCCTTACTTCCCTTGGAGGGTGCTGAGGTGGAGGGCTGTGGGAAGAGTGTGGGCTGCCTAAGGCGGAATCACTTCTCTGATTGTGGCAGGGCAGGGGCTTGGCCCATGTATACTTCAGCGCGGGGGAGATTTCTCCCGATGAAACCCCTTGGCTGCAGAAATCTCCTGAGGGAAAAGCAGGTCTCTGTGCTGTCTCTGCCCTGAAGAGTCACATTGTTTCTGGCAATTCCTCGTAGCCTGGCAGTCCACCCTGACAAGATCCGGATCGCCACCGGCCAGATAGCTGGAGTGGATAAGGATGGAAGGGTGAGTGAGTGTGGAACTGCCATCGGCACCAACCCCGACTCTGGGCCCCGGAACTGGGTGGCTTTTCTGGTCTAGTCGAGGAAAACTTGGGGGTGGGGGATGCGTAGGCCGGGGTGGGGGTTGTGCAGGCCCGGGGGCGGGGGTTGGGCAGGCCCGATGGCGGGGGACGCACTGGCTGGGAGCCGGGTCCGATGGACGCTGCCGGAGGCTCAAGCTCTACTCACCGGTGGGACCCTCTGCCTCCACAGCCCTTGCAGCCACACGTCAGAGTGTGGGACTCGGTGAGCCTGGCGACGCTGCAGGTTCTCGGCCTGGGGACCTTCGAGCGTGGCGTGGGCTGCCTGGACTTTTCCAAAGCCGTGAGTAGGATTCTGTTCCTAAGCCACAAATTGGCACCCGGCGTGGGTCCGACGGGTCTGCATAGCAGCTCCCACCCAGACTTTTGGGGATTCCTTCCCCGGTCTCCACACCCACGGGCGGGTGCACCTCCACGGTCCTGCCAGCACCCTTCAGTTGGGGTCCCGTTGTCCCTGGAGAGCACATTCCCAGTGGCCCACCTAGAATGCGCCAGCTGCCCCACCCAGTGCCCCTGAAGGCCATAGACTCATCCGAGACCCCCTAAGGCGCCGGCGCGAGGCCCCTGCCACGGGGCCTGTTCCGTGGCACCTCTCGTGGAACAGCTCATGACACTGCTCCATCGCTCTGTGGTGCCTTTCGTGGCACCAGTGCCCTTTAAAGGGACGTTGAGTGAACACAGCCAGCACTACATTGGGGCAGCCATGGCAGGCAGTGGGTCCAGGTGGACATTAGAAATGGGGAGAAGTCCGTGATATGGCAATAGAGGGCCATTGACATTGGCTCAGAATCGCAGGGAGTGGCCTCTGCCTTCGTTTCCCCTCTCTCTCTCTCTCCAGTCAATCAATGGTAATAATAATAATTATGGTAGTTATATAGCCCTTACTATGTGCACTGTTCTAAGCGCTGGGGGAGGTGCATATTAATCAGATTGGACACAGTCCCTGTTATTCATTCAACCTTATTGAGTGCTTACCGTGTGCAGAGCACTGTACTTTGAGCTTGAGAGAGTGTAATACAACAGTAAATTGATACATTCCTTGCCCACAGTGAGTTTAGAGTCCAGAGGACTGTAAGTCCCACGTGGACTGTGAGTCCCACAGGGGGTTCACAGTCTTAATCCCCATTTTACAGATGAGGTAACTGAGGCCCAGGCAAGTTAAGTGACCTGGCCAAAGTTGCACAGGAGACATATGGTGGGGCCGGGATTAGAACCCGGGTCCTTCTGACTCCCAAACCCGTGCTCTATCCACTAAGCCATGCTGCTTCTCTGGCTCACTGTGCAAAACACCGTACTAAGCACTTGGGAGAAGACAGTTCAGCAGAGTTGGTAGATATGTTTCCTGTCCACAACAAGCTTACATTCTGGAGAGGGAGACAGGCATGAATGTAAGTAAAAAAATTATGAATATGTACATAAGTGCTTTGGGGCTGAGAGTAGGGTGAACATCAAGTGCTTAAAGGGCAAAGACTAATCTGTCTCCGAATCCATCCAACTGAGCATTCTCTTCCGTCCCTGCCCACCTCATGATAACCCTTAGACAGCAACGGGCCAGGAGGAGGTTGGGGATTGGGTCTGAGTGGCCAGCCTGGAGCTGCACAGGGTAAAGACAGTGCTGGTGGGTCAGACTTTTGGACTCTGGGCCAAGTCATAGGGTCACTGGGAAGCCCCAAGGTCTGGAGGGTGGGGGTGGAGGTTGGGGCAGTGGGGATGTGTGGGCCGCTTCCCTGGAGGGCTCTGGTCCAGCTGGCCACACACCTGTGTGGAAACAGGGAGCTGGACCAGCTGAGCTGGGGGGTCCAGCAGCCCAGGAAACGGGAGTTTGCACACCCTCGGGTTGTACGTCGCAAAGTAACGCTGGTGGCTGGCTCGTGCTGCAGGACTCAGGAACCCATCTGTGTGTGGTCGATGACTCCAACGAGCACATGCTCACCGTGTGGGACTGGCAACGCAAGTCCAAGAGTGCAGAAATAAAGGTGAGTGCCCTGCACCCACATTCCCCAGTGGAATTGATTATTGCCCTTGCGCTCTGCTCAGTGGGGCGTCACGCTGGGGTCCCCACCCACAACACAGTGAGGCAAGAGCACCAGGCCTGGTCTTAGTCCACCCCGGGAAGCCAGGCCCTGACACAGGAAAAGCACAAAGTGAAACCTCACACCAGTGGAGGGCGAGACCGTGAAATCTGGAGGAAAGACCCCTTCGGGACTCTGTGTGTGTGTGCGTGTGCGTGCGTGTGCGCGCATTGGGGGACAGGGAGGGAGGCCTGCAGCTTTCTGCCTTCCAGCCATGTTCCCCATATGGGCATTTATGCCAAGGAACCGCACAGCCAAGCTGGACACTCTGAGTTCAGCCCCAGCCTCGGCTATTACTGGGCGACGTTTGAATCTGCCAGAACCACTCCCTCTGGACCACAAAAATTCCCAAACAATAGGCTCGCCCCAGGACCACAAGTCCCTCTGTGTTAAGCAAGACAGCCCTGCACCTAGGTGAGCCCAGGACCGCAACGCCAATGGGTGGAAGGAGAGGAGGAAGCCCATCCTTGAGGCTGGGTCATCGGTCCCCCCATCCCCCGTGGTGTAACTCCCCTAGCCAGCGCTCTCCAGCTCAGCCCCCCAGCACGGTCCCCCACCGCCTCTGGTTCAACCCTTTGAATGGGCTTGCCTCGGGTTGGAGCGAGGGGGCTCCCCTGAGCCAGGTCTCCATCCACACAGACGACCAATGAGGTGGTCCTGGCAGTGGAGTTCCATCCAACTGATGCCAATTCCATCATCACCTGTGGCAAGTCTCACATCTTCTTCTGGACCTGGAGCGGCAGTGCCCTGGCCAGGAAACAAGGCATTTTTGGGGTAAGAATGTCCGGAGAGCATGTCACCACCTCCAGTCACCGCCGCTGCCCCCAGCTGCCGGAGCCCACCAACCCAAAGTCATCGTCTTGTGTTCCTCGGGCCATCGGGGTTGTACTCGTTCCAGCCTTCCATATCGAACCTTTCTCTCTCCTCGTTCCATCGCAGAAATACGAGAAGCCCAAGTTTGTGCAGTGCCTGGCCTTTTTGGCCAACGGCGATGTCCTCACTGGAGACTCAGGGGGAATTCTTCTTGTCTGGAGCAAAACTACTGTAGAAGCGGCCCCGGGGAAAGGACCTAAAGGTAAGATGTGTCCTGGGCTCCCACTCGGTTTAGTACAATGCTCTGCACAAAGGAAGCGCTCAATAAATACGATTGAATGAATGACTTACGGGCAGCATGGGGAGGGGTGAGTAGTACCACTTGGGGCACCTGGCACCAAGCAGTTGCCCACTCAATTTCTGGCTGGAAGGAGCCCGGCAAGGCATCTACCTTGGGCCGGGCTGAGAGGCTCCTCGGGGCGGAGGAGGATTGGCAGCATAGTGATACTTGTCATCTGTGTGACTTCGGGCAAGTCATTTCACTTCTCTGTGCCTCAGTTACCTCATCTGTAAAATGGGGGATTAAGATTGGGAGCCCAATGTGGGACGGGGACTTTGTTCAACACGATTTACTCATATCCACCCCAGCGCTTTGTACAGTGCCTGACATGTAATAAGTGCTTAACAAATACTACAATTATTATTATTATTGTTATGGGGGGGGGATGAGGGGAAAGTCTGGTTGCAGGCAGCTGGAGTCTGCAGAAGCGCTGACTTGAGGGGGCTGAAACAGGAGCAAAGTGGGTGTGACACAGCAGGGCACACTCACAGAGGAGCCCTCCCTGTCAGATATTCTTCCCTCTGTACCCCAGACAGGGTCTTGCCATGCCCCCACCCCGATCCTCCCCACCAGGGCATGGCCTCTCCAGCTAAGACACCAGCATCAGGAGGGAAAAGGGGGCAGCGGCACAGCTTTCTGTCATTAAGCTGCCAGAGAGTAAAGCTTCTATTGAACCAGGGGTGCTCAGAGCCCTTTCCCTTCCAAAGCAAAGCAGTCTCCCCAGCAAACACACACACACACACACACACTCTCTCTCTCTCTCTCTCTCTCTCTCTCTCTCTCTCTCTCTCTCTCTCTCTCTCTCTCTCTCTCTCTCTCTCTCTCTCTCTCTCTCTCTCTCTCTCTCTCTCTCTCCCCTCTCCTCTCCTCTCTTCTCCCCTCCCCTCCTCTCCTCTCCCCTCCCCTCCTCTCCTTTCCCCTCCCCTCCCCTCCCCTCCCCTCCCCATCCCCACCGCCCCGACTCACTGGCTTGACTGGGGAAAGGCCTTGCCCTTGGCAGGTGCTGGCAACTTTGCCCAACCCATTCCACAGGGTGGGGTTTCACTGCTTACCGGGGTCAGGTCGAAGTCTGGCTTTATTGGCTCTCCATCTCCACTCCGGTCTTGCTTGGCACTCAGAGTCCAGAAGGAGAAACACGTTTCCGGCATTTGGCTCTCTTCTCCTCCCTCAGGTGTCTATCAGATAAGCCGGCAAATCAAAGCCCACGACGGCAGCGTGTTCACCCTCTGCCAGGTGAGGGATGGAGCACTCCTCACCGGAGGCGGGAAAGACAGAAAAATCATTCTCTGGGATCACAACCTGAACCCTGAAAGGGAGATCGAGGTAAGCTGGAAGCGGGAAACAGTTGTGGTAGAAGGGCTCAATCAGTCAGTCGTATTTATTGAGTGCTTACTGTGTGCAGAGCACTGTACTAAGCACTTGGGAGAGTACAAGATAACAGAGTTGGTAGACATGCTCTCTGCCCACAACAAGCGTACATTCTAGAGTGGGATGAGGCCAGGGTGTGCTGCAATAGTGCAGCTGTGCGGGAGGAGGGCAGAGACATGTGTCCGCCTCCCCACCCCTTCACCTCCCCTCCCCTGTTTCCTCTCTCTTCCCCTGCTGCCCCCACCTCCCTCCCCCACCCCCAACTGCTGCTGCTTCCTCCCCCTCCCCCTGCAGACAGGCTGCTTCCTCACCCTTTCCTCTCCCACCGCTGCTTCCTGCCTTCCCTTCCGGTAGGGTCTGTGAAGGAAGCCATCACCACTGCCACAGCCAGATCTCGGGCCCTCTGCTCAAGGGGGAGGGTGCGGGGCCAGCTGTGGGTCCTCCAGGAGAAGAGGTGGGGCCAGCTGCTACAGGGACGCCCCGTGGGCTCTGGGTCTGGCTCTGCCCTGGGGGATGTCAGGAAGGCGGTTCCTCTCACCCAGTCACATTTCCTTCGTAGTAAAGGGAGGCTTGTTTCCTCATTTTTTTTATGGTATTTACTAAGTGTTTGCTATGTGCCAGTTACTGTCCTAAGTGCTGGGGTAGATACGGGGTTGTCAGGTTGGCCACAATCCCTGTCCTGCATGGGGTTCACCATCTCAATCCCCATTTTACAGAGGAGGGAACTGAGGCACAGAGGAGTGAAGTGACTTGCACAAGGTCACATAGCTGACAACTGGCAGAGCTAGGATTAGAACCCAGGTCCTTGCTCTGTCCACTAGGCCCCACTACTTCTTGTGGGGCTGAGTCCCAGAGCATAGAGCTGGTCTCTCAAGGACAGGTTTTGACTGAGCAGTATGACTTACCTAGTGTTAGCACACTTGGTAAATCCTGACCATTGCCTGAGAGGCAGTACCAAATCAGGACCTTCAGACTGCACCATCCTCCTCCTTCATCCAAATTCCCTGTGTTTTGCCCCCAGTGCCCCTGCACCCTGGCCCCCTGCCCTGTGCTTGTCCTGCTAGCTGGGCATTCTGGTGCTGACCAGCAGCAGCAGCAGCAGTTCCAGGGTTCCCCGTGTCCCCCCACTTCCTTAGCTTGCCAGCTTTCATCCAGCCTGCAGCTTTCTCACCCCGTCATTCCATCCTTAACCGGGAGCTGTACTGTTTCCCCCTCCCCTGGGGGTCCGGCCAGCCAGTGGGCCCCAGACTGGACCCGATCCTGCTGGCTGAGAGTGGACAGTGAACACGGGGGCTAGGGTGGCACGTATGTTTGGGGCAGCAAGCTCAGCCCACTGACCAGCGGGCCTGCGGAACCGCCTTGGGGGGGCCTGGCCAGCAGCCATAGCTTCAGAGGATGGGAAGAGGAGTGGACCAACCCCTTAGGAATCCGGAATCAGATCTCCCACTGGTGGGCTGGTGACGGGGCGGCTCAAGGGAAGGCGTTGTTCCAGGTACCGGATCAGTACGGGACTATCAGAGCAGTGGCAGAAGGCAAAGCGGAGCAGTTTTTGGTGGGCACGTCACGGAACTTTATTCTGCGCGGGACCTTTAATGATGGATTCCAGATAGAGGTGCAGGTGAGCACTGTGGGGCTGGAGGGAGGTGCCTGTGTCTGAGCGGGCATGGAGGAAGACAGACATGTGGGTCCCCCGGTCTCTCTCCCACCACGGCGGGCAGGGCCACACGGATGAGCTGTGGGGTCTGGCCACACACCCCTTCAAGGACCTGCTGCTAACCTGCGCCCAGGACCGGCAGGTGTGCCTGTGGAACTCGGCGGAGCATACACTCGAGTGGACCAGGCTGGTGGACGTGAGTGAGCTCACAGGCACGGCGGGTGGGGGCAGCTTGGGGGCCGAGCAGGAGCGGCGGGGGCGAGCACGGGTTGTCCCTCGGAGCCTGGGGAAGCCCACCAGCGTGTCGTTGTGTGTCCTCCAGGAGCCAGGGCACTGTGCAGACTTCCATCCCAGCGGTGTGGTGGTGGCCATAGGGACCCACTCAGGAAGGTAGGTTGGGACGTGACGGGGAGAGTGCGGTGGTGGGATTAGAATGTGAAGGTCCTGGGGACCGGCCCGCTGGGCACACACCCCAGGGCTCAGGCTAGCTGGAGATCAGCCATTTCCGCCCAGAGCACCAGCCGCTTCTAGCACAGCCGGTCTCCGCAGGAATGCCCATCGTCTGCACCTCAGCCAGTGGGGAGGGGCGGCTCTCCAAAGGGACTGGCCACCTTGAAGCTCAGCCCAGTGCCCCGGCAGCAGCCCCAGGACTAAGCCTCCTGTGGGCGGCTTCCCAGGGTCCCCCAGCGCCCAAGTGTCCAGGAATGGGCTTTGGATGAAAGAGGTTTGTGGCAGCCAGAATCAGTAGATGAGCCTTGCAGCCACAGGCGATGTCCCAAGACTCCCCTTGGCCTTGAGGCAGGAGGATGGGAAGAGGATGGGGTGGGGTGAGGTGGGGAGTCCTGGGGCTTGGGAGGAACAGGAGGTCTGGAGCACAGAAAACTGTCCTCACCTGCTGATGGGAAGGGCTGCTGATGCTGATGGCAGACCCCCGGCCAGCCTGGTGGCTTCTGCCTCCTCTCCCCTGCTGCATTAATGGGTGGTATCTCGGTGCCTGGAAGGTGGAGAGAGTGGGGAAAAGTGCACCAGTGATGGGGGTAGGGCAGGTCCCAGGGCGAGAGAAGGCTACTCTTCCTGTACCATGATCTCATCTATCTCACCGCCAACCCATTGCCCACATCCTGTCTCTGACATGAAACTCCCTCCTTGTTCATATCCAACCAGTCCACCACTCTCCCCACATTCAAAGCCTTATTAAAATCACATCTCCTGTAAGAGGCCTCCCAGACCAAGCCCTCATTTCCCCTACTTCTTCTCCCTTATGCGTCACCCTTGCACTTGGATCTGTACCATTTAAGCACTTGGTATTCACCCTTCCCTCAGCCCCCACAGCACTTATGTACAGATCAATAATTTCTTTTAAATATCTGTCTCCTCCTCTAGACAGTAAGCTCCCTGTGGGCAGGGAACATGTATACCAGCTCAGCAGAACCAAGTCAGAAGGACCTGGGTTCTAATCCTGGTTCCACAATTTGCTGTGTGATCTTGGGCAAATCACTTCACTTCTCTGTGCCTCATTTTACAAGTGAGGATTAAGACTGTGAGCCTCGTGCAAGACAGCGTCCGTTTCCAACGCAATTTGCTCGTATCCACCCCAGGGCATAGTATAGAGTAAGTGCTTAACAAATACCACAATTACTACTAATTATTATTATTACAATATAACAATAAACAAACACTTTCCCTGCCCAAAATGAGCTCACAGTGTAGAGTGGGAGACAGACACTGATATAAATAGATTACAGATATGTACGTAAGTGCTGTGGGGCTGGGAGGGGGGGATGAGAAAAGGGAGCAAGCCAGGGTGACGCAGAAGAGGGTGGGTGAAGAGGAAAGGAGGGCTTAGTCTGGGAAGGCCTCTTGAAGGAGTTGTGCCTTCAGTAAAAGCTTTGAAGGTGGGGAGAGTAATTGTCTGTCAGCTGTGAGGAGAGAGGACATTCCAGGCCAGAGACAGGATGTTGGTAAGAGGTCGGCGGCAAGATACACAAGATGAGATCAGCGGTACCATTTCATGTTGGGTTGGGGGTTGAGCCCGAGACCACGAGGAGGCTCGGGGGATCACTGCCTTCTCCTTGAGCACATGCTCAACTGGGCCAGAACCTGTGCTTCCCCCCTGCTCCTTGACCCCCAGTAGCCCCAGCTCTGCAGCTTGGCGCCCCCCACCCCCAGCTCTGACCCAGCACAAAGAGAAGATGAGCGTGGAGTGAAGGCCCTGAGAACCAGCGAGGCTGACTTCAGTAAGCTTTTATGTTTCCTCTCTGAAAGAAGCACCAATTGAGCCTGTACTTCTTCCCTCCAGGTGGTTTGTTCTTGACGCGGAGACCCGGGACCTGGTGTCGATCCACACAGATGGGAACGAACAGCTGTCGGTCATGCGCTATGCGGTTGGTAGGTGTCTGGATGGGCGGCCCCCTCGAAGCCCCCCACTCTGCGCAGCCGATCCTCCGGAGTCAGGCTACCATCTGTCCATCCTTCCATTCTGGCCCAGGGACCGCCCTGATGAGCCCCTTCTCCATTAGTGATATTTATTGAATGCTTACTATGTGCAGAGCACTGTTGTAAGTGCTTGGGAGAGTACAACAGAATTAGCAGACACAGTCCCTGCTCATAATGAGCTTTCAAGTCTAGAAGGGGAAACAGACATAAATATAAGTAAATAATTTGCAATACAAAATGTAAATATATGTACATAAGGATGAGAATCGCAAAAAAGTGCCTTGTAGGGCTTGGGGTTGAATTCAAATCATTTTGATAGCAACAAGGTTTAGCTCAAACCTGCCCAAAAAAGAAAGCCAGGCTTAAGCTCTTTCCCAAAACTCATCATTGGTTGCAGAAGCTCCCCTGAGTTCTTGCTTGCGGACAGTTTGCTGTAAACCTACTGTGGTGAGGCAGTACTCTCAGCCCCCTGAGCTCAAAGCTACCACCGATCAGAGGTGACTTAGAATGAGCCCCTGCAGCTCTCTGGAAGCCCTGCGTCTTGTGCCAATGCGCAGCCCAGGCGGGGTGCTCGGGCTCAACCCCTGGGGCTGGTCTCCGGGGGGTGGGGAGGGGGCCGCACAAGGAGTAGAGGCAGTGGAGGGGTCACCAGGCCCTGCCTCGCCCATGAGCACTCCCTTTTCCATGGGGCTGGAGGCCAGTGGGAACCCAAGGGGCGTGGGAGGGGGAGCCGGGCTGGACCAGATGGACAAGTGGTCCCGGGGAACAACTCCAGGGCCAGGAATGATCTGTCCTTGGGAGAAGTTCAGGGTCATTTGAGTGTTTCCGCTCAGGACTTTACGTCTGTGTCTCCACTGGGCTGACCTGCTGGACCTGTGCAGGGTAGAGATGTGGCCATCAGGACGGGGCAACCCCCTGAGGCCACCAATGATTGGCCGCAGCCCACCAGGGGCCCCATGCTAGACCATGGCCACTGAGAGGAAGGGATTGGGGTGGGTGGGAAGGGTGTGGGGGGAAAAAAACCCAAAAAACTAAAGTAGCAATACCGGCCCACCATCCTTAGTTTCTCTGCCTCTCTTATAGATGGAACCTTTCTGGCAGTGGGATCTCACGACAACTTCATTTACCTCTATGTTGTAACCGAAAACGGAAGGAAGTACAGCAGGTTCGGCAAGTGCACGGTGAGTTGAGTGGTGTGCGAGCCTGGGGGCGGCGGGGCACCGTACCAAGCGCTGGGGAAGTACCGCAGAAGCCCAGGCTGAGAGTGCGAGGCGCTGGCTTTGGGAGAAAGAGGGAAGCAGCGAGGGATCAGCCGGCTCCACTGCCCTCTGCGGAAAGAACCGTGTCTGCTCTTTGGGCAGGTGTGGGGCTGACAACTGGAGGGGTGACTGTACTTGCCGCGGGAAGAAGAGGAGGAGAAGAAAAGTTTTCTTATGGGTGGGCGGGTTCAGATCGGGTTTCTTTCCAGCAGGATCCATGTGGGGCTGGTGGTCGGGTGGTGCTGGCGGGCAGGATGCCCCGTATTGGGGAAGCGGGGGCCGGGGCAGTAGTATTTGCCTCAGTCTCTGGCGCTTTGCTTGCCCACTGGCATCAATCAATCAGTGAGTGGTATTGATTGAGCACTTACTGTGTACAGAGCACTGTACTAATCACTTGGGAGAGTCTGGTACAACAGAGTTGGTAGAGAAATTCCCTAACCACAGGAGCTTACAGGATGGGGAGGCAGACGTTAAAATACCTGTTCTCCCTCCTACTTAGACTGTGAGCCCTGGGTAGGAGAGGGCAGTGTTTAGAACAGTTCTTGACACTTAGTAAGTGCTTAACAAATACCATAGTTATTACTATTATTTCTTATTAATAAATTATGGATACGTACATGAATGTTGTGGGGCAGAAGGTGGGGTGAATATCGTGTGCTTGAATGGTACAGATCCAAGCTCATAGTGTCACAGAAGGGAGAGGGAAATGAGGGTTTAGTTGGGGAAGGCCTCCTTTGGAGATGTGATTTTAATAAAGGTTTGAAAGTGGGGAGAGTGACAGTCTGACATAAATGAAGTAGGAGGGCGTTCCAGGCCAGAGGGAGGATGTGGACAAGGAGTTGGCAGCAAGGTAGACGAGATTGAGGCACAGTGAGTAGGTTGGTGCTAGAGGAGCTAATTAGTCCATCATCTTTAATAATAATAATAATAATAATAATAATGAGGGCATTTGTAAAGCGCTTACTATGTGCGAAGCACGGTTCTAAGCGCTGGGGAGGATACAAGGTGATCAGGTTGTCCCACGTGGGGCACACAGTCTTTTTCCCCATTTTACAGGTGAGGTAACTGAGGCCCAGAGAAGTCAAGTGACTCTCCCAAGGTCACAAAGCAGACTTGTGGCGGAGCCGGGATTAGAACCCATGGTCTCTGACTCCCAAGCCCATGCTCCTTCCACTTTGATCAGTGCTTACTGTATGCAGAGCACTATACTAAGTGCTTGGAAGAGTACGATATAACAGAGTTGGTAGCCATGTTCCCTGCCCACAAGGAGCATACAGTCTAGAGAGGGAGACAGACTTTTAAATAAATTATGAATACCTGCACTGCGGGGTTGAGGGTGAGATGTCTAAAGGGTGCAAATATAGTTGTAGGGGCAATGCAGAAGGGAGAGCACGTAGGGGAAATAGGGACTTGGGGTAGGCCTTTTGGAGGAATTGTGATTTTAATAAGGCTTTGAAGGTGGGGAGAGTAGTGGTCTGTCAGATATGACGGGGAGGGAGTTCCAGCCCAGAAGCAGGATGTGGGCAAGGAGTCAGTGGTGAGATAGACAAGATTGAGGTACAGTTGAGTATGTTGGTGTTAGTGAAGTGATAGTGCTGGGTTGTAGTAGGAAATCAGCGAGGTAAGATGGGAGGGGGCCAGGTAAGTGAGCGCTTTAAAGCCAATGGTAACCAGAACCGACCTAGAACTGGAAAGTCTTGATGCCTTTTAATAATAATAATAATGGCATTTATTAAGCGCTTACTCTGTGCAAAGCACTGTTCTAAGCGCTGGGGAGGTTTCAGGGTGATCAGGTTGTCCCAAGTGGGGCTCACAGTCTTCATCCCCATTTTACAGATGAGATAACTGAGGCCCAGAGAAGTGAAGTGACTTGCCCAAAGTCACACAGCTGACAATTGGCAGAGCTGGGATTTGAACCCATGACCTCTGACTCCAAAGCCCGGGCTCTTTTCCACTGAGCCACGCTGCTTCTCTACCTGTGGGGTATGGGGACGGCTGGCGGAGGGTTTGCCTCAGCGGGGCGTTCTGGGTTCTGCAGATTTCTGCTGAGACCCTTCTCGTGGGTCCTTCCTAGTGTTTCATTGTGTTGCACACCCCAGTGTCCTCAACCCCACGGAACTTCAGGGTTACTGCCGTGCCAGCGAGGCTGGTCCTTGCCTGGGCAGTGTTGGCTCTGCTTCTTTTGTGTCCACCCCAGCGCTGTGTACCTTGCCCGGCCACAGTATGTCCTTAACAGGTACCACAAGTATCATTGTTTCTATTGAGTATCTGCCCATCGGGCTACTTTGGGCTCGAGCTCTTAGGCCCCCGGAAGCCCCACCTGTTCCTCCCCGACTGTGACTCCACACCAGACGGCGGGGCACAGTCGCCCTCTCTTGGGGCCTGCTGCACCTGTGCCTTAACTATGAGTTTCCCAAAAGGGTGAGGCCCTGTAGTCGCCCAGTGGATGTCAGCCTTGCCCTGGCTACCCAGAGGGTGATGCCTTTGTGCCGTAGCTCTCCTCAGGTTCAGAGCCCCCACTGCTGCCCCTCTCCCCGTTTCTCCCATTTCAACAGCCTCTCACCCACAGCCCCCACCACTCTGCGGCCCGCCTTAGGTGGCGGGGAGAAGGCATGCCGGGCCGAGGAACTGTGTGAGCAAGGGGATGGGGGCGGGAGAGTAGAGTGAGGGCTGGCCAGCAGGTAGTTCTGGGAGGAATGAAGAGAGCAGGGCGGAGGGCTGGGGTCAGTGTAGGAGTGCCTGACGTTGGAGAGATGATTTTTATTCACCAAGATGGATGTGATGAACTGCCAAAGCTGTGGGCTGGGAGGAGGAAAAAAAGATTTTCCTGCTGCCCACTCACTCACTGGGTAGGCAGAAACACTTTCTCCCCAAAGGCCTAGGTGCCCCACTTCTGGGCTGGCCCCAGCCTGCCGGCAAGGCGTCACCCTGAAGCAAGCAGTGGGGCCTTGTGGAAAGAGCGTGAGCCTGGTGGGAGTCAGAGGACCTGGATTCTAATCTCGGCTCCACCATTTGTCTTCTTGTGTGACCTTGGCCAAGTCACTTCACTTCTCTGTGCCTCAGTTCCCTCATCTGTAAATGGGGATCAAGACTGTGAGCTCTGTATGGGACATCTACTGTATCCAACCTGATTATCTTGTATCTACCTAGTACTTAGTATAGGGCCTGGAGCACAGTAAGCACTTAACAAATGCTGTTAAAAAAAAAATTCAAAAACAGCTGGTTGCTGGTGCTGCCGGCCATGGGCCTACTTCCCCCACTCTCGGGGGTCTGTCTGGTGTCCCCCCAACAGGGGGTCCGGCCCCCCCTTGAATTTCACCCCTCAGGTGAGCCCCCGGCATGGGGGGCTGCAGAGACGTGAGAAAACCACGAGGATGTGGGGGGGAGGGCTGGCTTGGCAGTGGCTCTCACCTGTAGCGGCCCGGTGGGGGATGACTCTGCGGGGCCAGAACTTGGCCTGTACTTTTGAGGGGAAGCACTGGAGAGGCAGGCACTGTCTTTAGCTTCCGTTGTACTCTCCAGGTGCTCAGTTCAGCCCGTGGCACACCATAGGTACCCCGCACGGCGTATAGGGGTTATTCTTTTTATTATATTTGTATGGTATTACGCATTTACTATGTGCCAGGCACTGTTCTAAACACCGGGGTAGATTCAAGATAATCGTATTGGACATAGTCCATGTCCCACATGGGGCTCACAGTCTTAATCTCCATTTATAGATAGATGAGGGAACTGAGGCACAGAGAAGTGAAGTGATTTGCCCAAGGTCACACAGCAGGTAAGAGGCAGAGTCAGGATTAGAACCTAGGTCCTTTGGACTCCCAGTCCCATGCTGCATTCACTAGAGCAGAGTATTCCTTAGGTGTCCGATTCACCGGGAGTCAGGGTGGGAGGGGCCTTTCCTGGGAAAGGCCTTGTTGATAGATAACATGGGAGTTTGGCCAGGTCCCGCCAGGCCTTGGAAGCACCTGTGTCTGCACAGGTACCAACATGCCCAGCCAGGTGACTGTTTGGCATGGGCCGTAGGCCCCGCCGCCCCTCGGACTGGGCGGGGGGCCCGGGGGGCTCAGCCAGTTGGCTTGCTAAGGGGCAGGCTGGGCCAGTGTCACCGCCACTACTACCACTGCTCTGCAAGATGGGCAACCTTCATGCTGGTCTCTTGTGTCCCCCAGGGTCACTCCAGCTACATCACTCACCTCGACTGGTCGCCCGACAACAAGTACATCATGTCCAACTCGGGGGACTACGAGATCCTCTACTGTGAGTACACGGGGGCAGGTGGGCAGGCAGGTGCTCCTGGAGCAGCCAGAGTGGGGCAACATGCCCGCATGTGCCCACGTGTTGTGCAGAAAAGGGGAGGGGGCTGCTTCCTGGGGACTGGGTCATGACGTGACCAAGCAGGACCAGGTGTGGTTCTTGCAGATCATGGAATAAAAATCAAACATTGCTCTTGCCTCCTCCACTCCCCCCGCCCCCAAGCTGTGGGGACCTCAGCTAGCTCCCCCTGGCACCCTCGGGGCACCTGCTCTGTTGGAGTCCCATGGCAGCACCAGTGGTGGGCAGGACCAGGGTAGGCAGGGTCGGGGACAAAGAGTCAGGGAGGAGGGGCGGTGGGGGTGGGGTGTATTGGGTTGAAGAGCCACAGGGGCAGGGAGATCTGGCCAGGCTGGGTTTGGATCCAGTCTGGGGGGCACTACACACTTCTTTGCTTCACTTCTCCACCAGAAGGGGCCCTGGACGGGGGGGGGAAAAGAGCCCCAACTCAGAACCTCTTTTAAAGACCCAGAAAGCTCCTCCCTGTGTTCCCAAGCCCCCTCCCCTCATATGCCCCCGTGCTGGTGGGAGGAAGGCGGCGGCAGCTTGCCTTACTGTGCCGTTGGCTCTTTGCCCCTCTAGGGGACATTCCCGGAGGCTGCAAGCTCATCAGGAATCGCTCGGACTGTAAAGACGTGGACTGGACCACGTACACGTGTGTGCTGGGCTTCCAGGTGTTCGGTGAGGACCGGGCTTGGCAGTGGGGGCGGCAGGTGGGCAGACTGGCCGCCAGGGGGCAGGCGCCGCCTGGCACAGGCCCCAGTGGGTGCCCCCAGAAACTGGGCGGCAGCAGCCCCTTCCTTGCTCCCACTCGCTGTGGGTGCTGTGGGTGCCGTGGGTGCCGTGGGTGCCGGGCCAGGAGCTGGAGCAGGGATCGGTCAGAGGTGGATTCGGAGGTTCTTGTCGCCTCTCCGATCGCTGCCCCCCAGCCTCTGGCCAGCGGTTTTCCCTGCAATTCACCACTGCCCCCGGCCTCCCTGGGGCCGTCCTGGGGCCCTCTGTCCAGCCTGGTGTGGGGGCAGGTGGGGGGCCATGCAGCCTCCCCCCCACGTGGTCCCGCCGTGCCCCCCGAGACCAGGCACATCCAGGCTGAAGGCAGGCCCCCGTTGGATTTCCCATCCAGGAGTGTGGCCGGAGGGCTCAGACGGGACAGACATCAATGCCCTGGTCCGGTCCCACAACCGCAAGGTGATGGCCGTGGCCGACGACTTCTGCAAGGTCCACCTCTTCCAGTACCCCTGCTCCAAGCCCAAGGTCAGTGTCCAGTCCCCCCGTCTCCTTTCCCTCCCCAACCGCTGGCCCCCTGGGCCAAGAGGAAGGGAGGGGCTGGGCCTGTGGACTATCACATGGCTGGGCCCCTCCCAAGCTGGCCACACACACACACACACACACACACACACACACACACACACTCTCTCTCTCTCTCTCTCTCTCTCTCTCTCTCTCTCTCTCTCTCCCCCTCTCTTTCCCTCTCTCTCCCTCTCTCTCCCTCTCCTCTCTCTCCTCTCTCTCCTCTCTCTCCCCTACCCTACCCTGACAGTGAAGTGGCCCACAGTGGTGAGGAAGAAAGCCTATCTGTCCGGTCCGAGCACCCGCCCATCAATCTGTTCAACCTCCCACGGGAGCAGTTGCAGGCTCAGACTCTGCCATCCGCGGGGAAGACACCCTGGGTCCATCCCCCTTTTCCTCAGCTCCCCCTCCCTTCTGCATCACCTCGACTTGCTCCTTTTGCTCTTCCCTCCTCTCCCCGCCCCATAACACTTATATATATGTATATATCTATAATTCTATTTATTTATATTGATGACTGATAACTTGTTTCGTTGTTTGTCTCCCCCCCGCAGATGGTAAGCCCATTGTGGGCAGGGATTGTCTCGCTATATTGTACTTTCCAAGCGCTTAGTACAGTGCTCTGCACAGAGTAAGCGCTCAATAAATACTATTGAATGAATGAATGAATGAGTGAATGAATGACAGGGCACTCTGTTGTAAAAGCTCAATGAGCACCTTGATTGATTGAGGGTCAGCTGGCAACACTAGACAGGCACTGGAGAAGCAGCATGCGGGGTCTAGTATAAAGAACACAGGCCTAAGAGTCAAGAGACCCAGCTTCTTGTCCTGGCTCCTCCCCTTGCCTGCTGTGTGACCTTGGGCAGGTCACTTTACTTCTCTGGGCCTCAGTTTCCTCAGCTGTAAAATCCCTCTTAGACAGTGAGCCCCCAGGGGACGGCGACTATGTCTACCCCAGTGCTTAACACATTTCTATGTACCATACATACATAAGCACTTATCCTTCGTTTTGAAAGACAGAAATGATAGTGAAGTTGACCCGTCCGGGGGGGTGGGAGTGTGTGTGTCTGTCAGGGGAGGGGTACAGGTTGCCATGGGATCCACAGTCCCCAATTCATTTGTCCCTTGTGGTTGGTAGTGCTTGGTGCTGTTTTCGATCTCCTTGTCTCTTAGCACATAGGAAGTGCTCATTCTTAATTAGGTGCTAAACCTGTGCCCTTGGTTGTCCCCCCAGGCCCCAAGCCACAAGTACAGTGCCCACAGCAGCCACGTGACAAATGTCAGCTTCACCCACAATGACAGCCACCTGATTTCCACTGGGGGAAAAGACATGAGCATCATCCAGTGGCGGCTAGTGGAGAAGGCCGCCCCTCCGCAGAACGATAGCACCGCAGAGCCCGGTCTCGCCAGGGCAGCTCCTGGGCCTGGGGAGGGCCTCCGCTGGCCGGGCACGCCACCCCCGCCCGCCCCGGGCAGCGAGGTTGTGGAGGACGAGAGCGAGGATCCGGGCGGGTCTCCGGTCCCGGGTGAGGACGGGAGCGAGGAGAGGAGTGAGGGGAGCATCGAGGAGCTGATGGAGCCCAGTTCCGCGGATCTGGCCGACGAGGTCAGCGAGGAGCAGAGCCAGTCGACACTCACAGAAGAGCGGCTAGCTCCCTCGCCGGAGTCCTAGCCCCCGGCGGGGCGGGAGCCGGGCTGGGGAGCCCCCAGGGAGAGGTGCTAGGGTTGGGGGGAGGGGAGGGGAGGCCGAGGGGCAGGATTGTGGGCCAGGGCGGGTGGAGGTGGAAGGACGGCACAAGGGGCTCGATCCAGCGATGATGGCGGGGCAGACGAACTGGTATCGGTCCGACTGGGCCCCTGGGACTTGGAGATCGAGCCCCTGAGCTGCCCTGGTCTTCCCCATTATCGGGACGACGAGGAGGAGGAGGAGGAGGAGGGCCAGCCCAGCAGGCCGGGAGCCTGGCATCGCCTTTCCGGCCTCCGCCGAGCACAGCTTCTCCTCCGGTCCAGGTCCCCCCCGGCCAGCCAGGGCAGAGCCCCAAGCCCCAGTCCCCACCTCCCCCAAACCCCAGCATCAGGTCTATCCAGCCACACCCAGACTGTTTTTTGGGGAGAGGGTAGCTGGTCCCTCGCCACCCCCTTCTCCTGCCCAGCTGTGTTCACTCCGGTCCCCAGACCAGCCCCCGCCATAGTCCCCACCGCATCCGGGTGAGGTGGTGGAACCTGCAAGGCCAAGGGGCCGGAGCCGCCGCATCCGGCGGCTCCCTCTGACACTGTAGGAGTTGGTCGGCGGTGACTCGGTTCCCCTCCTTCTACCCCGGCTGCCGCGGGGACTCAACCGACAGCGATCAGGGACACATCCCCAGCCGGGAGCCCCGTGGCCTCGGCGGGTGGCTGTCGGACAGCTGCTTTTTGTTTAAGTTCGTCCATTTCCTAGAAGGGAAGATTTACTGACAATATGCATTTCTTTGTATTTGTTTCTACTCTGATTACATAAAATCTCCTGGTTTTGTTTTGTTACTAGCTGCATTGTTCTGATACTTTTAGGTAGAAACCATGTTTAGAGACTCTGGGTGAGTTCAGAAGTCTTAAGTGTGCCAGCGGGTCCGGGGCGGGGCCATTCCAGAGGGCTGGGAGATGCCCGCCCTCCTTCCCTCCCTCCCTGCCCCCAGAAGCAGAGAGCTGGGCCCACGGGATGCAGAAGTGTCACGTGAGGTCACCGCCGGGCTGCACCAAGCTGGGGGGCTCCCAAAGACACCCCCCCCCCCCCCAGGACCGTTTGGCCGAAGAGCGGGTGCACCGGTGCTGCAGGAGTGGAGGTGTCCGCCCAGTAGGCTGGTGGGCGAGCGCCTACAGCCTACTTGGTACTCCCTGAGTGGGACCGTGTAGCTGGGAGAACGGGCTGAATCCTGGGAGAGAACGCGCATACGTGAGAATATGCACGTAACACGGACACGCGTGCGCGGCACCCCCTCCCCTTCTACCCCTGCAGCCGTCGGCAGGGCAGGACAGAAAGGGCCGCTTCACAGCAGCAGGGCCACAGGACAGCCCCAGGAAAGGCCACCTGCAGAGGCACCAGGCGAGTGTAACCTGGCCAGAGCCCAGCCCCCTGGGGGCTGGAGGCCCCGGACCTCCCCTCTTCGACCTCACGGCCAGAATCGGACCCACTGCACCCTCGCCCGGGGGCCCCTACTATGAACACGGGCTGCACCCAACACCTGTCCACAGGGTCGGGCGTACACGGGTATGTGCCCACAGCACTTGTTTACAACCGGATCACACACCTCAAAACCAGCTGTCCCCGGGGTGAAGGGACGGTTCCAACCTGAGCCTGCCCGTCCGTCCACCCGCATCCTAGTGCACATCGGGTCTAGCCCGGTCTGCGTGGGCGGGGCCGCTGGGGTCCCCGGGGGAGGAACCGGGCAGATCTTTTGGGCTGCATCAGGGGATCTGCCCCACCCCGGGCCCCCACCTGAGCCTGAAGGCCGGAGAAGACCGGGCGGCGGCCGGGCCCCGGCTACTACTGTTAACGGATGAACGAGTCTGTTTATTGGGGGGGGTGGGGGGTGAAGGGGGTGGGTCTGTAACTGTAGATGGTGGTAGAAAATTGTGAACGAAATAGGAATCCATGTTTCATGTGAAGATGTTTGAGCCATTTCTATCGATGATGCATTCCTGTCTCATGGCAGAAAATTTTGAAGATTGAAAAAATAAAATGATCCAAATCAGACCCTGCCTTGTCTCTTTCCATGGAGAGCTACTTTCCCGTCTTTCTTGGATGGGGCAGTGCCAGCCGCCTCCTCGGGGGCTTTGGAGCCACAGCCTTTGTTCAATCATCAGTCAATCCATGGTATTCATTGAGTGCTTTCTGTGGGCTGAGCACTGCACTAAGCGCTTGGGAGAGCACAATATAACAGAGTTGGTAAACACACTCCCTACCCACAATGAGCTACAGTCCAGAGGGGAAGACACGTGTAATACAAATAAATTACCGATACGCACACAAGTTCTTGTGGAGTTGAGGGAGGGGGAATAAAGGGCACAAATCCACGTACAAAGGCGATGCAGAAGGGAGTGGGAGAAGAAGAAATGAGGACTTGGTTGTGATTGTCGTCAGTATATATTGGTGCCTGCTGTGGGCAGAGTGTTGGGCTGGGTGACTTTTGAGCAGAACACTGGGCTACGTGCCTGCTTTGGGCAGAGTGCTGAGTTGGGTGCCTGCTGAGAGCAGAGCACTGTGCTGGGTTGGGTGCCTGCTGAGTGCCGGGCTGGGCGCTTGCTGAAGGCATAATGCTGGTTTGGGTGTCTGCTGTGGGCAGAGCACTGTGCTGGGTTGGGTGCCTGCTGAGTGCCGGGCTGGGCGCTTGCTGAAGGCATAATGCTGGTTTGGGTGTCTGCTATGGGCAGAGCACTGGGTTGGGTGCCTGCTGAGAGCAGAACACTGGGTTAGGCACCTGCTGTGGACAAAGCACTGGATTGGGCACTGGGCAGGGTGCCTGCTGTGGGCAGAGTGCTCTCCTGGGTGACTGCCATGGGCCTCAGGCCATGCAGCTCTAGAACGTAATGTTGTAGGCGGAAGTTGTCCCAGTCAGTGGTGGTCAGGTCTACACGCTGAGAAGCAGCGTGACTCAGTGGAAAGAGCCCGGGCTTTGGAGTCAGGTCATGGGTTCAAATCCCGTCTCCGCCAACTGTCAGTTGTGTGACTTTGGGCAAGTCACTTAACTTCTCTGTGCCTCAGTTACCTCATCTGTAAAATGGGGATTAAAACTGTGAGCCCCCCAAGGGAAAACCTGATCACCTTGTAACCTCCCCAGCGCTTAGAACAGTGCTTTGCACATAGTAAGTGCTTAACAAATTCCATCGTTATTATTATTGTTACACCACCCTCTGAGAGCTCCCCTGCTTTAGACTGTCCACCATAACCCCACGAAGGGGGTAAGAAGGCACCTCCTCCCTCCCCCAAAGCCTTTCTCTTCCCAGGTTCCAGTTCTTCTGGCTGGGTCTGTGAGAGGAGATTCAACCAGGAGCTGGTGATGAGGACCCCTGGAGGGAAAGGGGGAGGGGGAGATGAATAGGGAGGCTGACAGGGGTGGAGGTCTGTTCCAGGAAATGGGTTGTTTACAAACTGTTTTATTGTACTATTCCGAGTGCTCAGTACAGTGCTCTGTACACAGTACACTCACTAAATGACTGATTGTTCCCTAGCGCACACCTACTCAGAATGTAGAAGTACAACTTAAGGTGACTTTTAATTGGAGACAATTAATTTCAAGTAATTTACCACCGATTTTGCAAAGGTTAATGGAATTCCTGTTTTGGAGGTGCTGAGAGCAATGCACCTTTTGCCACAAATGCAGGTTTAGCCTTTATGCTCCCGGAGCAATTCCCTTGGTCCTGGAAGCGTTGGGCAGCACCTAATTAGACAGTGGCAAAGTCCCCTCTGCTGCACGGCAGAGGTGATGGCATTTCAGTTTCCAAATCGGTGTGCGGTGGGCCAGCTGTGGCTGTGGGGGCCCGGGGGGCTGAGGTTGCTGGGGTCTGAGAGGCTGAGGCTGCAGGGGACTGTGGCTGTGAGCCTGGGAGCTCTTGCATCTCAGCACCAAAACAAATGCATGTGCCCCGCACGTACAGCAGCCCACTCCTCTCAGCTGCCATGGCTGAGCCTGGGGTGCCGTGGCCCTGCTCTACCCCAGCCCCAGCCCCCATTCCCGCCCCACCTGCCAGCCACCTTGGAAGGACAGGGTGCACAGCACCCCCCTCCACCCCACTCCACTCATGGCCTGGGGAGTGCCCACGGGACCGCCGACCAGTGTGGAAGCTCACCTGGCTTCTCTCCTACAACCCAGCCCGCACACTCCACCCCTCTGGTGCTGATCTCAGTGTACCTTGCTCTCTCCTGTCTCCACACCAACCCCTGGCCCGCATCCTACCTCTGGCCTAGAATAGCCTCCCGCCTCAAATCCGCCAATCCCTGGCCCACAACCTACCTCAGGCCTAGAATACCCTCCCTCCTCAAATCCACCAATTACTCTCCCCCAATTTCAAAGCCTTACTAACGGCACATCTCCTCCAAGAAGCCTTCCCAGACCAAGACCCACTTTTCCTCATCTCCCAATCCCTTCTGCAATGGCCCTGACTTATTCCCTTTGCTCTTCCCCCCCATCTCCGTGCCCCACAGCACTTATGTATAGTTCTATAATTTTATTTATATTGATGTCTATTTGTATTGATGTCTGTCTCCCCGCCTCTAGACTGTGAACTCGTTGTGGGCAGGGATTGTCTCTTTATTGCTGTACTGTACTTTCCCAGGCACTTGGTACAGTGCTCTGCACAGTAAGTGCTCAATAAATACCACAGTAAGCACCAAACGTGAGTGCTGAGCTTCCGCCACTGGTCGGGGTCTCCAGGGGATATGGACAGGACGTGCGTGTGACATGGGGCCATGGGTGGGGCCTCCTCTCCCACGAGCTGGGGGCAGCCACACTCCCGGGGCCGAGGCCAGAGTTCCGCAGGGAGCAAAGTCAGCCACGCACCTGACCCGGGAGCAGTGGATGGAAAGCCACCCTCTCCCGGCCTCACTCCCACCTTGACCGGGCCAGCTACCCAAGCCCCGGGTGGCTGATTTGGGAGCAGTGGGCCAAGAGCCATCCTCTCCCAGCCCCACTCCCACCCTGCCCAGACCAGCCCTCTGAGCCCTGGGAGCGGTTGGGGAGCAGATGACGAGCCAGCCTCCGGAGAACATACTGTCAGCAGGAGCAGTGGCCCAGGCTCAGAAAGGAAGGTGGAAAAGCCCATGGCTGATGGACTCCTCACTGTCTGGGCAGTGATGGTGGAAGCAGCATGGGGCTGGAGCAGTGGGCAGCTGCCATAGCCAGGATCAGGGCCCTGTTCAAGAATTTTGCCCCCTGCTCCTTCGTGATTATTTAAGCACTGAGAAGCAGTGTGGTCTATTGCATAGAGCACAGGTCTGAGAGTCAGGAGGACCTAGATTCTAATCCCAGCTCTGTCATTTGCCTGCTGTGTGACCTTGGGCAAGTCAGTTTACTTCTCTGTGCCTCAGTTACCTCATCTGAAAAATGGGGATTGAGACTGTGAGCCCCACAATCCAATTTACTTGTATCCACCCCCACGCTTAGTACAATGCAGTACGCACTTAACGAATACCACAATTATTATCAGCATCATCTGTAAAATGGGGTTCAAGACTGTGAGCTCCATGTATGGCAGCAACCTGATTTGCTTGTATCCACCCTAGGATATGATCCAGTATCTAGCACATAGTAAGCCAAGATCATTATTATTACTTGGCCCCACCCACAGCAGGGGATGGGCAGGTGCTGGGCCCCTGCTGGAAGGAAGCCCACCACCTGAAGTGCCCTCTCATCCTCCCCCACCCCACGGTGCAACGGCCCTCATGGGAGCTCAAGCTGGGTTGGTTTACAAGGGTTCCTGGCAGCAGAAATTACTTGTTCTTAGCCAAAGACCAGTAGCACTGGCTCCTCTGTCCTGGGATGCAGACATTGGAAAATTCTGGGAAACTAAAATGAGAACCACACTGTTAAGCAGTACGGCCTGGCGGAGAGAGCACAGGCCTGGATTCAGAACATTTGGGTTCTACTCCTGGCTGCTGTGTGAACTTATGTTCTCTGGGCCTCGGTTTCCTCACCTGAAAAATGGGGATGAAACGCCCTCCCCACTTAGACTGGAGTTGCACTTGAGATGGGGACTGTGTCCAATCTGTTTGCATTGTATCTACCCCCAGCACTTAGCATAAAAGCACTTAAATACCAGAGTTATCACTGTTAGAACCTCGGTGGATGACTGAATTTATTGCGTCTTACCCAGGCCTGGGTGCGGCGGGCAGGGACCAAGCCCCGGAGGGGGTCGGCCTGCAGCGCCTCTGATTACAGGTTGGCCACCGCAGAGGAACAGCGGCTGACAGGCCAGACGCCCAGGAAGAGCGGCCACTGGGAGACCCCCCTGGTTACCCGCTCCCTTCCCCCGTGACAGGCTTATCCGGCAGCAACTCCTGCAGGCCTGGAGGCCGACTCGGGCCCTCTTTCGGAATCAGCAGAAGTGCTTCCCTCAGAAACATCCTCCCCTGCGTCGCCGCCGCCGAGTCTGCGCCGGGCCGGCAAGGCTCAACTCCGACGGTCCCGGCCCTCAGCTCCCACCGCGGCCTCACTTGTTCCGGGGCTGGGAAGCCATGTACAGGGCAACCAGGCAGTAGATGGTCCCGCCCACGGTCAGGGCCATCGTGGTCCGGTAGAGCATCTGGTCGGGGAGACCCCGCTTCAGGTGGACAGGCCGGCCGTCGGCTTTCTTTGGGGAAGAAGACAGAGCCCAACTTGTACTTCCCAAGCGCTTAGTACAGTGCTCTGCACACAGTAAGCGCTCAATAAATACGATTGATGATGATGTGCAGGCTGCCCTCCTGGACCCCCACCCTCAAGGTCAGGGCCCTTCACCCCTCATCCTCCCTCCACGGGACCAGCACAGACCCTAGGCCATGAGTCTGGCCGTCTCCCCAAGGCGTGACTAGTGTGTTCGGTTTTACAATGCCCCGATGTTTGAGGGCATGGGAAGCAGCATGGCGTAGTGGACAGAGCCCGAGCCTGGGAGTCAGAAGGTCATGAGTTCTAATCCTGGCTCCACCACTTGTTTGCTGTGTGACCTTGGGCACACTTAACTTGTCTGTGGCTCAGTGATCTCATCTGTAAAATGGGGATTGAGTCTTTGAGACCTAAGTGGGACAGGGACCGTGTCCACCTCGATTTCCTTGTATCCACCCCAGAGCTTAGTACAGTGCCTGGCACATGGTGCTTAACAAACACCATGATTATTATTATTACTATTATCATTACTACGTACGGCCCCTGGAGCGGTTCCACAGGTGGATTGATTTCGTTCTGGAACCGACTGGCTGGGGCAGTAGCCGAGGTGCCCTCCCTGGGGGCCGGGGCCTCATTCCCCCACCTTGCTAACCTTCCCTCTGGCCTACATGGGCCCCAGTGCACCTTGATCATCTGGGCCCAACCACGTCTGGCCTGGGCCCTGACCCCATGCCCGGCCATGCCCACCTGGAAGAACTTCTGGAGCTCAGGGACCCGGTTTTGAGCAGCAAAGTCACGGCCGGTGGCCTCTGGGGTGAACTTGGTTGGGCCAGCATAGGTGATGGCTGGTGCTCCAGCAGGGTCCAAGGGGCGCAGTCCCTTTGGGAAGTGAAGCGAAGTGAAGTAAGGCCCCTTCCCCTGTCTTGCGCTGACGGCAGTGCCCTCCCCCATCACTTCCACCTCCTCCTGCTCCTCCTCCACCTCCTCCTCCACCACCTCCTGCTCCTCCTCCTCCACCCCCACCACTTCCTCCTGCTCCTCCTCCTCCAGCCCCACCACCTCCTCCTCCACCACCACCACCTGCTTCTCCACCATCACCACCTCCTTCTCCTCATTCATTCATTCAATCGTATTCATTGAGCGCTTACTGTGTGCAGAGCACTGTACTAAGCGCTTGGGAAGTCCAAGTTGGCAACATATAGAGTCGGTCCCTACCCAATAGCAGGCTCACAGTCTAGAAGGGGGAGACAGACAACAAAATAAAACATATTAACAAAATAAAATAAATAGAATAAGTATGCACAGGTAAAATAGAGTAATAAATATGTACAAACATATATACAGGTGCCGTGGGGAGGGGAAGGAGGTAAGGCGGGGGGAGGGGGAGGAGGTGCTCCTCCACTACCACCTTCGTTATCTAATAATAATAATGACAGCATTTATTAAGCGCTTACTATGTGCAAAGCACTGTTCTAAGAGCTGAGGGTGGTTACAAGGTGATCAAGTTGTCCCACTGGGGGCTCACAGTCTTAATCCCCATTTTACGGATGAAGTAACTGAGGCCCAGAGAAGTGAAGTGACTTGCCCAAAGTCCCACAGCTGACAATTGGCGGAGCCGGGATTGGAACTCATGACCTCTGACTCCAAAGCCCGTGCTCTTTCCACTGAGCCACGCTGTATCTCCTTCTCCACCATCTCCTCCTCCTCCACCTCTTCCCTCTTCTCCCCCTACCCCCGATCACCCCCACCTCCACCACCTCTTTCTCCCCGTGACACAGGCCGGGGGGGGGCCCTCTCCGGAGCCTCCCCGCCGTGCGCCCCCTCTGCTCCGTGCGACCGGAAGCATTTCTGATGGCGAAAGGCATCGTGTGTCCATCGCGGCCCAACTCCTCCGGGATCCAGCCCAGCCCGCACCCTCCGCTCCTCTGCCGCTCATCTCCTCACCATGCCTCGTTCTCGCCTGTCCCGCCGTCGACCCCCGGCCCACGTCATCCCCCGGGCCTGGAATGCCCTCCCTCTGCCCATCCGCCAAGCTAGCTCTCTTCCTCCCTTCAAGGCCCTACTGAGAGCTCACCTCCTCCAGGAGGCCTTCCCACACTCAGCCCCCTCCTCCTCCTCCTCCTCTCCATCGGGCCTTACCTCCTTCCCCTCCCCACAGCACCTGTATATATGTACATACGTTTGTACGCATTTATTACTCCATTTTATTTGTACATACTTATTCTATTTATTTTATTTTGTTAATATGTTCGGTTTTGTTCACTGTCTCCCCCTTCTAGACTGGGAGCCCACTGTTGGGTAGGGACCGTCTCGATAGGTTGCCAACTTGGACTTCCCAAGCGCTTAGTACAGTGCTCTGCATCATCATCATCAATCGTATTTGTTGAGCGCTTACTGTGTGCAGAGCACTGTACTGATAATAACAATAATAATGGCATTTATTAAGCGCTTACTACGTGCAAAGCACTGTTCTAAGCGCTGGGGAGGTTACAAGGTGATCAGGTTGCCCCACGTGGGGCTCACAGTCTCAACCCCCATTTTCCAGATGAGGTAACTGAGGCACAGAGAAGTGAAGTGACCTGCCCAAAGTCACACAGCTGACAATTGGCGGAGCCGGGGTTGGAACCCATGACCTTTGACTCCAAAGCCCGGGCTCTAATTAGTCCGCTAATCTCCTCACCGTACCTCGATCTCGCCTGTCCTGCCATCGCCCCCCGGCCCACGTCATCCCCCGGGCCTGGAATGCCCCCAGTCCCTCTGCCCATCCACCAAGCTAGCTCTCTTCCTCCCTTCAAGGCCCTGCTGAGAGCTCACCTCCTCCAGGAGGCCTTCCCAGACTGAGCCCCTTCCTTCCTCTCCCCCTCGTCCCCCTCTCCATCCCCCCCATCTTACCTCCTTCCCTTCCCGAAAGCACCTGTATATATGTATATATGTTTGTACATATTTATTACTCTATTTATTTATTTTACTTGTACATATCTATCCTATTTATTTTATTTTGTTAGTATGTTTGGTTTTGTTCTCTGTCTCCCCCTTTTAGACTGTGAGCCCACTGTTGGGTAGGGACTGTCTCTAGATGTTGCCAACTTGTACTTCCCAAGCGCTTAGTCCAGTGCTCTGCACACAGTAAGCGCTCAATAAATACGATTGATGATGACGATGCTCTTCTCCACTGAGCCACGCTTGGGAAGTACAAGTTGGCAACGTATAGAGACGGTCCCCACCCAACAGTGGGCTCACAAGCGCTCAATAAATTCGACTGAATGAATGAATGCTCTATTCCGACTCGTGCCCACCGTTGCCCTCCCTCCCTCCCTCCCGTCCCGGCCCCTCTGCCCCGAGCTGCGGCCCAGGAAGGTCACGGGGAGGCCAGCCGGAGGGCAGGGCGGGACGGGCCGGGGCCGGGGGCGGAGGGTCCCGTACCTGCGGGCTGTAGGCGGCCGAGGCCCAGGCCCCCAACAGCCGCTGGCTGAAGCCGCTGAACTTGTAGTACATGCCGCGCCGCCGGCCCCCGGGCCCCAGCGCACGGCCCCACCAGGCCCGGCCCCGACGCCGCTCCAGAAGCCCCGCTCCCGCGCCTGCGCAGAAGAAACACCGCCCCCTCCCCCCGCGCGCGCCTGCGCAGAAACAGCCCCGACCCCCGGGCCTGCGCGACGAGAAGCCGCCCGCCTTTGGTTTGAGCGCGGGAAGCGGATCGGGGAACAGGGATCATCATCATCAGTCGTATTTCTTGAGCGCTTACTGTGTGCAGAGCACTGGACTAAGCGCTTGGGAAGTGCAAATTGGCAACATACAGAGACAGTCCCTACCCAACAGGGATCAGGGATCATCATCATCAATCGTATTTATTGAGCGCTTACTGTGTGCAGAGCACTGGACTAAGCGCTTGGGAAGTACAAGTTGGCAACATAGAGAGACAGTCCCTACCCAACAGGGATCAGGGATCATCATCATCAATCGTATTTACTGAGCGCCTACTATGTGCAGAGCACTGGACTAAGCGCTTCGGAAGTACAAATGGGCAACATATAGAGACGGTCCCTACCCAACCAGGATCAGGGATCAGCATCATCAATCATATTTATTGAGCGCTTACTGTGTGCAGAGCACTGGACTAAGCGCTTCGGAAGTACAAATGGGCAACATATAGAGACGGTCCCTACCCAACCAGGATCAGGGATCAGCATCATCAATCGTATTTATTGAGCGCTTACTGTGTGCAGAGCACTGGACTAAGCGCTTGGGAAGTACAAATTGGCAACATAGAGAGACAGTCCCTACCCAACCGGGATCAGGGATCATCATCATCAATCGTATTTATTGAGCGCTTACTGTGTGCAGAGCACTGGACTAAGCGCTTGGGAAGTACAAGTTGGCAACATCTAGAGACAGTCCCTACCCAACAGGGATCAGGGATCAGCATCATCAATCGTATTTATTGAGCGCTTACTGTGTGCAGAGCACTGGACTAAGCTTGGGAAGTACAAATTGGCAACATCTAGAGACAGTCCCTACCCATCAGGGATCATCATCATCAATCGTATTTATTGAGCGCTTACTATGTGCAGAGCACTGGACTAAGCGCTTGGGAAGTACAAATTGGCAACATCTAGAGACAGTCCCTACCCATCAGGGATCATCATCATCAATCGTATTTATTGAGCGCTTACTGTGTGCAGAGCACTGGACTGAGCGCTTGGGAAGTACAAATTGGCAACATCTAGAGACGGTCCCTACCCAACAGGGATCAGGGATCATCATCATCAATCGTATTTATTGAGCGCTTACTGTGTGCAGAGCACTGGACTAAGAGCTTGGGAAGTACAAATTGGCAACATCTAGAGACAGTCCCTACCCATCAGGGATCATCATCATCAATCGTATTTATTGAGCGCTTACTATGTGCAGAGCACTGGACTAAGCGCTTGGGAAGTACAAATTGGCAACATCTAGAGACAGTCCCTACCCATCAGGGATCATCATCATCAATCGTATTTATTGAGCGCTTACTGTGTGCAGAGCACTGGACTAAGCGCTTGGGAAGTACAAATTGGCAACATAGAGAGACGGTCCCTACCCAGCAGGGATCAGGGATCACCCTTCGGCTTGGGACGAGGTGCGGCTCCGGAGAAGAAGGCCCAGCCCGGCGGACAGCCTTGCCCAACATCACACAAGGTCTAGAAGGGAAGACAGACCAGGAGCCCCTTCCTTCCTCTCCATCCCCCCATCTTACCTCCTTCCCTTCCCCACAGCACCCGTATATATGTATATATGTTTGTACTGATTTATTACTCTATTTATTTATTTTACTTGTACATATCTATTCTATTTATTTTATTTTGTTAGTATGTTTGGTTTTGTTCTCTGTCTCCCCCTTTTAGACTGTGAGCCCACTGTTGGGTAGGGACTGTCTCTAGATGTTGCCAATTTGTACTTCCCAAGCGCTTAGTACAGTGCTGTGCACATAGTAAGCGCTCAATAAATACGATTGATGATGATGATTTATTTTATTTTGTTAGTATGTTTGGTTTTGTTCTCTGTCTCCCCCCTTTAGACTGTGAGCCCACTGTTGGGTAGGGACTGTCTCTAGATGTTGCCAATTTGTACTTCCCAAGCGCTTAGTACAGTGTTCTGCACATAGCGCTCAATAAATACGATTGATGGTGATGATGATGATGACAGACATTCAAATAAATGAGATAATAATAATAATAATAATGGTATTTGTTAAGCGCTTACTATGTGCACAGCACTGTTCTAAGCGCTGGGGAGGTTACAAGGCGATCAGGTTGTCCCACGGGGGGACTTACAGTTTTAATCCCCATTTTACAGATGAGGTAACTGAGGCCCAGAGAAGTTAAGTAACCTGCCCAAAGTCACACAGCTGACAATTGGCGGAGCTGGGATTTGAACCAATGACCTCTGACTCCAAAGCCCAGGCTCTTTCCACTGAGCCATGCTGCTTCCCCTGATATGTACGTAACAGCTGGGGGGCTGAGGATGGGGGGAATATCAAGTGCTTAAAGGGTACAGGTTCAAGTGAACAGTGCTTTGCACATAGTAAGCGCTTAACAAATACCATCACTATTATTATTGGCATCTGTACATGGGCAGGTTACTCCCGTCCTCGAAAATCTCCAGTGGCTGCCTGTCAACCTACGAATCAAGCAAAAACTCCGCACTCTCAGCTTCAAGGCTGTCCATCACCTCGCCCCCTCCTACCTCACCTCCCTTCTGTCCTTCTCCAGCCCAGCCCGCTCCCTCCGCTCCTCTGCCGTCGCTAACCTCCTCACTGGGCCTCGTTCTCGCCTGTCCCGCTGTCGACCCCTGGCCCACGTCCTTCCCCTGGCCCGGAATGCCCTCCCTCCATACGTCCGCCAAGCTAGCTCTCTTCCTCCCTTCAAAGCCCTACTGAGAGCTCACCTCCCCCAGGAGGCCTTCCCAGACCGAGCCCCCCTTTTCCTCTTCTCCTCCGCATCCCCTCCACCCTACCTCCTTCCCCTCCCCACAGCACTTGTATATATATTTGTACAGATTTATTACTCTATTTTACTTGTACATATTTACTATTCTATTTATTTTGTTAATGATGTGCATATAGCTTTAATTCAATTTGGTCTGACTATTTTGACACCTGTCTACATGTTTTGTTTTGTTGTCTGTTTCCCCCTTCTAGACTACGAGCCCATTGGTGGGTAGGGACCGTCTCTATATGTTGCCGACTTGTACTTCCCAAGCGCTTAGTACAGTGCTCTGCACACAGTAAGTGCTCATTAAATACGATTGAATGAATGAATGTAGAGAAGCAGCATGGCCCAATGGAAAGAGCACGGGCTTGGGAGCCAGAGGTCATGGGTTCTAATCCCGGCTCTGCCACTTGTCAGATGTGTAACTTTGGGCAAGTCACATAACTTCTTTGGGCCTCTGTTACCTCATCTGTAAAATGAGGATGAAGACTGTGAGCCCCCCATGGGACAACCTGATCACCTTATATTCCGCCCCCCACCCCAGCACTTAGAACAGTGCTTTGCACAGAGTAAGCACTTAACAAATGCCATCGTTATTATTATTATCTGTACAGAAGAGAGAGGGATTGGGGGAAGTGAGGGCTTAGTTGGGGAAGGCCTCTTGGAGGTGTGATTTGAATAAGGCTTTGAAGGTGGGGAGAGTGGTGGCCTGACATATAATAAATGTGGTATTCGCTAAATGCTTACTATATGCCAAACACTGTACTAAGTGCCGGAGCAAGATAATCAAGTCCCACATGGGGCTCACAGCCCAAGTAGGAGAGAGAACAGGTAATGAAGATGACGGAACCGAGGCATAAAGAAGTGAAGTGACTTACCCAGTGAGCGCTCAATAAATATGATTGAATGAATGAAAGAATATATGACAGACAATTACTTTCCTCCTCTTTTAAAAGCCTTATTGAAGACACATCTCCTCCTAGAGGCTTTCCCTGACTAAGCCCTCCTTTCCTCTTCTCCCACTCCCTTCTGTGTTGCCCTGACTTGATCCCTTTATTCACCCCCCCCCCCCCAGCACTTTATGTTCATATCTGTAATTTATTTATTTATATTAATGTCTGTTTCCCCCTCTAGACTGTTAGTTTGTTGTGGTCAGGGAATGTGTCTGTTTATTATTATATTGTATTCTCCCAAGTGCTTAGTACAGTGCTTTGCACACAGTAAGCACTCTATAAATACTATTGACTGACTGACTAGCCCCAGCCCAAGCCCCACAGTGGCCCTTGGGCACCAAAGTCCCCACGTGGGGTCGAAGCCCGGTCGGCTCTGGACTTGCTCCCGCCGAGTGCCGGGGCTTGGGCCGGGACCCCAGAATGTCGGCGGACGGTTCCAAGAGGGTGTGTGGGACTGGGAGAATCTGGGCCCTGTCAGACCCCATTCTATCTCAACCTGCCAGTCCTGGTCCGGCTAATGGCCACTGGCTAACAGCTGCTCGAGTACGTGGAAGGTGAAATGAAAATGATGAACAGGCTTGCCGGCTGCATTATGAGAAATTTAGGCAAACCATCATTTTCATTTCTGAATTGTCTGGCTTGCGGGTCTCCCTTGGAACCAGACTCACTCCTGGCCTGTTTCCCACTCTGGGAGTTGGCGGGAGCCCTGCTGGGATCTCCGAGCGAGCCAGGGGAGACCAGCCCGTGGGTTCTGGGAGGAATGATGGCAGGCCGGGCTGGGCCAGGCCGGGCTGCGTCTGGACCTGGATTGGCTGCTGTGGCCCGGGGGCGGGGGGGGGATGGTTGGGGAGGTGGGGAGAAAGGGGCTCAGTTGACCCACGGGCGGGACAAGGTGCCCAGGGGGGCCAGGGATCCAGACCCTGGAGTGGAGGGGTTGCATTTCCAAGCCAAAGCAGGAAGGGTCGCCAACCCAGAGAGCGGGCGGGAGAATTGTCTCCACTTAGGTTTGGGGCAAGCGCCACCGGACTCCCTCCGTCAGGCAGGCCAGCCCCTGCAAGGGGTAACCACCACCCTCCACCCTGCCCAGTGCCTGCCCCCTGCATCCGGCCTGTGCTCTCCCCACACCTCATCCCGCTCAGGAGGAAGGACAACTTTATGGTTTTGCTCTTGGCTGTTTTTCTTTCATTTCTTATATTTACCTTTTCCCTGGTTTTCCCTCCACCCTCTGCCTCCTAGGGCCCATGCTAGGGCCCTCTGTCCCCTCCACGATGGCTGACCAGTGGGTGAGGGCTGTCCAGGCCACAGAGCTATCCAGTACCGTGACCAGAGGCCGCACCCGTTCTCCCTGTTGGCCTTCTCGCAGTGTGTCCGTCAGGCGAGAGAGTGGGGATGGCTTAGTGCCAGCCGTCACCGCTATTGCAAACACAAACACCAGCCCAGGTCCTGCTGGGGGTGGTGGGACCCCCCATCTTTCCCCTCCAAACCATCGGCATCTGAGCGAGTCTCACCCGATCGACCAGGGGCCAGAGGAGGGCCCTGTCTTCATACGGCTGTTTTCATTTTTCTTCAGTGAAAGGCAAAATGCAATCAGCTTTCCCTTTCATAGGAGAAACGGCTCCGTGAGCTCACACGGCAGTGTCAGGGCGCAGATGTCTGGAAGTGCAGCCCTGCCAGTCTGCCCGCGCACGCAACCATCTGCCCGCTCTCCCAGACTGGTTGCAAGCGGCTGAGTGGGTGGGTGGGTGGTGGCCCGAGAACAGCAGCTTGCTGGGCACGCACCCTGTTTGTTGAGGAAGGAGTCGTTTCTAGGTGCACCTCTTCTTTCTTGGGACAGCCTCATGCCTCTGTTTGCCTGGCATTCGCGACACTCCCAGGGAGTGTGTTGTCCATTCCCAGAGCGGTAACTGAGCCCCATCCTCCAGCCCAGCGAGCTGGTGGCTGCCGGGGCTGGGGGCCGGGGACCGGTGGGGGCAAGCAGCAAGTGCAGACAGAGGCAGCTGGCTCACGGTGGCCACCCATCACCACCTCCTGCCCCCTACAAGGTTTGAGCCCACGTGGATCAGGAACCAAGGGCTTAGTATGCATGAATAATCTCAACGGTGCAATTTTCCCCAAGTTAAAATTAGTTTTCCTTCAGGGTCCTCAGCAGGGCCCCCGCTGTGTCCCAGGCTCCCTATCGTGTATCCTTGCGGCCTGGGCCCCTTGCCACCCTCCTCAAACAGATGCCAACCACTGGCACAGCTACTCCTGGTGCCAGCCTCACTGGGCAAACAGTAGGGGCAGCGGGCTCAGGTGTTTGGGGAGAAAAAAATTTTGCATTGAATTTTCACTTAGGAAACTCAGTGCCGGTTTAAATGATGGAGCTGATCAAATAGTTGAGATCAAGCTATTTTCTTAAATGTCTATTCTAATTGTAGGATCATTCTTTTGGAAAAATGAATATCCCTGCTTTTCCAGAAGACAGTTGCAATTGCCTTATCACAGGGTAAAGTGGTTTCCCCACTTTAGTGAACCCCTCCCACCCTGGAAACCCCAGCTCTGTTGGCTTGCAGCAAAAATGAGCGTGACCTGCTGTCTGGGCCAATTTTTTCTCCCACTGCAATCCAGCAGCAGAGATCCCGCACCCCAGCTGGAGCCACCTGGGATCATCTGGGCAGGTCTGGGAAGAGCGGGGACAGTCTAGGACTCTCTGTACCAAGTGTGGGATGTGCTGGGACCATCTGGGATGGTCTGGGAAGATCTGGGATGGTCTAGACTCTTGGTACCCGGTGTGGGATGTGCTGGGACCATCTGGGATGGTCTGGGAAGAGCTGGGATGGTCTAGACTCTCTGTACCCAGTGTGGGATGTGCTGGGACCATCCGGGTTGGTCTGGGAAGAGCTGGGATGGTCTAGGACTGTTTAGGCCAGGCTCGGGGACCTGGGGCATGCTGGGTTACATCAGGATAGTGGGACTGGGATAGGCTGGAAGGACAGAGATGGTGGAGGAGGAATCGAAGGGCTCGGGGACCGGGAGAAAGGGCTAGTTCAGCGTGGGAACCCTGGGGTGGAAGAGGTGGGGAGGCTTGCAAAGGGAGAAGGTTGATTTACACAAAGCCACAGCTCTTCACCCCAAACCTGTGGTTCGAGGCGCCTCTGTCTGGCCGGCTGGTTGGCTTTTTCGGTTGGTCAGCTAGTTGGCTGGTTGGTTTGCTGGCTGGGCCAGTCTGGGTGGAGCTGGGATCCTCTGGGCTTGTCCGAAAAGCCCTGGGATGCCCCAAGCCACTCTGGATCAATCTGGGCCAGTCTGGGAGAGCTGGGGCATGGTGGTGTGCACCAAGATGCCCTGGGGCAAGTTGGTCTTCATTCATTCAGTCAGTCAGTCGTATCTATTCGGCTGGATGGTTGGTCGGCTGGTTGGTTGGTCACCTAGTTGGCTGGTCAGCAGGGTTGCAAAGTGGAATCGAAAGGAATCCTTGATTTAGGCTCAGTTGTCCTAGTTTACTTCCTTGCTCCGCCCTCCCCTGCCTGTCTCTGTCTCTGATACTGTCCTCTGCCCTTCCCCTGCTCCCACCCTCCAGCTAGCTGCTGACGGGGAGCCGCCTTCCAGCCAATCAAAGAGCTTGGTTGGGGCCCAACAAGACAACTTCTGCCTCCTTCACCTGCCTTTTCCCCTCTTCCCCCCTCCCCTCTTGCCATCCTGCTGGCCCTGGCCCTGCCCAGTCTTGCTGGTATGCCAGCGGGGGCCACTGACCAAACGGCCGAAGGGTCAGGCAGAGTAAAGAGCAAAGACGAAGCGGGTGACTGCTTCCTCAGATCCCACCTGTCGATCAACTGGCCCAAACTGACTAATCAGAGTTCACAAATACCCACCATCCCACTCAGTCTGCCAGCCAACTTGAAGTGTCTCTCCACTTTTTCATTTAAAACCTCCCAGAGCTGCCCACGCCTTTCGGAGCAGTGGTAAGTTCACTCCTCTGTGCCTCAGTTACCTCATCTGTAAAATGGGGATTAAGATTGTGATCCCTTTGTGGGACCAGGATTGTGTCCAACCTGATTAGCTTGTATCTACCCCAACCCATCATTTAGAACAGTGCCAGGTGCATAGTAAGCACTTAACAAATATTATTTTTTTAAAAAAAGATGACAGCACAGAGGGCATGCTGACCCTCCTGCATGCTGCCCCCAGCAACTGACCCTCCAGTCAATCTATCAACCCTTTAATGGTATTATTTATCAAGCACTTCCTGCGTGCAGAACACTGCACTGGGTGGGAGAGTACACTGGGAGAGTGGGGGAGAACAGCAGAGTTGGTAGCCACATTCCCTGCCCACAAGGAATTTACAGTCTTAAGTGGAGAGACAGACATTAATATAAATAAATAAATAAATAAATTGCGGTTGTGTACATAGGTGATGTGGGATTGAGGGGTGGGTGAGTAAAGGGTGCAAATGATGATGATGATGGCATTTGTTAAGCGCCTACTATGTGCAAAGCACTGTACAACTGCAAGAGTGACACAGAAGGAAGTGGAAGAAGAGGAAATGAGGGCTTAATCAGGGAAGGCCTCTTGGAGGAGATGTGCTTTCAGTAAGGCTTTGAAGGGGGAAGAGTGATGGCCTGTGTCGGGTATGAAGGGGGAAGGAGATCCGCCAGAGGTAGGACTTGGACAAGGGCTCGTCGGCAAGGTAGATGAGGTTGAGGTACAGCTGAAAGCTGGGTGTTCTGGCTGGTGCTGGGAGCGTTCCGCAGAGGCGCATTCCCCTTGGATTCCGCCTTCCAGAGGGAGGAAGTCACTCAGCTAATGGCCTGGAACGGCTTCCAAACATCTCAGAGTCGGTGCCGGAAAACGTGTTTATTATCTCGGCCAGCTCAGGGTCAAGAAAAGGCCGTTTGGCCCCTATCCCGAGTGGTGGAGCTGATCGCACAAGTGTGGAGATGGGGGCGGGGGTGTCTCATTCTGCCCAGAGAACTACCAGCAGGGCCAGGGGGCCAGGGGCAGCGTCCCCTGGGACTCCAGACCTGATAAGCGCAGTCCATGGGGCCTTTCTTGGGAGCAGGAGATCAAAGGAGCATCGAATGTGGCTACCAACATTTCCGTGCTCCTCCTCTGGGCTGCGGGCTGCTCGGCCGGCCCAGCATTGTGAGAGGACTGGGAGTCTGGAGGGACTGCAGTCCTGTCCCTGGCAATGCCACATCCCAGATCTACAAAGAAGGAGGAAGGAGGAGGAGCCCACCTGGGGAGGCCGGATGCTTGGTTTCAGCAGAAGAAGAGCTTTGAAATTTCCTCGGAGGTAGGCCTTCTGAAGGGGCCTGGATGAAAGAGGCCCTCAAAGAGAATTCAAGGCTGGGTGACAGAGGGCCAATCAGAGATGAGGAGCCTGGGAGCACCAGAGAATATAGAAAAGCGAGAAGTTTTTGATCCTCCCCCCCAGCCCCAACAACAGTCGGGGGCTTGGTGCCGAACTTTGTGCCAATGTCCACACACGAGGCTGTGGAAGAGGAAGATGAGCATATGCTCCTCCCCATCTGGCAGCCCACAGTCAAGCCAGGGAACCCAAGCCCCTTGATGGTCTCAGAAGGCCAGCCAGGCAGCATAAGACAGCAGTGAACATCATGGCTATTTCACCCACACAGGAGCCCTGAAGAAGCTGGCATGCTTGGCACAACGTCACCCAAGTGACAGAGGTGGTTTTTACGGAGAGCCCCATGAGAGAGAGAGAGAGACGGGAGGGAGGTCTTTAGGGGAAGCAGGCGGAGCAAGCATTCCATGGCCAGTGGGATCAGGGGGACATGATAATAATAATTAATACTTAAGTGCTTACTATGTGCCACACACTGTTCTAAGTGCTGGAGCACTGTACTAAGCACTGGGACATGTAAGCAAAAGAGAACAGTAACCTTGGGGAAAACGTTTGGCAGTTGAGGCACAGCTTAGAGAGGGAAGGCTGTACAGGGTTGGGAGTCCTGCTCTGACACTTGCAAACAGGGGGACCTAGCAGGTCCCTGAACCTCTCTAGGCCTCAATCTCCATATTTGTAAAATGGAAATAAGGTGGATTGTGAACCCCAGGGGTCAGGAACGGGGACCCATTCTGATCAAATTATGCTGCCATTGCGACAGCACTTAGCACAGTGCTAGGCTCTTAGTAAGCGCTTCCTAAGTGCCATCACTAGCCCAGTCCTCAGCCTCTGCACCCAGCTTTGACCAGAACAGCATCGCAGGCCAACTCGGAAGGAAACAGCCCTCTGGGGTTGTGTCTGTGGGGGCTGAGCTCCGTGGCTGTCCGAGCTCCATGGCTGTCCTGAGGATGTGGCCCAGGGGTCCCGGCAGTCGGATTTCTCCATCAGTATTGTCGTCTCACGGGTGATGGTGCCCAAATGGATCTGAGACCAGGCAGAACCCGGCCCCCATTCTGCTCCCGCCTCCCCAAACAGCTGAGAACACTGTCCACCCTGGAAATTTGTTGTTTTTTCTTCCCCTTCTTTTTCCTGCAGCCAAGTCAGGGAGAGAACGTGGGCCCCTTTGTCAAGGACCTGTGGAAATGCCAGTTGGGGCTCCTGCTCATTTTCCCATACTTGGCTCCTGCTTGGCCTTGGCCCCTGTCCAGGCAAGACTGGACCTGCCTTTCAGGGCAGGGGGGCACTGAGCTGGCAGAGCAAGCAGCCATCCCCCTGTGACAGGCTCTGCCGCAGCCCTTCCCCTTGCCAGTTGTGAGTCGGAAAGCGTTTCCAGCCTGCTGCCCTCCCAGAAGCTCTTGCCAGGCCCTGACAGGTCATCCAGGGTTGATTCAAGCTGGGAGCCCATGGGGCCCGGGATTCCATCCTGATCATAGCAGGAAAGCAGAGTCCATAGGACAGTGGGGTTGATTGGGGGGGGGGGGGGGCATGGAGGGCTGGGGGCTCTGATGGTCCCTGAGCCAGTGCAGTCTATGGCCTGGCCTGTAGCCCCACTGGCAGCCGGGCACCTGGGCGAGGAACGAGCTGTTCACAATGACGTGGCAGCCTCTGCCAGGGGAGATGCCACTCCAGCTGGGAGTGCTGGTTATTTCTCTCACAAATCATCTGCTCATTAATTCCAACATTTCCTTGGAAGGAAAAATACAGGCAACAGGTGCTGAAATATAAATTTCCCTCCTGCTGCCTGACAGGGAAAGGCTCACAGCCCATTGGCGACTTGCCCCCGAGGCTGGCTTGGGTCCCTCTGCCAAGGCCGACAACCCGGCCAAAGTAATCCACTGAGGATGATCCCTCCCTATTTGTTTTCCAGGAAAGCCCATGAGGCAAAACAGGGACTCGCCACCCCAGGCTCCACAAGAAGCCCTGGTCATTTCTGACCGCATGGCATGGGCTTTGGAGCCAGATCCCTGTGGCAAGGTCCCTATGGCAAGGCTTGTGGCTCGGGGGTACTGCCTGGCAGCCAGAATAGGCTCACTTCTTCCTCCCACCTCTCCCCGCCCCCAAACCCAAGGAGCAATAGGAGTAGTGACGGGGAACGATCTTGACAAGGAACACCGCAAGAGAGCTGGTTGGGAGTCTTGCTGAGATTCACCTTTAACCTTTTGACGTTCCCTAATCTTCTCCAGCTTTGGCGCTGAACCTGGGGCTGAGCCCAGAACAAAACGCAGGGCCAAGGTCCAGATTGGCATGACCTGAAACCCAAGCTGACCAGGGTCTGGTCGGGGCCACAGGGTTGTTGCACTTGTTTGGCGGGGTTGGGGGGGGTGCTACCTTTTGACAAAATCCCCCGAGGACCATCAGGACCGCCATGCTGAATGCCATTAGCTCTGCGAGGCCACTTGTTCGTTAGACAGTTTGGCGAGAAAGCAACGGCAGAGTTGGGGAAGGCGCTTCTGACAACCCACATCTGTGCCGACACAGCATCCTCAGTGCTGGGGAAAGAGGGTTTGCCCAGTGGTTGTGGTGCCAGACTTGAGGTGAGGGCAATGTGGGGGGCTTCCCTGAGAAACTTCTGGGAGAACGAAGCTCTCTGATTGGATGCCAGATGGAGGCAGCTCGTGAGAGCAATTTAGGTGCCACAATATCTGTCTGGACGTTGGAGAGTCCAAGAGGCCAACAGATGCTGAGAGACGGAATCCTGCCCAGTGCCACTCAGATGCCGCCTCTGCCAATTCCAGACATTCACTGGATTCTGCTGCTGCTCCTCGGTCAACTGACTGATGGTATTTACTGAGCGTTTACTGTGGACAGAGCACTGAACTAATCACAGCATGGCTCAGTGGAAAGAGCCTGGGCTTTGGAGTCAGAGGTCATGGGTTCAAATTCCGGCTCCACCAATTGTCAGCTGTGTGATTTTAGGCAAGTCACTTAGCTTCTCTGTGCCTCAGTTACCTCATCTGTAAAATGGGGATGAAGACTTTGAGCCCCCCGTGGGACAACCTGATCACCTTGTTACCTCCCCAGTGCTTAGAACAGTGTTTTGCACATAGTAAGCGCTTAATAAATGCCATCATTATTATTATTGGGAAAGTACACCAGAGTGAGTAGACACATTCCTGCTGTTATGGTTGTTTTGGCCCAGAGAGGGATCTTAGAACTAAGCCATTCCTGAGCTATGTGGCTATCCAAACCCTAACATTGACGCACAAACTTAGATACTTCTTCCTGTCTCCTCCTTCCTCCTCCCTGTTAGTTATTCCACTGTGTGTCTGTCTGTCTCCTCTCTAGACTGGAAGCTCTTTGAGGACAGAGATCCTGTCTACCAACTCTACTGTCCTCTCCCAAATGCTCCCTAAAGTGCTCTTGCCCACAGAGAACTGGATGCTCCTTGAGGCTAGAAATAGTGTCTGACAACTCTACCATACTCACCCTAGTGCTTGGTAAAGTGCTCTGGACCCAGTAAATGCTGACATCATTGTCATGTTGCTAATGAACGGAGTCAATTCCACAGATACAGTAGTAGGCACATAATACCAGAGGCTGATTCTAGAAGCAAAATTTTATTAACTGTTCAAATACTAGAACTATACAGAATATGTGTACAGATATGCAAATGACATATAAAATCAATGTTCCGTATAAAACTATAAACTATTTAGCTTTGTAATGATCCGAGAATTCTAAAAAGCTGCATTGGCTCCAGTTGGTTTTCTAATTGATTAACTATGTGAATGGGACCCCCCTGGAGGTCTCTAAAAAGCCCAGATGACCCCACTCGTGGTGAAAATGGTAGAGCTGCCCCCCTCACCCACCCACCACCACCACCACCACAGGATGCTTACCTCGCTCCAACTTGACATGACGGGTAAGGGATTCTGGGGGCCCAGGGGCGCTTTAAGAGCCTCCAGAGGGAAAGGCTCATTTGAACAGTGGTGTGTAAGCATCCCAGGCCGCCCATCCCCCAACACGTGACCAGCAGGGCCCTATCTACCACCCAGGGCTGCTCAGACTTGTCCACACAGTGCGGACCCCCGGCTGACCCTCTAAGGCACTGCCCGGGTCAGGGTCCAGTCCACCTGTGGGCTCCAGGGGTAGGTCTCATCGGGCCTGTACGCATAACTAGAGGGACCAAGTTGCCCACAGGACCACTGGACTCAAGGAGCTGAGGTTCTCCTGGGATCAGGTGCAGCGAGACCCAATGACCTCTTATCAAATTGGATTCTCTTCTGGGTAAATTAAGTGAAAAAAACACGAAGTCCCTTCCCAGGCCTGTCCCTCAGAAAACCTGGGCTTTGGAAGATGGGCACCTCAGTTGCCGTGACCTTACTTCCACCCCCGTCCTGAGGCCTCAACGGGAAGGAAGCTTCCCCCCAGCCCTGGTCCATCCCCCTGCCCCTTGGACTCGGCCCGCCATCAGCTGGAAAGCAAGCTCGGGTGCCTCCCTCTGAGAAGCTATTGGATCATCTGACTGCCCTCTAACCACCTGACATGCGGACCACCCCCACGCACCGAGTCACGTCCGCCCAGAAACGTCAGAAGGGCTTGGAAGAAGAAAAAGAAACCGAAAACCAGCCTCGGGCACAATTTTCATCAAAGAACCACTGGACTCCCTTCGACAAACTCTCGGTGACATTAGACACACTTACGCACGCTTCCGTATTTGTAGAACTCTTCCCTAAAATGGGTAACCTCAGAAAGTGTAAGAAAACCACCTCTAGAAAATGACATCTATAGAATAAGGCTCTGCTGTAAGGCTGCAAGGATATAAGGCTACTTCAACTTGGTTTCCAAGCTCGCAGGAGGACAGGGGCAACCACCCACCCCCAATCCCCAAATCATCCCCACCCTATAAGGATGGGCCATCAGATGGGCCGAGACAGTTGGCCTGCCGGAGCTGAGTTATTCAGGGAGCAACTTGGAAATATGCCAGAGCTGGACACGACGCTTCCATTTTGCAACTGCCCGGCCATGATGGAAGCTGGCGACAATTATTCCATTGAAACATGGACATTGGCCTTTACATACACACTTCAAATCAATGCTAAAACAATAACAATAATAATAATGATTCTGGTATTTGGTAAGAGCTTACTATGTGCCAAGTACTGTACTAAATGCTGAGGTGGATGTGAGCTCGTTGTGGGCAGGAATGTGTCTATTTGTTATACTGTATTCTCCCAAGAGCTTTGTACAGTGCTTTGCACACAGTAAGTGCTCAATAAATACGACTGGATGAATTGAATAAATACAAACTATTCAGGTTGGACCCAGTCCCTGTCCCTGTCCCACATGGGGCTCATAGTCTAAATTCCCATTTTGCAGCTGAGGAAACCAAAGCACGGGAAAGCCAAGTGACTTGCCCAAGGTCACCCGGCAGACAAGTGGCAGAGCCGGGATTAGCACCCAGGTTCTCTGACTCCCAGGCCCAAGCTCTTCCCACTAGGCCACGCTACATCTACTTAAGCAATGAAGTACTCTTCGGTGGAAAAGTTGGATGTTGAATAATTTATCAGCTTTGGGCACTTTCTCCCTTAAAATAGGTTGCATCATTTCTATCCCGAAGACTCCAGGAACCAAGCACTTTGGAAAATTGTGGAGGAGCAGCTGAAAAAGATGCTAGGCTCTGGCTGGTGACCAAATTGGTTTCCCTCAGTATTTTTCCCCTCCTCAATCTTACACTCTGAAAAATGCAGGTTCCAAAGAAAGCGGAAGGTATTGTGGCCACCACTGAAGCCGTGTGGAAAAGACGGGCCACGGGCAGCTCCTGGCGACTCACATTTCATAGGCCATCTCAGGGGAATTCCAAAACTTAGCTCCTTGGGGGAAATATTTAGGGCCGAAAGCCAGATCCCCCCCCCCCCCCCCCCCCCCCCAGCAAACTGTGGCTGCTGAAGCGAAATGGATCTGTTATCTGCAACTTGAGCCCACAGCTTCCTTTGGCCACAGCGACAGGAGGAAGGTGAGCTGGCTCCCACTCCTCAGCTCCGTTCCCAGCTGCCCAAGGCTCTAAGGTCACCTGAATCCAAAGGGAGTTAGTTCTTGGGTCATCTTAATAATAACTGTGATATCTGTTCAGTGCTTACTATGTGCCAAGCACTGAACTAAGCACTGGGGTACATACAAGATCACTAGGCTCCCCATGGGGCTCACAGTGTAAATAGGAGGGAGAGCAGGGATTGACTCTCCACTTCTCCCCAGATTTATTCCCCAGAGGTCAACAAGTCCTATTTCTCAATTGCTTGCCTTTGAGAAAATTGGAAAACCTGTAGCCACCAATGGCAGGGATATCTCTATAGTGCATTTTGAGAAAATTTTGGATACAAAAACTCTGTCATTGTGCCCACTGGTATCAACAGGCTCATCAAAGGACAAATGAGCAATTTATGAGCCCGGCATGTTCTGGTGATGATGTGGCTTGGTGACATGGTTGGTGCCAGATGAGAGACAGGTGTCAGATAAATCAACTGGTGGAAATGTCAACAATAAAAACACTGTGAGCTTTGAGCACTCTGGCTGGGGAGTGGAATGGGCAGGGAAGGGCAGGGGGCCGAGGGAAGGGGACCAAGAGAGGCTCCTCAAGGGCAGGGGCCAAGTCTACTACCCCTACAGTGCTCTCCCAGCCACTCAGCACAGCACTCTGCACACAGAAGACTATACAGGGCCAAGTCTGCTAACTCCACGGTCCTCTCCCAACCCTTGGTACAGAGCTGTGCACACAGAAGACTGGAAGGGACCTAATCTACCAACTCTACTGGCCCCCACCAAGCACTCAGTACAGTGCTCTGAGTACCGCCGACTGTAATCTCCTCGGGGGCAGGGATCGGGTCTACTGCCTCTACTGCCCCCCACCAAGCGCTCAAGTTCAGGGATCTGTACCCAACAGTTTAAGCTCCCTGAGGACAGGGATCGTGTCTTCTAACTCTGCTTCCTCCTCCCAAATGCTAAGCGCAGTGCTTTGCCCGTAGAGACGCTCAGAACAACCTACAGATTGACACTACCAACCAAGTCCTGCTCCTAGGGCTGCCCCAGCCCCAACTCCTCCCATTTCTTTCTGCTTGAACCTTGAACCTCTTGAAAATGGTTTTGTACTTCCCAAGGTCTACATATGGAGCCCGGTCCGAGGCTAGGTCTCCTCCCCGCGACCCACATATCGAGCAATTGGAAAAATGACTCCAGCAGAGCATTGCTAGGAACTGAACTTGAGATTTTTGAGAAGGTTAGAAAGGCCTGGAACCTCGGACTGTATTAATGAACGATTCTTTCACGATATTGTTGCACCCGTTGGAGGAATCACTTTAAAGTTCATTGAGGATAAAGTGCTAAATTAATGGAGCAGCTGAGCGCCGGCAAGGGTCCGCTGAGCCTACGAGCGGAGGTTCCACGTGGCCGTGTTCACACACGCTCTGCTCCCACCCGGCTCACCCTGAATAGAAGGGAAGACAGATGGCTCCCCGCTCAACTCCCTTCCGCACTGCCTTACCAAGCCCTGAGCCCCTCACCCCACAATCTTCAGTTCTCACTCATCTGAGCCCCCAAAGCCCTTCTGTTTCTACTCTATTACTCAAACCACTCACTTTACATCTTCCTCCTCATCTCCCACTTTAAGTTGGTTACAGGCAGGGAATGTATCTGTTATACTGTCATATTGTACTCTCCCAAGCACTGAGTACAATGTCCTGCACCCAGTAAGCGGTCAGTAAATAAGACTGACTGATCGATTCATTCATTCACTGCAATTTATTTTAACGTCTGTCTCCCCCTGCTAGATGGTAAACTTCTTGAGGGCCGGGAGCATGTCTGCTAACTCTATATAGTACTTTCCCCAAGTGCTCAGTACAGACCTCTGCACACAGAAGACTGTAAGCTCTTGGTGGAGAGGGAACATGTCTTCCAACTCTGCCATACTGTATTCTCCCAAGCGCTTAATACCAGTGCTCAGCACGCAGTAACCATTTTATAAATAGGATTGACTGATTGATTGGGAGCTCCTGGAGGGCAGAGAGCAGCGTGTCTATCAACGCTTTTGTACTCTCCCAAGTGCCCCGAACAGTGTTTTGCATACAGTCTCTAAGTCCCTCGAGGGCAGAGAGCATGTCTGCAAGTTCTATTGTCCTCTCCCAAGTGCTCAGTACAGTTCCCTGCACAAAGAAGACTGTAGGCTTCTTAAGGGCAGGGAGCATACCTACTAACTCTGTAAGACTCTCACAGGTGCTTGGGATAGTGCTCTGCACAAAGTGAACCGTAAGCTCCTTAAGGGCAGGGACAGTGGCTACTATCTCTATGAGAGTCTCCCAAGCCCTTAGGATAGTGTCCTGCACCCAGTAGGCACTCACTACATATTACTGATTGACTGCTTGATTTATTACTTTGCTCTCCTGTTTTGTATGAGAAGAGAAGAGCCTTTATAAATGACTCCTAATTTCAGGGACTGCCAAATTTGGGTACTGTGAGGACTTGACATAAGCACAGTTACTCAGCTTTACACTTTTCTCCCAAATTCTGGAAATAAACCATTCCTTTCTGGCAGCTGGACCCAAGGCTCTCCTTGGGTTTAGTGTGGCTCTTGGAGTTGACAGCTAACAACTTCTCTCCTAAGTGTTAAAACAGTGCTCGCACTGGATGGAAAAGGGTCAAAAAAGTGGCTATGACGCCTGGTTTCCCAAAACATCCATTCTAAATGGGCCAGAGCTAAGGCTAAATTGCTTCTGATCCTGTTCTGCTTAGAAGTGGTGGTGGTAGTAGCAGCAATTAATGAGTTTTCTCTTACCATTCTACATGTGTAGGAAATTCAGAATAACACAGGGGACCGGGCTTTAAGAGAAAACCTTTTGCTTCCCTTGATTGTCATGAGGAAGGAGAACTCCCCTGTCCCTCAGGTTCCTAGCCGGACTGGGCTGGGGTCCGTTCCACCTGTGGACAACTGGGGGAAGCAGTGGTCACAGCCCAGCCCCCAGCTGTGAGGCCAAGCGCACTCTCCTCCAGAGCGGACTGGCCCCAATCAATCGATGGTGTTTATTGAGAGCTCTTACTGGGTGCGGAGCACTTGTACTAAGCACTTGGGATAGTACAACAGAACAGAGTTGGCAGACACAGCGCCGCCTCACTCCCCCCTCTCCGTCCCCCCGCCCCCGGCGCTCGGCCACACAGAGAGCTCAGGTGGAGCCAGGGGCATTGGTGAGGGGAGGGGGCAGGCTAAATGGACGGGAAACCTGCCTCACTATAACAACTCCCCCCACCCTCAAAGATGCACTGCACTATGCACTTGCAAAGTCCAACGGTGCTCCTGGCCCCGGGGAAGGGAGCCCCCCCATCTCATCCCCCGCCACTTCGTCCTCTCATGTTGGGTGGTTGGGCCGAGCCTGACGGCCTCAGCCCACCCGCCAGCGAGACCCACTCCGGTAGACCGGCTTTATGCCCGGAGTTCAACTCCTGCACTCACTTGCCTGGGCCTATGTATCGACCGGTATTTATTAAACGCGTGCTGCGCTTTATGTTTCTGATCCCAAACTCCGTGGACCTGGAGCCGGGGCAGGGGGTGGGGGTGATTGGGAATATGGGAGCTGGACCTCCCTGGGGTGAGGCATCGCCCGGTGAGAGCTCCGGTGGGCGGGGAGGGGAGGTGGGAGGAGCCCGGTGTGGGGCAGGAAGGGGATCCCGTGTGAAACGACCACATTGTCCCAGGGGTCCAGGCGGCTCTGCTCACCACTGGTCCATAGCGGCTCCAGGCAGGGTGGCCTGACGTAGCATCCGGAGCCTGGCACGGGTGAGGGAGGGAATGGTCAGCCGGGCTCACTGCACCTAAAGAATGACCCCACTCATGTACGCCGATTGGCCCTCTCCCTCACCGGGCCGGACTCAACCAGGTGTCGGCTGACTCCCGCAGCTGAGCCGCCCCATGTAGAGGAGAACTTCCTGGCCTCCGATTGGCCCCAGGTCTCCAGAGGGCTGGAGCTGCCCTGGTTTGGGGGAAGCCGGGCTTGCTCGCCCAGAGCTAAATGGTGGGGGACGAGGATGCCCGACCCCTGCATGAGGACCGGCTGGTCTCTGTCCCCCATGTCTTGCTGCACTCGGGCCCGAGGATGGGGGAGATCCGCCTGGGAGGACAGCCCCAGGGGACCATCCCTCCCCACCTCCACGCACAGGCGCGCCCGGAGGGCCGGGCGCTGTGGGGGGCACCTGCGTCTCTTGTCTACCAGGGGTGGGGGCTCCCCAGCACTCAGTGGGGGATTCTCCCTCTTGCCCCTACTTGGTTCCGGGCTATCCCTGACCCGAGAGGGAGAAATCACCCAGTTCTCCGAGAGCATTGTCTCTGATTGACCCGGACCCTTCCCGTGGTCCCGGGCCGGCGGGTGTCTGATGACGACCCAAAGACGCCGGAGCCCCAAGAGCCTCTCCGTCGTCCCGCTGGGGGAGCTGCCTTTCCTTTCCTGAAAGAACGAGGTTGGGACAGGGCGCGCCTCCGATGCAGGCGACAATGCGTGGCCTGCCCGGGAAGAGCCGCTCTGCTCATCTCCGCCCTTAGCTGGGGAAGGCCAGCATCGCCCCCACATTGCCCTTCCGGGGACGGGCAGGAAGAGGGCGGCCTGGGCCCCACCTCAATTTAGGAGGTCGGCGGACAGGCTCCTGCCGCACCTAGCGGACCTAAACCTGAGCTCGTGGTAGCACTGCACAAAGCTGTGGTAGATGAAGGTGATCGGCAGGGCCAGCAGGACGATGCCGCTCACCACGCAGACCCCCCCAAGGAGCCGCCCGGGCACCGTGACGGGGTACATGTCGCCGTAGCCGACCGTCGTCATAGAGATGATCACCCACCAGCAGGCGGCGGGGATGCTGGCAAAGTCCTCGTTCGACGTCTCCAGGTCCAAGCCGTGCTCCAGGAGCTGGGAGAGCGCGCTGAAGATCGCCATGGCAACGCAAATAAAGACGAGCAGCATCACCATCTCCCGGTAGCAGCGCCTAAGCGTCAGGCCCAGGGTCTGCAGGCCGATGAAGTGGCGGGCCAGCTTGATCACCCAAAAAATCCGCATCATCCGGAGCACGCGCAGGGTGACACCTGCCCTCTGGAGCTGGGAATCCTCTCCCGTGAAGACCGTCATCACAACGGAGATGTAATAGGGGGTGATGGCCAGTAAGTCGATGATGTTGAGGGGCCTCCTGACAAACTCGCACTTGTTTCTGGAGACGATGAACCTCACGATGCACTCGGCGGTGAACCAGCCGATGCAGATGGCTTCAATTATCCTGTCAAGAGAACAAAAGACGAATTGATCATTTCATCGTGGAGCCTTTTAATAGCGCCCCTATTTCTTCAGCTAGAATGAAAGACGGGTTGGTGTTGGCCCGGTGGCTCTGCCAGCGAGCAGGAGGGGTGCCCGACGCCACCTCGCCCTCCCTGGCTTTCCACCTCTGTGCCTGGGGACGGGACAGATGACCCCCACCATGGGGCTTGGCTACAAGGTCAATTCATGCAATGGGTTTAGGCGGATCAGTCTTGAAATGAGAGGGAAGACAAGTTTACTGGGAGTCACTAAAACATCCCCCAGACTCACTCCCTTTGAGCAGTGGTTCTTAACTTGGGTCCACAGAGACAGTAGATTGGCAAGCTCCTCGGGGACAGGGACGGGACCAGGTTTTTCTTATTGTCCTCTTCCAAGTGCCCAGTACAGCATTCTGCACACACAGTATGAGGAGGAAGCAGCCGTGGCCTAGTGACCCAGCAGCACAGGCTTAGGAGTCAGAAGGAGTTGGGTTCTAATCCCGGCTCTGCCACTTGTCTGCTGTGTGACCTTGGGCAAATCACTTCATTTCTCTGGGCCTCAGTTCCTTCATCTGTAAAATGACAGTGTCCAAGCCTTCTATCTACCCCAGCGCTTAGGCACAGAGTAAGTGCTTACCAAACACCTTTATTATTTCTAGCAGTAGTAGTAGATGCCCAGTACAATACTCTGGACCATTGTCTAGGTGGAGATGGACGGACCACTGTCCATGTCTACCCAGGCCTTGGGAGAGCCAAATACTTGTCCTGACCTTTCTGAATGAATTCAGGTAGAACTGGGTTTTTTTGTTTATATATTTTTTTTAATGGTATTTGTTAGGTGCTTACTATATGACAGGCACTGTTCTAAGCATTTGGGTAGATACAAGGTAATTCATTCAATCGTATTTACTGAGCGCTTACTGTGTGCAGAGCACTGTACTAAGCGCTTGGGAAGTACAAGTCGGCAACATATAGAGACGGTCCCTACCCAACACGGCTAATCAGGTTGGACACAGTCCCTGTCCCACATGGGGCTCACAATCTGAACCCTCATTTTACAGATGAAGTAACTTAGGCCCAGAGAAGTGAAATGATTTGCCCAAGGTCACACAGAAGGCAGGTGATGGTGCTGGGTTTAGAACAAAGTTCCTTCTGACTCCCAGGCCCATTCTCTAACCACAAGGCCAGGCTGAATTAATAAAAACAATAATAATAATAACTGATGGACAGATACCACAAACAGTAAGCAAACAGCAAGTCACAGCACAGTCTTTGTGCATGCACAGTGTGGTGAGGGTAGAAAATGCGGTCTTTGTGTTCAGTGTGGTGGGTCTGCCCGGTTTAGTGGGTGAGCACGGTGTGGTCAGCGTGCCCACTGTGGAGAGGACAGTCTTTCAAAGTGTAATGAGGTCACCACGATGTGGAAGTGCCTGGAAGAACCAAAATGCCATTCGAATTCCAGATGAGTTCGAAACTGCATCCCACTCTCTCCTTCCCTGAAAGCGGCTCCACTCAGTTCACCTGGCCAGAATTCATCGCCCCAGATTCCAAGTGATACCTCCCCAGCCCATTCCCATTTGCCGCTCCCCTTACCCCACCCCCGGGACTCCCTCCGGGCATTACAGCAGGGTCTGTCCTTCCCTTGGGTGGTGGTCCCCCACTGGCCCCCAAGCAGATGGGTTCCTTCATCCTCCCTTGCCCCTGTCAGGGCATCATCTGTGAATGTGAAGGACAATTATGTATAATTGAATGTTGTCAGATCAGCAGTCCTCCTCTCTTTCATCCTCAGCGTTTAAAGAAACAAATGGTTTCCAGCCGTCAAAGCCAACGCTTCATTATCCACTCCAGTGGCCAAGGGGCTACCACGAACTTTGACTCCATGGACATGGACTATCACGGGCCACAACAAATGGCCACAGGGCTACTACAAACCCCACCAAACACAATGGCCATGAGGCTTACACGAATCCAAATACAGTGGCCATGAGGTTACCTGAACCCCGACACGATGGCCACAGGGCCAACATGAACCCCAGCCCAATGGCCATGGGGCTAACGCACAACCACAATGGCCACAGGATATCATTATGCACAATTGAAACTCGCAGACACCATCAAATTTCATTCCAGCCATGACTTGCACTCCCCAGATCCTCTCATCTTCTACCAAACTGTTTAACCACAATACCAAATGACAGCAATTCGGGTTCCCTTTATTTCCCCTTTCCCACTCCTAGGAATTAGCTCAAAGGCAAAAAATGGAGGAGATGGCAGAGACCAGGACAGCCCCAAACTTGTGAGTAATTAGCCTGGCTATAAAATAACTGACACCATCTTCCATAAAGGGCTGATGAGGGACCAGAAGCCGGAAATGGGAAGCACAATGTCTTTCTTTTGAAAAAACAAAAACAAAACAAAACAAAAAACCTGAAAGCTTTAAAACAAGCCATCGTGGATGTGGCAGGACTTGCAAGATTTGCATCCAGCCCCCTCGGAGACAGAGTGCCTCTGCCCTCAATCCATCAGTGGAATTTACTGAGCTCTTCCTGGGTGCAGAGCACTTGGGAAAGTACTTGAGAAGCAGTGTGGCTCAGTGGAAAGAGCACGGGCTTAGGAGTCAGAGGTCATGGGTTCAAATCCCTGCTCCGCCAACTTGTCAGCTGTGTAACTTTGGGCAAGTCACTTAACTTCTCTGTGCCTCAGTTACCTCATCTGTAAAATGGGGATTAAGATTGTGAGCCCCACGTGGGACAATCTGATCACCTTGTATCCTCCCCAGCGCTTAGAACAGTGCTTTGCACATAGTAAGCGCTTAACAAATGCCATTACTATAATTATTACTATACAAGAGGGTTGGTAGCTTTGATCTCTTCCCACAAGGAGCGTAGAATTGACAGGACGGTGATCAGCCTGTAGACGTGCGGCTGGGCCCCGGGCTGCAGCCCAGGCTGACGTGAATGTGCAGGGCAAACAATGCCAGGCGAAACTGTGCATTTCGCAAGTGGTGGCGAATCCCAGGAGGATCCGCATCCTGGAGTCTTTGGAAAGATCCCATCCCGGCACCGCCCAACACACTGAGACCCGGCAAGAACACTGGCGTAATCGTGAACCCCAGGCATGCAGCCTGAGCCTCTGAGACCAATCGGGACCGGTTCTGACCTTCTTGGGCACCTGTCTGATTGGAAGCTCCTTATGTATAGGGAACACGTCACTTCTTTGTTGCCCTTGGTCCGGGGCCTCAACCTCAGTGACCGCCCAGTCATCCCAGCTCCCACGCCTGTCCTGGGAGGGGGCAAAAGAGCGGGCTCCGGACAGCTTCCGCCTCCCACCGATTGATCCCACTCCAGTTTTACTCGGACTGCAGAAACCTGAAATCCGCAGTGTCAACAGGACTGTGAGCGGGTGGGGCCCCATGGCCCATCCGGCCCATGTTTGTCTCCGACAGGCTCCCAGAGTCATCCCAGGAGGGCCCCCCTCATCGACCCTCAAGGTCCAGGCTCTGGACCCAACATCTAAAGTCAGAATTGGGTCCAGGGCTGCTATGTGGCCCACAGCTGGCTTGACCACCACCGCCCCCCTGGCCCCGGTAATGGTGGAGTTAGGCTCTTTCAGCTCCTGCCTGGCTGACTTTTCCTCCACCTCTTCCTCCTCCTTCTCCATCTGGTGAACCCACCCTGGCCCCTCTTCAGCTGACAAGAGATTTTCAGCAAACCCCGTGGCTTCCAAGAGAAGCAGGATCTCAATAAGTCATTCTGGCCATCTCCCTGCCTTTGGAAGGGCCACACCCTAAAAATTGCTACTTCCCATTTCCTTCCGTTTAGTCTCATCATTTTGACTTCAGAAAAAAATTATACTTTTGAATGGTACATTTCAATGGCAGAACAGTTAACAGGGACATTAAATCCTCCTAAGAAGCTTCATATTCTGTGTGTTTAATAATGCAGTCTACAGGTGCCAGGACTGAATCGGGGGTGTGGGCAGCTGGTGGAAAAATGACACACAGCCTCTGTGCCTGACATCTTAGCCTATGGTGGGATGGGTCTGCTTTTTGGATACCCCAAGCTGGTACAGAGGGGTGGTGACTGGGCTGGGGGTTGGGAGGGGGGTTGTCCTGGGCCTTGGTCATGGCAGGGTGGAGTGTCATGAGATCCAACTCGGCTGGGGGCTCTGAGAGAGATGTCCTCACCCAGAGGAGTGGGGAAAGGGGAGGGGAGGTTTGCAGAGAGTGGCTGCCAATAAATCAATCAATGGTTTTTACTGAGTGCTTCCTGGGTACAGAGCAATGTACTAAGCACTTGGGAGAATACACTACAACTGAGTTGGTAGGCACAATCCCTGCCCAGGGAGTTTCCAGTCCCAAGACCGTAATCAATCAATGAGTGTGTTTACACGCACGCATGCATACAGCGCAGTCAGGATTTTTCACCAGCTGCACCCACGGGTGACATCTCTTTAAATACAAAGAAAGACTCCCTAACCCCCAGGTCCCATCCCTCCCCACTTGAGGATCTCCCCTGCCCGCAACCTGCCTCTGGGTCCCTGTGCCAGTCCCCACATCAGACAGGTGTATGAGTGGCTGGCCAGGTCAATGTGGGCTATCCGGGGTCACACCAGGAGAGCAGGTGGCTGTGAAAAGCAGCGTGGCAAGAGCCCGGGCTTTGGAGTCAGAGGTCATGGGTTCAAATCCCGGCCCCGCCACTTGTCAACCGTGTGACTTTGGGCAAGTCACTTCACTTCTCTGTGCCTCAGTTACCTCACCTGTAAAATGGGGATGAGGACTGTGAGCCCCACGTGGGACAACCTGATCACTTTGTAACCTCCTCAGCGCTTAGAACAGTGCTTTGCACATAGTAAGCACTTAATAAATGCCATCATTATTATTATTATCACCCTGCGAAGACCCCAACAATGGGCACTGACACCCAGAACAGCCCAGTGTTATCACCAGGGGGAGCCGCCCCAGGCCCAGCGGCCCAACCCAGCCCGGCCTACTGCATTTGAGAGTCACCAGGGCCTGGAGGGGTCCATGGTCCTCGCCGGGAAACACAGCGAAACCTGCCCCTTAGGTTAAGACTGCCCTCTATGGCCCTAAGGAAACGGCACAGGCCTGGGAGTCAGAGGACCTGGGTTCGAGTCCCAGCCCCGCCGCTTGCCAGCTGGGTGATTTGGGACACGTCGTTTAGCTTCTTTAGGCCTCTGTTTCCTCATTTGTAAAATGATGAGTCAATATCTGTTTGGGAGCCCCAGGTGGGACACAAGGCTGTATCTGGCCCAAAATACTCCTTAGCACTTAAGCATATTCTTGGCCAAGATTAACTTGTTGTTGTTTTTTATGAGATTTGCTAAGTGCTCACTATGTGCCAGGCACTGTACTGAGGATGAGGTAACTGAGGCATAGAGAAGTTAAGTGATTTGCCAAAGGTCACACAGCAGACCAATGGCAGGGTTCTAATGACGGGATTAGAACCCAGGTCCTTCTGACTCCCAGACCCATGCTCTATCCACTAGGCCACGCTGCTTCTCAAGCCATCCTTATCTTATACTTATTTAGTTATCCTTCCGTACTTAGGATGTCAGCAGTCATAAACTGTGTGAACGGTCTATAAGCTCATCATGGGCAGGAAGCATGTCTACCAACTCTGTTATACTGGACTTTCCCAAGTGCTTAGTACAGTGCTCTGCTCTATCTCCCTCATCATCATCAATTGTATTTATTGAGCGCTTACTATGTGCAGAGCACTGTACTCTGAAGCGTAAGCTCCTTGAGGGCAGGGACCTTGCCTCTTCTACCACTGTATGCTACCAATCACTTAGTACAGTGTTCTGCACCCAGGAGGCGCTCAGTATATACTCTTGATGAGGATGGTATTTGTTAAGTGTTTACTATGTGCCAGGCAGTGTACTAAGCACTGGGGTAGATACAGGCAAATCGAGCTGGACACAGCCCCTGACCCATGTGGGGCTCACAGTCTCAAACCGCATTTTACGGAGGAGGTAACCGAGGCAAAGAGAAGTGCCTTGCTCAATGTCACACAGCAGATGAGTAGGGGAGCCGGAATTAGAACCCATGACCTTCTGACTCCCAGACCCATGCTCTGCACTATCCACTCTGCCATGTTGACATTACCACATGCTTGTTTTATTAGTGAAAACCTAATTTCCCCAAGAGATCCAACACAGAATCCTTCCTGCATAACTCCCTGCTCCATCTTGTAGTAGCATTTCTTCTTGAAAGATCTATTTTCTCTAGGCACTGGGTTTTTCTGCCTCTGATCTTTTTTACAAACCAGATAGTCTGTAATTAAAAAAAATCCACATTTGGGATTGTCACAATATTTTTTTCCTAGTGAAAGATGCATTTTTCTACGAGGAAACACAGCTTCATTTCCGATATTCTTTAGAAAATTCATTGATCTTCTCGCAGCCTCGACTTTAATGGCTTCAACCATTGAAACTGGAGATAAAACATGTGAGTCACTCACAGACATAAACAATGCAGATGTCAAGACCCTGGGAGAATAAACTCGACCAACAACCAGTGCAAAGCCAGTGAAATTCTGAGCACTTTTATGTGCTCATAAAGCTCGTTGCACATAAAAGTGTCATTCAGTGAGAACATGTTCATTTTACTGTGGATGGGGATTGGAAGTTTTACTCTCCTACTTACTGAGGCCTCCAATTAAGTGATTTTTAGAGAGTGTTATCAATATTCTTGTCACTTTGCTTTTCCTTCAAGATGTGGGGTAAATAATAATAATTGTGATATTTGTTAAGTGCTTACTATGTGCCAGACACTTTACTAAGCGCTGGGGTAGATACAAGATCATCGGCTTGGACACAGTCCCTGTCCCTCATAGGACTTCCAGTCTTAATCCCTATTTTACCGATGAAGTAACTGAGGCACAGAGAAGTGAAGTGACTTGCCGAACGAAGGTCACACAGAAGACAAGTGGTGGAGCCGGGATTAGAACCTAGGTCCTTCCGACTTGTAGGAAGGTCCATGCTCTATCTAAATCCTGGCTCTGCCAATTGCTTGCTGTTTGACCTTGGACAAGTCACTTAACTTTTCTGCGCCTCAGTTTCCTCAACTGTAAAATGAGGATTAAATACCTGTTCTCCCTTCTACTTAGACTGTAAGCCCCTTGAGGGACAGGGACTGTGTCCGACAATCAACTTGAACCTACTCCAGTGCTTAAAACAGTGTTTACCATGTAGTGCTTAGTACAGTGCTTTGCACACAAGCACTCAATAAACACGATTAAATGAATGAATGTAGTAAATGATTAACAAATACCGTAAAAACCATGCAATCAAAAAATAAAATAAAATAAAATGCATCAGCCCCAGAGCTTTAACTGCTGCTCTCATAGAACAACCCCCATTCACTCAACATATCGCCCACATCGGATTGTGTCCAACCAGACTAACTTGATTCTACCCCACTGCTTAGGACAGTGCTAGAAACAGAGTAAGCATTTAACAAATACCATACTATTACTACCAATAATAATGATGGAAATTTATTAAGTGCCTACTATGTGCAAAGCACTGTTCTAAGCGCTGGGGTGGTTACAAGGTGATCAGGTTGTCCCATGGGGGGCTCACAGTCTCAATGCCCATTTTACAGATAAGGTAACTGAGGCCCAGAGAAGTTGAGTGACTTGCCCAAAGTCACACAGCTGACAACTGGCGGAGCTGGAATTAGAACCCAAGACCCCTGACTCTCAAGCCCGGGCTCTTTCCACTAAGCACACTTCTCAGTACTATTCAGTATTACTCCTACTACTACTAATACTAATACTAATAATCAGCCCCAAAACTGGAACCGCAGCCTGTAGACAGTTGCCCCAATCCATCAATCACAGAGCTGGGAGGGTGGAGCTACCTCAGGCTCCCGAGGAGATGGCTACCACAGATTACCGTTTCTCTCGGCTACCACAGGTTACCGTTTCTGTGATTTTTCTGAACCTATTCTGGGTCAAATTCAAACTCACTGGCTAGACCGCTGCCCGCTCTTATACTCAGCAACAGTACTGCTCCTACCTCGTCTTCCGATGGCCACCATCCCCACCTCTAATTCCATCCAGACCTTCAAGTTCCTCCTGAAACCCCCGGTGCTCCGGACTCCCTGCTCTCTTGGCCCTGATGACCTCTCCCACTTCTTGGTAGGCAAAACCGAAACCATCAGAGGTGTGTTCCTCAAAGCCTCCCTGCCTTTACCCAAATTCCCTCCACGCCCACATCCACTCTCTCATCCTTCCCGGCCACTTCAAGAGGAGAGCACCCGCCTGTTCTAGAAGCCTCCCCTTCTCCATGCACCCCGGACCCCATCCCTCCATATCTTAGATAGATCCTGCACCTGCTCTTCTCCCCTCCCTGACCATCTTCAGCCGCTCGCTCTCCGATGGCTCCTTCCCCTCTGCTTTCCAACCTGCTGGGGTGTCCCCACTCCTAAATCCCCCCGCACCGCCCCCCTCTGCACCACCGCAGCATGGGCGACCCCCATGTCCCTCCCACCACCGTTGCTGCCCAGACCCCTTAATGGCTCGGTCACACCACACGCAATTCCACTTTCTCTCTCCTCCAACTCCCTTGGCCCTGAGCAGTCCAGTCTCCACCCCACCACACCACCGAGTCCACTCTCTTCCAGATCAGCAACAACCTCCTCCTCCTCCTACGTCTTGTCAAGTCTAATGGACCCTAGTCCGCCCTAATCCTTCTACACCCAGGGGTAGCCTTCGCCACCTCTGACCAGGCTCTTCTTCTCCTGGAAATGCTCTCTAACCTCTGTTTCTCAGCCAGCTCCTGGTTCTTCTCCCACCTCTTTGGCCGCTCCTCCTCTGCCTCGGGCTCTGGACTGTAGGGATCCCTCAGAACTCAGTTCTGCGTCTCCCTGCTCAATTCTCCATCTACACCCACCCAGGGGGCTTCTCGGCTCTCACAGCTTCAACTTCCATCTCTTCACGAACTGTTCCCAAACTGACCTCTCCAGCCTCGGACCTCTCACCCTCCCTTGACTCCGGTGTTTCCTCCTGCCTCCAGGATATCCTCTTCAAAGAAGCAGCAAGGCTTAGTACAGTGCCCTGCACAGAGTGCTCAATAAATATGACTGATTGATTCAGTCAGTCGATCATATTTATCGAGCACTTACTGTGTACTGAGCACTGTATTAAGCGCTTGAGAGAGTCAACATAACAGACATATTCCCTGCCCAAGGTGAGCTTACATTCTAGAGGGGGAGACTGTCTAGACCGTGAGCCCCAGGTGGGACCTCATTATCTTGTATCTACCTCGGCAGGTAATACAGTACTTGGCCTGGCAGAGATGCAGCACAGCCCGGTGGACAGAGCACAGGCCTGGATGTCAGAAGAACTTGGGTTCTCGTCCTGGCTTTGCCATTTATCGGCTGTGTGACCTTGGGGAAGTGACTTTACTAATTTAAAATGGGGATTAGGAGTGTGAGCCTCATGTGGGACAGGGACTGGGTACACTGTGATCAGTAATACTAATAATAATAATAATAATAATGGTATTTGTTAAGCACTTTCTATGTGCCAAACACTGTTCTAAGCATGGGGGTAGATACAAGGTCATCAGGTTGCCCCACGTGGGGCTCACAGTCTTAATCCCCACTTTAGAGATGAGGTAACTGAGGCACAGATAAGTGAAGTGGCTTGCCCAAGGTCACACAGCAGGCAAGTGGCAGAGCAAGGCTTAGAACCCACAACTTCTGACTCCCAAGCCCGTGCTCTTTCCACTAGGCCACACTGCTTCTCTGTATCTACTCCAGCACTTGGAACAGTACTTGACACAGAGTAAGTGCTTAACAAGTACCATCATTATTATTATTATTCTCTGTGCCTCAGTTTCCTCACCTGTAATGTAGGGACTAAATATCCATTGCGCCCCATCTTAGACCGTGAGCCTTATGTGGGACAGGGATTGTGACCAACCTGTTTATCTTCTATTCGAGAGTTTAGGACAGTGCTTGGCACAGAGTAAGAGCTTAACAAATTCCACAGTTATTTTTACCATTACCCTATCTGTAATATACCAAATTCACTTTCATATTTGCCTCCACCGCATTGCCCCCCCAACCAAGCCCCATGATTTTTGAGGAGGAAATGGAAAAGATTGTTTTTGTAAGCAGTGAAGGCGGAGCATGCTGGGATGAGACGAGTCAGAATGTGCTATGCCACACACACACGCTGGGGAGGGAGTTTGGGGACTCTGGCGGGAAGAGAAGGGAGCTGGGTTAATGAATTGAGGGCCCATAGTATGCAGCATTTAGGAGAGGGCAATACAAGTAAGAAAGGCAGTCTCAAGTGCCCTCTTACCTTCCTCTTCCTTCTCTCCTGCTTTCCTCCTCCTTCTTCTCCTCTTTTCTCTCTCATTGCTAGGCGTAATTCTTATTTGATCCCACGTAATAGTCCCTCCCCTGTTTCGAGGTTGCAAAAATTATGAAAAAAAGCAGGACGATTATGAGAAGAAATAAGGGTATTTTTGTGTCTACCTCCCTCTGGCTAGATTGTGAACACCTTGAGGGTAGGGACAGGGTCTTCTCAGTCTGTTGTACTGTCCCGGGCACTTACCACAGTCCTCTGCATATAGTAGGTGTTCCATAAACAGGAATCTGACTAATTGATTCATTACTCCACAGCACTGGAACCAACCAGTGTCTTTTAGGCGAATCCTTTGGTGTTTTATTTTCACAAGACACATCTGGGGCCCAAGTCAACCCAATCCGTTATGCACCAAGTGGGTTACTTTCTTCTGCAAAGTGATACTCACTGACAGTAGAGATCCTAAGCTCATTATGGGCAGGGAACATGTCTGCTAATTCCATTCTACTGTACTCTCTCAAGTGCTTAGAATAGTGCTCTGCACATAGTAAGCACTCAATAAATACCACTGATGGATCCACAATACTAAATGAAACTAGCATCTTCTGGAGCAGACATCAAAGGTCTCACTGGACAAACACCTGATTCCCACCTCTAGACTGTAAATTTGCTGAGGGAAGGGAACATGTCTGTCAACAGTTATACTGTACTCTCCTAGGCGCTTAGTACAGTGCTTGGCACACAGTAAATGCTCAATATATACCACTGACTGATTGACTGAAAACACCGCCAAGATGGCATTCCTTGGTCCAGGCCTCGTTTCACAGGATTCTTTTCCCTCTTGTACATATCTATTCTATTTATTTTATTTTGTTACCATGTTTGGTTTTGTTCTCTGTCTTCCCCTTCTAGACTGTGAGCCCACTGTTGGGTAGGGACTGTCTCTATATGTTGCCAACTTGTACTTCCCAAGCGCTTAGTACAGTGCTCTGCACACAGTAAGCGCTCAATAAATACGATTGATTGATTGATTGAAGGGAGCAGGGTTGGGTTACATTACTCCCATGACTGACCACAACCTTGAGGAACTCGGAGGCCACAATCATCTGCTCTCCAACCGGAGCAGAGGATATAATTTTGCCTGGGAGGTCAGTGCTCAGGTACCTGACATTGATGCCACTGGGGGAGCGCTTGGGACAGTGCTCTGCACACAGTAAGCGCTCAATAAATACGATTGAATGAACGAATGAGAGGCGCCACAGTCTAGTGGAAAGAAGGCGGCACCCGGGTTCTAATCCCAGCTCCTCCACTTGCCTGCTTTGTGACCTTGGGCAAGTCCCACTTCTCCAGGCCTCAGAGCCTGTGGCCCCCTGCTCCACATAACTAAAGCAGGTAGGGACATTCCCCCAGAAAGCTGGGGTCCCTTGGGCCTGACCCCCACCCATGACACGGGCACCACCAGAAGCTCGCGGCGGTGGCTATGCCCTTCTCCCTCGGGTCGCTGGAGGTGGGATGGACAGTGGGGGCGGTGGCTATGCCACTCTCCCTCTGGAGGCGGGATGGACGATGAGGCAGATGGATGGAGGCGGATGAAAGGCAGGCAGGGTGGGCAGACAGCAGGGCGTGTTGGGCAGTTCAGGAGGCGGCGTGGCCTAGTGGCCAGGGGAGTCAGAGGACCTGGGTTCTAATCCTGACACCACCACCCACCTGCTGGGCAATCTGGACCTCGGTTTCCTCATCTGTAAAAGGGGCTTCAATCCCTGTTCTCCCTCCGACTTCGGCCGGGCGCCTCTTGGATCGACCCAAGCCCCACGCTGAGTACAATGCTTGGCACATAGTCAGCACTTAACCACCACCACGCTTCGTACAACTAGAGGTGTGGCTTAGTAGAAACAGCCCGGGGTTGGGAGTCAGAGGTCATGGGTTCTAATCCTGGCTTCGCCGCTCGTCTGCTGTGTGACCTTGGGCAAGTCACTTCACCTCTCTGTGCCTCAGTTCCCTCATCTGTAAAATGGGGATTAAGAGTGTGAGCCCCACGTGGGACAACCCGATCACCTTGTATCTCCCCCAGCACTTAGAACAGTGCTTGGCACCTAGTAAGCGCTTAGTAATAATAACAATAATGGTATTTGTTACGCACTTACTGTGTGCCAAACACTGTTCTAAGCACTGGGGAGGGCAGAAGGTGATCGGGTTGTCCCACGTGGGGCTCACAGTCTTAATCCCCATTTTTGCGATGAGGTCACTGAGGCCCAGGGAATAATAATAATAATAACAATGTTGGCATTTGTTAAGCGCTTACTATGTGCAAAGCACTGTTCTAAGTGCTGGGGAGGATGCAAAGTGATCAGGTTGTCCCATGTGGGGCTCACAGTCTTAATCCCCATTTTACAGATGAGGTAACTGAGGCTCAGAGAAGTGAAGTGACTTGCCCAAGGTCACACAGCAGATACGTGGCAGAGCCGGGATTCGAACCCACGACCTCTGACTCCAAAGCCCGTGCTCTTTCCATTGAGCCACGCTCCTTCTCTAAGTTAAGTGACTTGCCGAAAGGCACACAGCCGACAGTTGGCGTAGCCGGGATTTGCACCCACGACCTCCGACGCCCCAGCCCGCGCCCTTTCCACCGAGCCACGCTGCTTCTCACCAATGCCATTATCATTATTCTGAGACTGTGAGCCCGCTGTTGGGTGGGGACCGTCTTTGTCCTTCCCAAGCGCCCAGTCCAGTGCTCTGCACAGGGAGGGCGCTCAATGAATACGGTTGAGGGAAGGAAGGAGCGATGCCCCTTCTAGACTGTGAGCCCACTTTTGGGTAGGGACCGTCTCTATATGTTGCCACCTTGTACTTCCCAAGCTCTTAGTCCAGCGCTCTGCACACAGCAAGCGCTCAATAAATACGATTGATTGATGGGGGGGCGGGCTCCCTGGAGGCGGCGGCGGCGGCGGGGGCGCTCGCCGTACCTGCTCCGCTCCTCCAGGCCGCGGTGGTCGGGCGCCGCCCGCCAGTCGGGGAGGGTGCTGGCGCACAGGACCACCATGGACACGATGACGAACACCACCGACACGCCGGCCAGGACCTGCGCGGCCAGCGACGAGGCGGGCTCCTCGAAGGTCCTGCGCATCCGCTCCAGCCAGCGGCGGCGCGGGGCGGGCCCGGGGGCCGCGCCGTCGGGGAGGGGAGGCGCGGGGCCCGCGGAGGCGGCGGCGGAGGCGGGGCCCGCGGCGGCGGGGCCCGCGGCGGCGGGGGCGTCGGGGCCCGCGGCGGCGAAGGGCTGGCCGTCCGACAGGCGGTCGTCGAGGCGCCGCTGGCAGCAGTGGTCCAGGTGCGCGCCGTCCAGCCCCCAGTAGACCATCTCGTTGTAGAAGGACAGCTCGCACATCCGCGGGGCGAAGCGCAGCTTGCCGTGGCCCCGCACGTAGAGGAGGATGAAGCCGAAGGCCTCCGAGTGCCGGTCGAAGAAGTACTCGTTGCGCTCCCGGTCGTAGTCGTCGCACACCTCCAGCACGTCGCGCTCCGAGCGGCAGCCGTGCAGGCGGCTCACCCGGCGCAGCGGGAAGTCCTTCAGCAGCTCCCGGGACAGAGAGTAGCGGGCGCCGCCCACGTTCAGCACCACCGGGGGGGCCGCCGACGCCGACGACGCTCCGACGCCGCCGCCCCGGGCCATGGCCGCTCCGCCCCTCCGACGGCCGCGGTGGTCTCTCCGACACCGGCCCTGTTTAGCTAGGAACGGCGCGCCCCTGGCCCGTGGTGCCCACGGAGCCCGGCGATGGAGCCCAGTGGCGATGCCCCCGTAGCCCGGCGACGGATCCCGGCGACGGAGCCTGGCGGATGCCCCCGGAGTCCGGCGGTGGTGGTGCCCCCGGAGCCCGAAGATGAAGCCCGGTGATGACCTCAATGACCGGCGATGGAGTCCGGCGATGCGCCCGGAGCCCGAAGGTGAAGACCGGTGATGCCTTCAGAGTCCGGGGATTCCCCCGGAGCCCAGCGGTGATGCCCTAGGAGTCCGGCGATGCCCCCGGAGCCAAGGGACGGAGCCCGGTGATGCCCCCGGAGCCCAGGGGTGATGCCCTAGGAGTCCGGCGATGCCCCCGGAGCCAAGGGACGGAGCCCGGTGATGCCCTCGGAACCCGAAGATGAAGCCCTCTGATGCCCTCAGAGTCCGGCGATGCCCACGGAGTCCGGCGATAATACTAATAATAATAGTAAAGGCATTTATTAAGCGCTTAGTATGTGCAAAGCGCTGTTCTAAGCGCTGGGTGCCCCGGCGATGCCCCCGGAGCCCGGGGGTGATGCCCACGGAGCCCGAGGATGAAGCCCGGTGATGCCCTCAGAGTCCGGCGACGGGGCCCGGCGGTGATGCCCCCGGAGCCAAGGGCGGAAGCCCGCCGACGCCCCCGGCCCCGGCCCCGGCCCCCGAAGATGAAGCCCGGTGATGCCCGCAGAGTCCGGCGATGGGGCCCAGCGGTGATGCCCCCGGGCCCCGGAGCCGCTCCCCGCGCGGCCGTCGGCGCGGACAGTGAGAGCCCCGGGCCGGGGGAGCTTCGGGCGGGGAGAGGCTCCCCGGGCCGCCCCCGGGGGCCCCGCTGCGCTCGGAGCCCGGGAGCCACGGGCGCGGACACAGACAACGAGCCGGAGACGGAGCAGGAGCCGGAGCCGGAGATCGCTGGCGGGGGCCGCGGCTCCGCTCCCGGGGGGGGGGCGGGGGCGGGGGCGTGCGGGGCGGGGCGTGCGGGGCGGGCCCGGGCGGGGCCTCTCCCCAACCCCCCCCCCCCCCCCCGGGACGCCCCTCGCTCAGTGGGGCCGGCGCTCCGGGCCCGGGCTGGGTCGCGCTGGGCGGGGCGGGGCGGGGCGGGGCGGGACCGCTACCGGCTTCCAGAGCCCGGGACAACCGGGGGAACCCGCCGACCCCGACCCGGACCCCAGAGGGGGCGGCCGAACCAGCCCCCCGCAAAGGGGCGTCTGGGAGCGGCACGGTCAGTGGCAGCGGTTGGCCCACATACCTGGCCTCCGAGCCCTGAGCAGACCCCTTCCTGGAAAGACCCCATGGCTGAGGAGAGCGTCCTCCCTTCGCTTCCCCTCCGCTCCCCTCCCTCTCGCCCTCCCTTCCCGTCCTCTGCCCTCCGCTCCCCTTCCCTCTCCCTCTCCCTCTGTCTGCTTTCCACTTCCTTCTCCCTTGCCTTCCCTCCGTCTCCCTTCCCCCCTCTCTCTCCCGCCCACCCCGTCCTCCCCTCTTCACCCTCCTCTTCCGTCGCCCTCCCTTTCCCTCGGCCTCCCCTCCATCAGCCTCCTCTCTTCTCCCCTCCCTGGCTCTTCCCTTCCCTCCCCCCCTCCCCCGCCCTCCACTTTCCCCCCTCTCCCCCGCCTCCGCTCCCGAAGAGCATTCCCGCTCCAGTCCACTCAAAAACGGATTCCCGCGGGGAACCTGTTCTTTGAGAGCCTCCATTTTTCGGGAGTTTTCTCTTTAGCTTCACCGCGACTCCCTCCCGGTGTTCTCTGAGACACGCCTTCTGTTCCATTAGAGGAGACATCTTTGCCGAAAACTCTGCAGCTTCTGATGTCCTCTCCTGGCTCTCCCCCCAAAACGCCAACCCGCCCTCCCCCACCTAGATCTGTCCGCCAAAGGTACTGAGTAGGAGCAAGTCTGGGCGGCGGGGGTGATGCTGGGGCGGGGGGGATAAGGGTGCTACTCGGCTCTCCTTTTACAGAATCACATCTTTCATTTAAACTTCATCTTTCATCTGTCGGGATTTTCTATTACTATGCACACCTAATCTGCTTCGTATGATCCGACGTGTCCCTTTAAATTTGAGCTATCCCCACTCATCCGTACGGTGGATTTGTACTTTGAAAAGATTTCTGAAGCCCCATCCTCAAAACGAAGCACCTGGTCTTAGTCTATTAGATCTAGACTGTAAGCTCCTTGTGGGCAGGGAGTAGTTTTTCCAGTTCTGCAGCTTGTACTCTCCCAGGCGTTTAGTACAGTGCTCTGCACACAGTAAGCACTCAATAAACACCATTAATTGATTGTTTTCTTTGTACACATGATCAATAGTCTCTGCCCCATACACCTGCTTTCAGGGCAAAAGGAGCTGTGATGTAAACGCTTGTAAATTTTAATTAATAATATTCTCATAAATGTGTGTATATAATTTAAAATTCAACTTATCAATACCATAATACCATATCATATCATTCCGGATCGGCCCTGCCATGCTCCCCACCCAGGGGTCTGTCTCCGACAGGGGAACCTGGACTCTTGAAGGAATTGCATGCTGGTGGTCCTTCTGGACACATCCCTCAGAGTCAGGGATGGAGAATCCAACACCTCTGACTCCCCCAGTGACCTTGCATGCAGTGACCCCCAACTCTCCCCTTCTCCATCCCTGACTCTCCCCCTGACCCAGCATGGATCACTCAATATCTCTCCCCGACTCTCCCTCTCCATCCCTGACTCTCACCAGTGACCCTGCATGGACCACCCAACAGCCCTGATTCTCCCCTCTCCATCCCTGACTTTCCCTCGTGACCCAGCATGGACCATTCCTCACCCCTGATTCTCCCTTTCCCATCCCTGACTCTCCCTCAGTGACCCAGCAAGGACCATTCCACAGTCCAAGTTTTCCTCCTAATGATCTGTTAGAGACCTATTGTCCGCCGATGAGCCTTTCTAGTCTACTTACCTCAAAAGGTTGTTGTGAGGGCAAAATAATAGTCATAATGATAACAGCAATTATCGTAGCATTTGTTAAGCACTTACTGTGTGCAAAGCACTGTACCCACTGCTGGGTAGATCAAGTCAGACAAGAAATCAGATCGGACACTGTCCCCATCCACATGGGCCGTGCGATTAAAGTAGGATGGAGAAGAAAGCAGCATGGCTTCGTGGTTACCGCATGGGCCTGGGAATCAGGTCATGGGACCTATTCCCGGCTCCACCACGTGTCTGCTGTGTGACCTTGGGCAAGTCACTTCACATTTCTGTGCCTCAGCTCACCTGGAAAATGGGGATTGAGACTGTGAGCCCCAGGTGGGACAGGGACTGTGTCCAACCCGATTAGCTTGTATCCACCCCAGCGCTTAGTACAGTGCCTGGCACATAGTAAGCATGTAACAAATACCATCATTATTATTATATTACAAGTAAGGAAACTGAGGCACAGAGAAGTTAGATCACCTGCCCAAAGTCACACATCATGCAAGTGGCCGACCTGGGGTTAGGATCCAGGTCCTCTGATTCCCAGGCCATACTGCAAAAGTGAGATAAGTAATATGAGAGCACTTTGTAAATATCAAACCTTGATCTAAGTGTGAAGGCTTGATCCTTCTAGCGTCCCTCTAATTACCATCATTGGCCACTCTCCAAGTTTTCACATTTACCACTCCCAGCCAGCAGGTCCAAGGCCCAGGCAAGTGTCTGCTCATCAGCGACTTTGCGGTGGCGATTGTGCCGCTGCTCCAGAGCTTAGAACAGTGCTTTGCACATAGTAAGCACTTAATAAATGTCATCATTATTATTATTATTCTGAACACCTCCCATGAGTGAGAACGGTGGTGAGGCCTGAGAGCCACCAACCCTCCCTGCCTGCGCACAGACACGGAGCCTCCCCCGTCTGCCTCTCCTGCCACCACTGGCTGCACCTGAACCATCTCCAGTGGGTCATGGCTTTCCAGAAGGCTCTGACCCAGAAGGGCCAGCCTGGGCTTGATTCCAATTGCAGTGGCCGTTGTATCTCTGCAAAAATAACCATCGTGTCCTGGTGAAAAAAACACGGGCCTGGGAGTCACGGGAACCTGGGTTCTAATTCCAGTTCCTCCATTTGCCTGCTTGTTGACCTTGGGCAAGTCACTTCAGTTCTATGATCTTCACTTATCTGTTCAATGTGGAGTCAATGCCCATTCTCCTTCCTACTTAGACCGTGAGCATGAAAAGGGACAGAATCTGGGCCCAACCTGATTGCTTTGTATCTGCCCAGCACTTAGAACAGTGCTCGGCATGTAGTGAGCACCTAGTACTAATTGTAAGCACTTACTATGTGCCAGGCACTGTTCTAAGCACAGGGTGGATACAAGCGAGTCGGGTTGGACACAATACCTTTCCCCCATGGGGCTCACAGTCTCAATTGCCATTTTACAGATAAGGTTAACTGAGGCAAAGAGAAGTGAAGTGTCTTACCCAAGGTCACACAGCAGACAAGTGGCAAGAGCCGGGATTAGAACACAGGGCCTTCTGACTCCCAGGCCTACGTTCTATCCACTAGGCCGTGTTCCTGTTATTGCAGACCTGTGGAGAGAACCGGTAACAAAATACTTTCAAAGCAAAATGCACACTGGATTGAGTGTTATTGAATTTTTTGAGGGGCCAAATCTGCATTTCTCCAGCAGCTCTCCGGGGCCCCACGGAGTCCCCAGGTGGCTTGTTGCTAGCTGGGATCGTTAGGCTTGCCAGAGATCCCCAGAGGTCACCAGCCTCCATAGCGTGGTTTTTCCACTTCAGGCCATGTGACAGTCATCTGTGCATGTTGTTTGCGTGCAGGGGAAAGCTGAGATTCAATGCGCTGTCTGACAGATGAGAGTCCCCGGAAATTTCCTGCGGGAGAGAATTGTCCAGCTTTCTCTTTTCAAGGAAGCTGGGATACTTTGTTCTATAAACTTGTAATGTAATTGAAAGCTTTAAGATAGTTTATTTTCTGAGTTACCTATCATGTCACTTACCCTTTCCTGGTTCCTGCTGGCAGGTATTAATTCCTTAAGGCTTTTTAAAAGAGCTCTTCACGTAGCTTGAACAACAATGGGTAGATTAGACACGAGGATAATTATTTTCTTCAGCATCTCTATTTCCTGTGTTCCTCCATGCAAAGTTAACCTCCCTTTGAATCAGTTGATGATATACTGTACCATATTTTAAATTAAATTTGAGGTTGAGAAACCAAATTAATTCAAAAGCTTTACAGTCTTTTACCTCATTTTCCCTCAAAAGACTTGAGAGAGGGAGATGGAGAGACAGGGAGAGAGAGATTCACATGGGTTCTTGAAGAGTTCATGTTTGGGATTGTTAATGCCAGGCTACAAATGTTACAGCCATTCTGGGCCAAAATAGGGGAGGAGTCTCTCCTTATCAGGTGCTTACTATGCACCAAGCACTGTACCAAGCTCTGATCTTCGCTTAGTGGAAAGAACACGGGCTTGGTAGTCAGAGGTTGTGGGGTCGAATTCCGACTCTGCTATTTGTCAGCTGTGTGACCTTGGGTGAGTCACTTCACTTCTCTGTGCTTCAGTTCCCTCATCTGTAAAATGGGGGTGAAGACCGTGAGCCCCATGTGGGACAACCTGATTACCTTGTATTTACCTCAATGCTTAGAACATTGCGTGGCATAGAGTAAGTCCTTAACAAATACCAACATTATTAACATTATTTTTTAAGCACTTAGTACAGTGTTGTGCAAACAGTAATCACTCAATAAATACAACTGAATGAATGAATGAAAGGTAGATAGAAGATCAACAAGTCTCACATGGGGTTCACACTCTTAATCCCCATTTTACAGATGAGGTAACTGTGGTCCAGCGAAGTGAAGTAACTTGCCCAAGGTCACAGAGCAGACACGCGGCGGAGCCGGGATTAGAACCCAGATCCTTCTGACTTCCGGGCCCGTGCTCCATCCACTAAACCACACTGCTGCTTGTGCGTGCTGGGCTCCCACACAGGTGGACACTGAATGAAGCCAACTTCAACCTCCCCTCCTGGATTAATATTGAGGATGCAGTAGCTATATCTAGGAGGAGAGGGGCAGTGTGGGGGGCAGGGCAGGAGTCGGGGTGGGGAGTTGGGGCAGGGATGTGGAACTTGGGGAGGGTGGAGGAGACTGGTCATCTCATTTACCATGGGCCCTCATTGGAGCGTTTCCAAACTGCCTGCCGATACAGGCCAGAGCACCGGCAATGAAGCACCTCAGCACCGATGAAGCCACCGCCGTGCAGCCAGTCAACCGAGCCAGGTTTTGGAGAAGCCGTGTGACCTAGTAGATAGAGGCACTGGTCTGGGAGTCAGAAGGACCGAGCTTCTAATGCTGGCTCCACCACTCGTCTGCTGTGTGAACTCGGGCAAGTCATTTCACTTCTCGGGGCCTCAGTTCCTCATCTGTAAAATGGGGGTTAAGACTGTGAGCCCTATTGTGGGACGGGGACAGCATCCAACCCAATGATCTTGTACCCACCCCAAAGCTTTAAACAGTGCCTGCCACCTAGTAAGCGCTTCATACCACATTTCTCCCAGGCTTAGCCCACCTCTCTCCCCCCAACTCCTTCCTCCCATCTCCCACCTTCCTCTCATCCCCTTCTCTCCTCCCTCATCCCTCCTTATCCTCCCCTCCCTCTCCTTCTCAATCCTTTCTCCCTTCCCTCCCCCTTCACCTTTCTCCCACCTCCTTCCTTCTCACTTCCTCCCATCTTCCTCTCATCTCCACCCACTTCCTCTCCTTCCACCTCCTTCTCCCCTACCTCTTCCTCCCCCCTCCCTCCTCTCCTGTCCTCCCTCCTTCTTCCCTTAACTTCTCCCTTCCCTCTTCTTCTCCTCCCCTCCTCCCCTCCCATTTCTCTCATCTCTCTCCCACTTCCCTCCAACATCCTTCCAGATTTCCCTCCCTCTTCCGTGTCATTTTCTTCCTCCTTCCATCCATCTCCATCCTTCTTCCCTCCCCACCTCTTTTCCTTTTCTCCCTTTCCAGCTCTTTCCACTTCTCTCTCTCCCCCCCATTAACCTCACCCCCATCCCCCCATCCCCTCCCCTTCAGTTCCCTCTGCCTCCCTCCCTCAGCATTTCTTTGAGGTTTCTGAAGTTTCTGATCTCTTTTATCACCCGAGGCACCACCACTCTGGCCCTCCCTGCTCTTTGCCATTTAGGTTTCTTGGTAGCCCTGTTCCTGCAGCTTGATTTTCTGTTCCCAAGGAAAGTAATCACAAACAGAACACTTGGGAGCAAGGGACAAGGAGACGCTTTTTAAACCCTCTTTAGCCCTCCTATTGTGATGGATGAAATAGGCCGAACAATTGGAGCATATGTCAGCCTAAATCTACGGAGAGGAAAAATAGGCATACCAAAGCTTCCTTGGAAGCCACTTCTTGCAGTTCTGTAGTGCAAGAAGTGTGGGTTGGATTTAGGAACTGTCCAGGGAGGGAAAGCACTGTGAGTCCTCCACCCCCACCCCCGGGGGCCCCGGGGGGGGGGGGGGGGGGCACCAACCCGGGCAAGACCATCCCCAAGGCAGGACCATCTCTGGGGCAACTCCAACCCTAGGGCAGCACCAACCCCAGGGCAAGAGCATCCCTGGGGCTTCACTAGCCAACTGATCAATCAGTAATATTTATTGAGCACTTACTGTGTACAGAGCTCCATACTTACTAATAAAAATAATTATGGTATTTGTTAAACACTTAGTATGTGCCAAGCACTGTTCTAAGCACTGGGATAGATACAAGGTAATCAGGTTATCGTTCATTCATTCAATTGTATTTATTGAGCACTTACTGTGTGCAGAGCACTGTATTAAGCACTTGGTAATAAAGAGAGATGATCCCTGCCCACACCGGGCTTACAGTTTAGAAGGGGGGAGACAAGACATCAAAACAAGTAAACAAGCATCAATATAAATAGAATCATTCATTCATTCAATCGTATTTGTTGAGCGTATACTGTGTGCACAGCACTGTACTAAGCGCTTGGAAAGTACAATCCTGTAACAAATAGAGACAATCCCTACCCAACAGTGGGCTCACAGTCTAGATGCGGGGAGACAGACAACAAAACAAAACAAACAGGCATCAATAGGCTGCTCCTTCTGGGGGAACACAGGGCCACAGGGTGGGTAGACAGGCTCCCCGACCTTCTCACGGGGTTGTACTCTCCCAAGTGCCTAGTACAGTACTCTGCATACAGTTAGCACTCCAAAAATACAATTGACTGAATGAAGGAATGAGTGAATGCTACAACCCAGCAGCCTCATTTCACTCCTTTAATGCCAACCTACTCACCGTACCTTGATCTCATCTATCTTTTATCATCTATCTTACGGCTGACTCCTCAACCACTTCCTGCCTCTGGCCTTGAACTCCCTCCTCCTTCATATCCAACAGATGATCACTCTCCCCACCTTCAAAGCCTTATTAAAATCACATCTCCTCTGAGAGGTCTTTTCCGTTTAAGCCCTCATTTCCCCTACCCCCCTCGCCTTTCATTCAATCGTATTTATTGAGCACTTACTGTGTGCAGAGCACTGTACTAGGCGCTTGGGAAGTACAAGTTGGCAACATATAGAGATGGTCGCTACCCAACAGTGGGCTCACAGTCTGCATTGCCCTCGCACTTGGATTTGTTCGCTTTATTTCACCCGTAGCACTTAGGTGCCTTTCTGTAATTTATTTAAACGTCTGTTTCACGTTCTAGTCTGTAAACCCCTTGTGGGCAGGAAACGTCTACCAAATCTGTTATACTGTGCTCTCCCCAGTGTTTAGTTCAGTGCACTGCCTTTGTTGTAAATGTTCAACGAAGATGATTTGTAGACTGTGAGCCCAATGTTGGGTAGGGACCATCTCTATATGTTGCCAACTTGTACTTCCCAAGCGCTTAGTACAGTGCTCTGCACACAGTAAGCGCTCAATAAATACGACTGAAGGAATGAATGATTGATTGATTGAGAGACCACTGGTGCAGAGGGTGTGCAGAGCACTACACTAGGCACTTGCAAGAGAGCCACAGTAGAGTTAGTCGACAAACACACACACACACACACACACACACACACAAATACTTAAAAGAGGGGGAGGCGGCTGGAGTGGTAGAGGAGCTGCCCTGAATTTCAGCAGCTTCTGTAGGGTGCAGCCTGCTCAGTGAGAAGGGGAAGGAGCAGGGAATGGGAGGAAGAGAAAGAGGGGCTTCTGGCGCCCCCGTCTCACCCCCCCAACCCTCTCTTCTCCTCCACCCCCGCGAAGCAGGCCGGCCCTACCCCCTCTGCCTGCCTCAAAGCCAGGGGAGGGAAGGTCACCGACGGCCGGTCGTTCGTTGGGTAGCCGGCCCCGCCTGGCGAGATCTCCTTCGACAAGTATCCAGGCGACACTGCCCCATTGTTCTGACATCCGGCTTCATTAGCATGCAACAATGGAGCAACCATTCCGCAGAACTCGGACCCATTGTTCCGGGCAGGGCGGCAGTCAGAAGCTCTGCCACTGTCTTGGGCGTGGAGTCGACCTGCTCCCCCCCCAGCCGCACTCCCATTTGGGCAGTGGCCTTGGGAGGCGTGGGACAATCAATCAATCAATCAATCCAACTGTCGTATCCAGGCCTTGATTCTTATATCTGTCTCCTTGCTGACCTCCCTGCCTCCTGTCTCTCCCCATGCCAGTCTCATACTTCACTCTGCTGCCCAGATCGTTTTTCTACAAGAACGCTCAAGCCATGTTTCCCCACTCCTCAAGAACCTCCAGTGGTTGCCCATCCTCCTCCGCATCAAACCTGGCCCCTTTTTCCTCGTGTTGCTACTCTCCTACCACAACCCAGCCGGCACTCTTCACTTCTCTAATGACAACCTACTCATTGTACCTCCATCTCATCTATCTGGTCGCCGACCTCTCACCCACATCCTGCCTCTGGCCCGGAACTCCCTCCCTCTTCGTATCTAACAGACAGATCACTCTTCCCATTTTCAAAGCCTTAGTGAAGGCACATCTCTTCCAAGAGGCCTTCCCTGACTAAGCCTTTCTTTCCTCTTCTCCCACTCCCTTCTGCATCACCCTTACACTTGGATTTGCTCCCTTTATTCACCCCCTTCCTTGGCCCCACATCTCTTTTGCACATAATTGTTTCTGCACATAATTGTTTTTGCACATAATTGCACATAGTTGCACATAATTTCACATAATTTGTTTTTTATCTGTCTCCTTCTCTAGACTGTAAGAGTGTTGTGGGCAGGGAATATGTCTAACAACTCTGTTATATTGTACTCCCCTAAGCACACGCTGGAGAAGAGGTGTGGCTTAGTGGTCAGAGCACGGGCCCTGGGAGCCAGCAGATGTGGGTTCTAATCCTGGCTCCGCCACTTGTCTGATGTGTGACCTTAGGCAAGTTGCTTAACTTCTCTGTGCCTCAGTTACCTCATCTGTAAAATGGGGATTAAGAGGGTGAGCCCCATCTACACTCACTCCCTTGATGAACTCATTCACTCCCAAGGCTTCAACTATCATCTCCATGCAGATGACTGCCAAATCTATATCTCCTCCCTTGTTCTCTGTCCCTCCCTCCAGGCTCACATCTCCTCCTGCCTTCAGGTCATCTGTACTTGGATGTCCTTCTGCCACCTAAAACTCAATGTGCTCAAGACGGAGCTCCTTATCTTCCCTCCCAAACCCTGTTCTCTCCCTGACTTTCCCATCACTGTGGAAGACACAACCATCGCACAAGCCCGCAACCTTGATGTCATCCTTGACTCCGCTCTCTTATTCAATCCACATCCAATCTATCTCCAAAGCCTGCCAGTCCCACCTTCACAACATCACCAAGATCTGCCCTTTCCTCTCCATCCAAACTGCTAACAAGTTAGTATAATCACTCATCCTATTACAGCATCAGCCTCCTTTCTGACCTCCCAACCTCCTGTCTCTCCCCACTTCAGTCCATATTTCACTCTGCTGCCCGGATTATCTTTCTATAGAAACATTCTGGGAATGTCACTCCCCTCCTTAAAAATCTCCAGTGGTTGCCTATCAACCTCCGTATCAAACAAAAACTTCTCACTATTTGCTTCAAAGCTCTCCATCACCTTGCCCTCTCTTACCTCACCTCCCTTCTCTCCTTCTACAACCCAGCCTGTACACTCTGCTCCTCTGGTGCTAACCTTCCCACTGTGCCTCTTTCTCGCCTGTCCCTCCGTAGACCCCTGGCCCATTCCCACCTCTGGCCTGGAACGCCCTCCCTCCTCAAGTCTGTCAAACAATCACACTTCCCTCCAGACTAAGCCCCCCTTTTCCTCAGCTCGCCCTCCCCTCCACATCACCCTGACTCGTTCCCTTTGTTCTACCCCTCCCCACAACAGCCCTTGTGTATATTTATATGTATATGTACATATCTATAATTTTATTTATTCATATTGATGCCTGTTTACTTGTTTTGATATGTATATATCTGGGCATGTCACTCACCTCCTCAAAAATTTCCAGTGGTTGCCTGTCAACCTCTGAATCAAGCAAAAACTCCTCACTCTCAGCTCCAAAGCTCTCTATCACCTCGCCCCCTTCTGCCTCACCTCCCTTCTTTCCTTCTACAGCTCTGCCAGCACCCTCACTCCTCTGCCACTAACGTCCTCACTGTGCCTCGTTCTCGCCTGTCCCACCATCATCCCCTGGCCCACGTCCTTCCCCTGGCCAGGAATGCCCTCCGTCCACACATCCACCAAACTAGCTCTCTACCTCCCTTCAAAGGCCTACTGAGAGTTCACCTCCTCCAGGAGGCCTTCCCAGGCTGAGCCCCCTTTTTCCTCTCCTCCTCCCCTCCCCATCGCCCCCCTGCCCTACCTCCTTCCCCTCCCCACAGCACTTGTATAAATTTGTACATATTTATTACTCTATTTATATTACTTGTACATATTTACTACTCTATTTTATTAATGATGTTCAGATAGCTATAATTCTATTTATTCTGATGGTTTTGACACCTGTCTACATGTTTTGATTTGTTGTCTGTCTCCCCGCATCTAGACTGTGAGCCCACTGTTGGGTAAGGATTGTCTCTATTTGTTATGGAATTGTACTTTCCAAGCGCTTAGTACAGTGCTGTGCACACAGTAAGGGCTCAATAAGTACAAATGAATGAATGAATGAATGCACTACAACAACAAGCAGACACATTCCCGGGCCCGTGTAGTAGGAAATTCTGCATTACCTATGCCCTTGGATCTGTACCCTTAAGAATTTAAAATTCACTCCACCCCCCACCCCCAGCCCCATGGCACTTATGTCCATATCTTTATAGGATGAAATTAAATCTGCTATTTTCTCTATCTGTATTTTAATACCTGTCTCTTCCTCTAGACTGAAACTCCTTGTGGGCAAGGATCATGTCTAGCAGTTCTATTGTACTGTACTCTCACAAGGGCTTAAGTGCAGTGCTCTTCACCCAATAAAAGCTCAAGAAAGACCACCGATTGGTTGATTCTGTGGAGAGGGAGGTGGAGGGGAAGAAAAGGGGGACTAGAAGGGGTGAGAGAGAGGGCTGGACTTGGAGTTTCAGTCCACTAGCTTAGTCCAGGAGGGTTAGGTTAGGGAGGGAGAAGAGAAGGAGGGGGAAGAGGAGGAACAAGAGGAGACAGAGGATCATTTGGGGACCAGGCTGCCACTTTCTCCCCATTCTTGGAGGCATTTACTGACTTCCTGACACTGTGTGCTGAGAGCCTGCGTTGTGCTGAGCACTTGGGAGCACAGAGCAGCAGCAGGACTCCCATTTCCTAATAATAATAATGTTATTTGTTAAATGCTTATTTACTATGAGCCAAGCACTGTATGAAGCACTGGGATAGATACAAGATCATTAGGTGGAATATAGTCCTTGTTCCACATGGAGTTCACAGTCTAGGGGGGAGAGGAGGTATTGAATCCTTATTTTGCAGATGAGGAAACTGAGAAGTTAAGCGAATTGCGGGATGAGAACCCAGGTCCTCTGACTCTAGTCTCCTAGACTGTGAGCCCACTGTTGGGTAGGGACTGTCTCTATATGTTGCCAACTTGTACTTCCCAAGTGCTTAGTACAGTGCTCTGCACACAGTAAGCGCTCAATAAATACGATTGATTGATTGATTGATTGATTGACTCCCAGGCCTTGGCTCTTTCCACTAGGCCACATGGCTTCCCTGCCCTTCCCTTCTTAGGTTGAGAGCCCTCTACCCACCAAGGCACAGGGTCCATATCTAATTCCCACTTGTGTATTCTTCCCCAGTGCTTACTACAGTGCTCTGCACAAAGTGCTTAATAAATGCTTATACTACTCCTCCAGGAGCTCAGCATTCTGCTCTTTTGGGGCCAGAAGGTCAGGTCATTGCTGACAGGGCAGGGAATCGCCCCCTGATGCCCATGGTGGGGCCTGGACCCTCCTCCTGGTTGGCGGTGCCACCCATGCCATGCCCTGGAGAGGAGACGCCTTTGTGGAGCCCGCCAGCCTGCTGGCAGCAGTGCCTGGACGGGGCTTGTCGAGGCAGGTCGGCCCCTAGCTGGGCCCTGGTAGTAGCGCTGGAAGGGGCCTAGGATTGGGTAAGACTCTGGTGGACCGGGGACTCCCTGTTCGGTCCCTGCCGGCCCCTCTGGGCCAACCCCTTGATACCACTGGGCAGCAGCTGCTGCTGCTTTACCAATCTCAGAAAAAGTGGGAGGGTAGGTGTGGCTTTGGGGCATCTGGATGGTCATGGTGTTGGCCAGGGCATTGGGCATATTAATGTGCTGAAGGAGGAGGATTGGAGAGGGTTAGGTTAGGGAGGGGGAAGAGAAGGAGGAGGCGGGAGAGGAATAATAATAATAACTGTGCTATTTGTTAAGCGTTTACTATGTGCCAGACACTACAAGATAATCAGATTGGACACAGTCCATGTCCCACATGGGACTCACAGTCTTAATCCCCATTCCAGGGATGAGGAAACTGAGGCACAGAGAAGTTAAGTCACTTACCCAAGGTCACACAGCAGACAAGTGGCAGGGTCAGGATTAGAACCCAGATCCTTCGGACTCCCAGGCTTATGTTCCATCCACTCGGCAATGCTTCTTCTCTTCCCCCTCCCCATCCTCCTCTTCCACTTCGCCCTCCTTCTCCTCCTCTTCCTCTTCTTTTTTTTTCCTCCTCCTCCAACTCCTCTTCCCCTGCTTCCTCCTTCTCCCCCTCTTCTCCTTCTCCTCCTCCTCCTCCTTCCTTTGAACTTTCCTGTCTTTGCCAGTAACACCACTGGCCTCCCTTTCCTAGAAATCCACAACCTTTTTGCCACCTTCCATGCCTCACTGCCTGTCAGCTCACTCACGCATTCAACGTCAAAATCTTGTCCATTCTTCCTCCATGACATCTCTCAGATATGGCTCTTCTTTTCCCCTCCCTGGTCCAGGCTCTGGTTATATTAAGGCTAGACTAACACCCATCTCCCTTCCTCCAGCCTCTCCCCATTCTGCTCTCTATGCCTTGCTGCCACACCAGTCTGCATTGCATTGTTTCTCTACTCCTCTGAACCCTCCGCCTCCCCACCTCCCCACCTCCCCACCTCCCTCCACAACAAACAGAAGCCCCTGACCTTTGCTTTCATGGCTGGCCATGAGCTTTCCAGCTTACAAATCGGCTCTCCTCATCCACTGCTCTCCGGCTCACACTCTTCACTAATAATCAGAATTGTGCTTTTTGCTAAGCACTTACTATGTGCCAAGAACTATGCTAAGTGCTGGAGGCAGATAGCATAATATCCAGTCAGACACAATCCCTGTCTCACAAGAGGCCCATACCCGTGCCACCCTGATTTCTCAGGCTCCACCCAAGCTCACCTACTTTCAACTCTTCTGCCTCTAGCTCAGGCTGCTCCGACCCAGACCCACAAGGTCACAGCTCTTCCCCACGTCTCAGAATGCCCCACCTCCTCCAGAATGCCCTTCCTGATTAAGTCCGGCAGCCCAATCGTGATTCCAGCTGCTTGCCCTGCTATACTTGATTCTTGTTCTTCCTCTGGCCTCCACTAATCCCCTTTTGAATTATCACCATCTTGAGGGCGGGGAACGAACATCTTGCTGCCATTCTCAAGCAACTGGCAATATGCCTGACACCCAGTAGGTTCTTGGTGACGACCTTTTAGACTGTGAGTCCGCTGTTGGGTAGGGACTGTCTCTATATGCTGCCAACTTGTACTTCCCAAGCGCTTAGTACAGTGCTCTGCACACAGTAAGCGCTCAATAAATATGATTGATTTATTGATTGATTGATTTATTGATTGATTGATTGACCTGGATCAGCAAAAAGAAGGGCACGAGGATGAGGCTGAGATTAGTCAGGACTGACTTTTCTGGCATCTTTCTGTGGCTTCTAGGACCTGTGGACTGCTACCTGTGCCACTGAGACCTAGGAAGCCCTTTTGTGCCCAGCCCCTGGACACAGACTCCTTACTGGACTGGGGGGATGAGGGATCCTCTCCCGGCTGGCCAGTCCTCATAATAATAATAATGATGGCATTCGTTAAGTGCTTACTATGTGCCGAGCACTGTTCTAAGCGCTGGGGTAGATACAAGGTAATCAGGTTGGCCCAAGTGGGGCTCACAGTCTTAATCCTCATTTTACAGATGAGGGAACTGAGGCACAGAGAAGTCAAGTGACTTGCCCAAAGTCACACGGCTGGTCAGTGGCGGACCCGGGATTAGAACCCACGACCTCTGACTCCCAAGCCTGTGCCCTTTCCACTAAGCAACGCTGCTTCTCTGAACCAGGAACCAGAGACCTGAGTCCATCTCTGTGGGCTGGTCGTCTCTCCCTGCTGGCCGGTCCAGGAGCCAGGGACCCAAATCCGCCTCTGCCCGAGCGAGGGACCCAGTTTGCCTCTGCCCCTCCTCTGCTGGTTGGTCATCCGTGGCGCAGTGGAAAGAGCACGGGCTTGGGAGTCAGAGGATATGGGTTGTAATCCCGGCTCCACCACTTGTCTGCTTTGTGACTTTGGGAAAGCCACTTAACTTCTCTGTGCCTCAGTTGCCTCATCTGTAAAATGGGATTAAGACTGAGCCCCACGTGGGACAACCTGATTACCTTGTGTCTACCCCAGCACTTAGAACAGTGCTCGGCACATAGTAAACACTTAACAAATATCATAGTTATTACTATTACTATTATTATCTCCCGGCCAGCCAGTTCCCAGGAGCCAGGGACCAAATCTGCCTCTGCTCCTCCCTTGCAGGGCTGGCCCTCTCCCCGTCAGGAGCCAGGGACCCAAGTCTGCCCCTGCTAGCCTTTCCTCTCCCCGTCAGCTGGTCCCCAGCATCCAGGGACCTAGTTCTGCCTCTGGCCCTCTGCTGCTGGCGGGTCCCCAGGAGCCAGGTACCTGAATCCACCTCTGCCCCTACCCACTGTGCTCTCTGACTCCTGCCATGCCCTGGCCAGGCTTCCATTCTGTGCAAGTGAACTAGCAAGCGAGACCAGCTAAACCTGCTTCCCGTGGAGCAGCTGGGGCGGGCCGGGCAGAGCAGGGCCGAGCATGCAGGCCTACCTCCTTCTCCCCCCGCCCCACCCCCCCCCACGCACCAGGCAGATAGTGGCCTCAGGGCCTCAGTGCCAGGGAGTCCCAGGTACCCTCCAGGCTCCTAGCTCTTATTCATCAGGCCCCTCCGATGCTTGGATCGCCTTTCTAAAGTATCCTTCTCAACCTGCCATTCCACATTTTGAAAGCCGCCACCAGCTCCCCACTTCGCTCTGCATAGAGCAGAAACTTCCGACCACTGGAGGCTTCGAGACTGGCCCCGTTCTCTACACCTTTCATATCTGCTCTTTTCCCTGGCTACTCCCAGCTCCATTACATTGTAAGCCCTCTGAGGGCAGGGAACATGTGTCTTGACTACGATTGCACTCCCTCATGCAATTATCAGTGCACCGCTTGACACACAGCAGGTGACAGTGCTCTGCACACGATAGACACTCATTACAGTAGACACTCCTCAAAAATCTCCAGTGGCTACCAATCAATCTACGCATCAGGCAGAAACTCCTCACCCTCGGCTTCAAGACTGTCCATCACCTCGCCCCTGCCTACCTCACCTCCCTTCTCTCCTTCTACAACCCAGCCTGCACCCTCCGCTCCTCTGCCGCTAATCTCCTCACCGTGCCTCATTCTCGCCTGTCCCGCCGTCAACCACGTCATCCCCCTGGCCTGGAATGCCCTCCCTCCCCACATCCGCCAAGCTAGCTCTCTTCCTCCCTTCAAGGCCCTACTGAGAGCTCACCTCCTACAGGAGGCCTTCCCAGACTGAGCCCCCTCCTTCCTCTCCCCCTCTCCTCCTCTCCATCCCCCCCGCCGTACCTCCTTCCCCTTCCCCACAGCACCTGTATATATGTATATATGTTTGTACGTATTTATTACTCTATTTATTTATTTATTTTACTTATACATAGCTATTCTATTTATTTTATTTTGTTAATATGTTTGTTTTGTTCTCTGTCTCCCCCTTCTAGACTGTGAGCCCACTCTTGGGTAGGGACTGTCTCTATATGTTGCCAACTTGTACTTCCCAAGCGCTTAGTACAGTGCTCTGCACACAGTAAGCGCTCAATAAATATGATTGATTGATTGATTGATTACAGTGTTTGGCACACAACAGGTGCCAATGCTCTGCACACAGTAGACACCCAGTGTAGTACTCAGCATATGGCAGGTGCCAGTGCTCTATACACAGTAGGCACCAAATACAGTGCTCGGCACACAGCAGATGTCCAGCTGCATCCAAATCACATCTCTTTCAGGAGGCCTTCCTGGACTAGGCCCTTTCTTCCCCTATTTACTCTCCCTTCTGCATCATCTATGCACCCGGGTCTGTACCTGTACCCCCTAAACACTTTGATTTTCACCCCTCCCCCAGCCCCACAACACATACATCCATATCCATCTATAATTTATTTTAATGTCTGTGTCTCACTCTAGTCTGTAAGCTACAAAAATTGTGTCTACCTACTCTGTAGTAATGTACTTTTCCAAGCTCTTAGTCCAGTGCTTTGCACACAGTAAGTGTCCAATAAATACCTCTGACTGGTGGATGACCAAAATCGGATCCTCTCCAGGCCCCGACCTTGGAATTCCCTTTCTTTTTCACTTTGCCAGGGCCTGATTGTGCAGACGTTTAGGCATATGGACTCTTCTTGGACGGACAGCCAGCATCCCCCACCACCCAACATCCCGGGCCCTCCCAGGAATCCCACCTGGTCCTTCCGGGCAAGACGCCAGAGCCCCCCCTCCCCAGCAAATCAGCAAAGCTCCAAGAACGCCTTTGGTGCCAGACTATGGCTGCATTGTCCGTTTGCTTCTGAGTCTGAGCATGCTTGGGGCCCCGCCTCATTCATTCATTCATTCATTCAATCGTATACTGAGCGCATACTGTGTGCAGAGCACTGTACTAAGTGCTTGGAAAGTACAATACAGCAATAGAGACAATCCCTGCCCACAACAGGTTTATAGTCTGGTGGGGGGAGGGGAGACAGACATCAAAACAAGTAAACAGGCATCAATATAAATAAATGGAATTAAAATAATTATGGAATTATAGTTATATACATTTATAAATGAGTACTGTGGGGCGGGGGGAGCAAAGGGAGTGAGTTGAGGTGATGCAGAAGGGAGGGGAAGCTGAGGAAAAGGGCTTAGTCTGGGAAGGCCTTTTGGAGGAGGTGCACCTTCAGTAGGGTTTTGAAGGTGGGAAGAGTGATTGTTTGGTGGATTTGAGGAGGGGGGGTATTCCAGGCCAGAGGTAGGACGTGGGCCAGGGGTCGGCGGCGAGACAGGCAAGACCGAGGCACAGTGCGAAGTTTATTCATTCATTTATTCAGTCATATTTATTGAGTGCTTACTGTGTGCAGAACACTGTACTAAGCGCTTGGGAGTACAAGTCGGCAACATATAGAGACGGTCCCCACCCAACAACGGGCTCACAGTCTAGAAGACGGGCTAGAACCAGAGGAGCAGAGTGTGTGGGCTGGGAAGTAGAAGGAGAGAAGGGAGGTGAGATAAGAAGGGGCGAGGAGACGGAGAGCTTCGAAGCAAATAGTGAGGATTTTTTGTTTGATACAGAGGTTGATAGGTAACCACTGGAGATTTTTGAGGAGGGGGCTAACATGTCTTGAACATTTCTGTAAAAAGATAATCCAAGCAGTGGAGTGAAGTATGGATTGAAGTGGGAAGAGACAGGAGGTTGGTAGGTCAGAAAGGAGGCTGATGCAGTAATCCAGTCTGGATAGGATGAGTGTATTAACGTGGTAGCGGTTCGGATGGAGAGTCAAGGGCGGATCTTGGTGATGTTGTGAAGGTGAGACCAGCAGGCTTTGGCGATGGATTGGATACGTGGATTGAATGAGAGAGCGGAGTCAAGGATGACACCAAGGTTGCGGGCTTGTAAGATGGGAAGGATGGTTGTGGCGTCCACAGTGAAGGGAAAGTTGGGAAGGAAGATAAGGAGCTTTGTCTTGGACTTGTTGAGTTTGAGGTGGTGAGAGGACATTCAAGTAGAGTATAGTAGGTCAGTGGCCTCACTGACCGCTGGGCTTTGGGTACTGTCCCCTGGGCTATTGGCAGCAACCACTTGATGCTGAGATCTAGGAGCTGATTACTGGGCCAGAGCAGGGGCCTGTCCCGAGGGTGTCATGTTTCCCATTGTCTCCATTTGGACCCTTGCCCTTGGCAAAAGAGGTTTCAGCATTGCGGGAGGAAGGTAAACTCCTTACCACCGGCTTTAAAGCAGTCAGTCGCCCCGCCCCCTCCTGTTACCTCACTGTTCTCAACGCAGCCCACACACTTTGCTCCTCTAATGGCAACCTACTTCACTGTACCTCGATCTCGTCTATCTTGCCAGCGACCGCCTCGCCTACATCCTGCCTCTGGCCTGAGATGCCCTCTCCCTTCACATCCAACAAACTGATCACTCTCCCCAAATTCAAAGCCTCATTGAAATCACATCTCCTCCAAGAGGCCTTCCCTAAGTCCCCAATTCCTCTCCTCCCACTCCCTTCTGTGTCAGCCCTGCACCTGGATTTGTACCCTTTATTTACCCCACCCTCAGCCCCACAGTACTTATGTCCATATCCGTAATTTATTTATTTATAATTCATGTCTGCCTTCCCCTCTAGACTGTAAGAGCGCCTTGTCGGCAGTGAACCTGCCTAACAAATCTGTTATGTTGTACACTCCAAAGCACTTAGTAAAGTCCCTGCACATAGTAAATGCTCAGCAAATATGATTGAGAAAGGTGCTCTCTCTCTCTCTCTCTCTCTCTCTCTCTCTCTCTCTCTCTCTCTCTCTCTCCCTCTCTCCGAGTCACCTGCCAGAAGCTGGGCCCTCAGGAAAGTCAGAGGCAGAGAGTCCCAGAGGTCTTGGGTGCTTTTTTGGCCAGAAGCCTTCTCGACTTCCTGCCCAGTCCGAGCAGTCAGTAAGCCCATTTACCTCTGTCCTTGCTGCAGAAGGGGAAAGATTCCTCACTGCCTGGGGCCCATGAAGAAAGGCAGCAGGCCGTTCAGGACCGTCCAGGCTCCTGTAGTCTGTGGAGCCCAGCATCAGGTAGCTCCTGGCAGGTGGGAGAGGCAGAGCTCATTTACCAGGGACGTTTTGGCCAAAGGCTATTTGTATCCAATTTGCATGGCATTGATCCACGACCTTTACATTCCCCCATCTATCTGATGAGAGGATATCTAAAGAGAAGCATTGTGGCTTAATGGATAGAACATGGTCCTGGGAGTCAGGACGACCTGGGTTCTAACACCAGCTCTGCCCGCATGTTTTTTGCCAATTGCTTGCTGTGTGACCCTGGGCAAGTCACTGCTTGTTTACTTGTTTTGATGTCTGTCTCCCCGCTTCTAGACTATGAGCCCGTTGTTAGGTAGAGATGGTCTCTATTGCCGAATTGTACATTCTAAGCTCTCAGTACAGCGCTCTGCACACAGTAAGCGCTCAATAAATATGATTGAAGGAATGAATGAATGAACTTAATTTATCTGGGCCTCAGTTTCCTCATCTGTAAAATGAGGATGAAGAACTGTGAGCCCCATGTGGGACAGGGACTGTGTCCAACAGGGTTAGCTCGTGTCTACTCCAGCCCTTAGAACAGTGCTTGGCACATAGTAAGTGCTTAACAAGTACAATAATTATTATCTGCGCCCCCTCCACCTCCTGCCACTCCCTCAGCCTCCCTCCACCCCTCTCTGCTTCCTGCAAACCCCTTTATTCTCTCCACCTCTGACCTACTCCGCTTCCTTTATTAACCCCCTCCATCCCTTGCCACCTCCCTCCACCTTGCACCGTGTCCTGCCCTGTCCCACTCTCTTTTTTATGGTATCTTTTAGTGCTTACTATGTGTCAAACACTTTTCTAAAGTGCTGGGGTAAGTACAAGTTAATTAGGTCAGACACAATCCCTGTCCCACGTGAGGCTCTCGCAGTCTAAGTAGGAGGGAGAACAGCTATTGAATCCCCATTTTACAGTTGAGGAAACTGATGCAAGGAAAAGTTAAGTGACTGGCTCAAGGTCACACAGCAAGCAATTGGCAAAGCTGGGATTAGATCTCCCTCTGATTCCCGGCCCCTGCTCTTTCCACTAGACTATGCTGCTTTGGGGGGGAAAGCTCTCCCCACCCAGAAGCCAGCAATGTCTCAGAAATGCCATTGCCTGGGTCAGAACGCCCAAACAAGGAATGATGCATTCATTCCACCATGTTCGTGTTTATTAAATGACAAGGTTTGGGAATGCTTTATTAGTTTGCTTGGCTAACAGCAGTATGATTTTGATTCTTTGGGAAAGACCAGTTCACTGTAGCTGCATTGAATCTCTTGCTTTGCCGGTAAAAGAAAAATATGCACACTGAAATGTTTGTTTTGAAAAATTTATTCATTCATTCGATTTTATTTATTAAGGGCTTACTTGTGTGCACAGCACTGTACTAAGCAGTTGGGAAAGTACAGTATAAGCAATAAAGAGTGACAGTGAAGCCGAGTCTGGGAAAACCAAAGACCAAAGTCAACAGCCTCTTCAGAGAATCACTCATCCTGTTCCCTGACATTGCCCTGGGGGCCCGGAGAGCCTTGGAGTGGGGTAGGGATCAGAACACACTCGAGTCCCGGGCCATGCTCCACCGGGCCCCCGATGGGATGAAACCCTCATAGATGAAACCCCGGTACGACAAGGCTCCCAATAGGATGAAGCCCCTGATAAAACGAGATCCCTGACAGGATGAGGCCGGGATGGGATCAGACCCCCGATGGGACAAGGCCGGGATGGGATGAGACACCTGACAGGACGAGGCCCGGAATGGGATCAGACCCCTGACGGGACAAGGCCAGGACGGGATGAGACACATGACAGGACGAGGCCCGGAATGGGATCAGACCCCTGACGGGACAAGGCCAGGACGGGATGAGACACCTGACAGGACGAGGCCCGGACAGGACGAAACCCCTGACCAGACGAGGCCCAGATAGGACGAGATCCCAGACAGGATGAAACCCCGCTAGACCCCAGACAAGATGCCAAGTGTGAACTCAGTCCCCCAGCTCGTGCGCCGTGGAGCTGGCTCCTAGCCCCTCGCGTTGGTTTGTTTCGTTTGTTTTGTTTTTCGATGGCATTTGTTAAGCGCTTACTATGTGCAGAGCACTGTTCTAAGCGCTGGGGGGGGGGGTACGTGGTGATCAAATTGTCCCACGTGGGGCTCACAGTCTTAATCCCCATTTTACAGATGAGGTAACTGAGGCTTGGAGAAGTTAAGTGACCCCTCTGCCACAGGCCTCCGAGACGGTGCCCATCAGGAACACTGACACCTCGCTGTCTCCGTACCTGCCAGGGACAGAGAGCCGTAGGGACAACCCTAGGGGTAGGGACCAGGGCTCCTGCCCCTGCCCAACTCCTCGTGGGCCCAGGCTGGGGTACCTGGAGGTCCAACGTCGAAGAGATCGGGGAGCCCCGCGGTTACCCCACCTCGCTGCCAACCCGGCCAGGCGCTTAGTACAGTGCCCTGCACACGGTTAGCGCTCAATGAATAGGATTGAACGAATGACCGTCCGCCAGACCCGGCCTGCCTCGGGACGATTAACCCGTTCGGCTCCCGGCGGGTGCAGGTGCAGGTGCAGGTGCAGGTGCAGGGGGGCGGGGCCGAGCACAGAACGGGGCGGAGTCCCGTGCAGGAGGGAGGGGCGGGGCCCGGGGAAGGATGCGGGAAGGGGCGGAGTCACGGAGTTCAAACGCTCAGTGCAGTGCTCTGCACACAGGAAGCGCTCAATAAATAGGGTTGAATGAATGAATGAGTCGGACGCAGGAGGGGGCGGGGTCGGATGCAGAAGGGGCGGAGTCAGGTGCCGGCGGGATCGAGTGGGCGGCTGGGCCGGCGCCGACCCTCCCCTCCCCTCCCCGGTCCTCCTCCTCCTCCTCCTCCTCCTCCTCCTCCTCCTCCTCCTCCTCCTCGTCGTCCCCTCCCCCAGGGGACTCCCGCCGGTGGCGGCGGGGCGGAGGCGTTGGGAGGGAGGGAGGGAGGGGCGCGGACATGGCGGCCAACATGTACCGGGTCGGAGGTAGGAGCCCCACGGGGCCGGGCCGGGCCGGGCCGGGCCGGGCAGGGCCGAGCAGCCAGACTAACCCTAATCCCGACCCCCGGGCCCCCGGGCCCCCGGGCCCCCGGGCGGGGCGGGGCGGGGAATCGGCCCGGTGGGGGGGTGAGGGGCTGGGGGGGCCGGGGCCGGGCCTCTTTCCCTGTCGGGTGGACAGGATCCTCCCCACCCCGCCCCGCCCCGCCCGTGGGGGGGGAGGAACTTGGTGCCTTGTGGCTTGGACCAGGGGGATGAAGAAGGGCCGCCCCATGCCCTGGGCCCGAGCGCCCGCTCCTCCGGACCCCCGTCCCCCGGCCTCCCCCTCCCCCTCGGCCCCTTCTCAAGGACCCGCCCGCAGGAGGACCCGGCCTGGGCAGGGGCAGGGGCAGGGCAGGGGGTGGGCAGGGGCTGGGCAGGGCAGGGGGTGGGCTGGGCAAGGCAGGGCATGAGGTCTCCGTCCCCCAGCGCGGGTCTGGGGGTCCCGAACGGAGGAGGGAGGCAAGCGAGGCCTCACACCCCACCCCCCCACCCCCCGCCCCCGCCTGCCCGGCCCGGGTCCGACCTGAGGTCCGACCTGAGGTCCGACGCTCCCGCCTGCCCGGGACCGGGAGAGCTGGGCCCCTCGGCCGGGCAGACACTCCCGGGGAGCCTGGATGGGGGAGCCGGAGCCGGAGCCGGGGGGCGGGGGGGGGAGAGAGAGAGGGGAGAGAGAACGTATGTGTATCGGGGAGGGAGACTCTGTGTGTGTGTGTGTGTGTGTGTGCTGGAGAGGGAGACTTTTGGGGAGGGAGACTCTGTGTGTGTGTGTGTGTGTGTGTGTGTGTGTGTGTATTGGGGAGGGAGACTATGTCTGTTGGGACCCGTGTGTGTATTGGGGAGGGAGACTGTGTGGTGTGTTGGGACCCGTGTGTGTATTGGGGAGGGAGACTGCGTGTGTGTTGGGACCCGTGTGTGTATTGGGGAGGGAGACTGTGTGTGTTGGGACCCGTGTGTGTATTGGGGAGGGAGACTGTGTGTGTGTTGGGACCCGTGTGTGTATTGGGGAGGGAGACTGTGTGTGTGTTGGGACCCGTGTGTGTATTGGGGAGGGAGACTGTGTGTGTGTGTGTGTGTGTGTGTGTGTGTTGGGACTGTGTGTTGGAAAGGAAGAGTGTGTGTGTGTTTTGGGGAGGGAGACTGTGTGTGTGTGTGTGTGTGTGTGTGTGTGTGTGTTGGGGAGGGAGACTCTGTGTGTGTGTGTGTGTGTGTGTATTGGGGAGGGAGACCCTGTGTGTGTGTGTTGGGACTCTGTGTGTATTGGGGAGGGAGACTGTGTGTGTGTGTGTGTGTGTGTTTTGGGACTGTGTTGGAAAGGGAGACTGTGTGTGTGTTGGAGAGGGAGACTGTTGGGGAGGGAGATTGTGTGTGTGTGTGTGTGTGTGTGTGTGTATTGGCGAGGGAGACTGTTTTCGGGAGGGAGACTCTGTGTTGGGGAGAGAGACTCTATGTGTGTATTGGGGAGGGAGACGTGTGTGTGTGTGTGTGTGTGTGTGTGTGTATTGGGGAGGGAGACTGTGTGTGTTGGGACTGTTGGAAAGTGAGACTGTGTGTTGGAGAGGGAGACTGTGTGTTGGGGAGGGAGACTGTGTGCATGTAATAACAATAATGATGGTATTTATTAAGCGCTTACTATGTGCCAAGCACTGTTCTAAGCACTGGTGTAGATACAAGTTAATCAGGTTGTCCCACGTGGGGCTCACAGTCTTAATCCCCTTTTTACAGATGAGGGAACTGAGGCACAGAGAAGTGAAGTGACTTGCCCAAAGTCACGCAGCTGACAAGTGGCAGAGCCGGGATTAGGACCCACAACCTCTGACTCCCAAGCCTGTACTCTTCCCACTGAGCCATTGTGTGTGTGTGTGTGTTTGGGAGGGAGACTGTGTGTTTTGGAGGGAGGCACTATGTTTTGTTGTTTTTTTTAAATATTTGTTAAGTGTTTACTATTTTCCAGGCACTGTACAAAGCACTGGGGTAGATACGAGCCAATCAGATTGGACACAGTCCCTGTCCCACATGGGACTCACATCCCCATTTTACACATGAGGAAAGTGAGGCAAAGAGAAGTTAAGCAACTTGCCCAGGGTCACACAGCAGACTGGTGGTTGAGCTGGGATTAGAATCCAGGGTCTTCTGACTCCCAGGCCGGGGCTCTGTCCAGTGGGCCACCACTGCTCCTGTGTTGGGGGCGACACTGTGTGTGTGTGTGTGTGTGTGTGTGTGTGTGTGTGTGTGTGTGTAGGAGAGGCACTGTGTGCGCAGGGGAGTGGAAGCACTGTAAGCGTGGGGGGTGGCACTGTAGCATTTGTGTTGGGGAGAGGCACCGTACATGTATTGGAAGGGAGACACTGTATGTGTGTTGGAGGGAAACACTGTTGATGTACTGGGAAGAGGCCCTGTACGTGTGATGGAGAGGAGGCCCTGTACATGACGGAGGGAAGGCCCTGATGGTGGGGAGGCCCTGTATTTGTGTGATGGAGAGGAGGCCCTGTACATGACGGAGGGAAGGCCCTGCAGGCGTGATGGTGGGGAGGCCCTGTATTTGTGTTGGAGGGGAGGCCGCTTGTGTGTGTGTGTGTGTGTGTGTGTGTGTGTGTGTGTGTTTGTTGAGGGGGAGGCACTATGCTTGCATGCTGAGGGGAGATACTGTGTGTATTTGAGTGTACTGGGGGGAGACGCTATGCCTGAGTGTGTGTTCAGTCGTATTTATTGAGCACTCACTGGATGCAGAGCACTGTACTAGTGCAGAGCACGCTGGAGAAGCAGCGTGGCTCAGTGGAAAAAGCACTGGGCTTGGGAATCAGAGGTCATGGGTTCAAATGCCGGCTCTGCCTCTCGTCAGCTGTGTGACTTTGGGCAAATCACTTAACTTCTCTGGGCCTCAGTTACTTCATCTGTAAAATGGGGATTACGATTGTGAGCCCTACATTGATTCATTCATTTATTCAATCGAATTTATTGAGCGCTTACTGTGTGCAGAGCACTATACTAAGCGCTTGGGAAGTACAAGTTTGCAACATATAGAGACGGTCCCTACCCAACAGTGGGCTCACAGTCTAGAAGGGGGAGACAGACAACAAAACAAAACATGCAAACCAAATAAAATAAATAGAATAAATATGTACAAGTAAAATAAGTAGAGTAATAAATATGTACAAACATATATACATATATACAGGTGCTGTGGGGAGGGGAAGGAGGTAAGGCGGGGGAGATGGGGAGGGGGGAGGAGGGGGAGAGGAAAGAGGGGGCTCAGTCTGGGAAGGCCTTCTGGAGGAGGTGAGCTCTCAGTAAGGCTTTGAAGGGAGGAAGAGAGCTAGCTTGGCGGATGTGCGGAGGGAGGGCATTCCGGGCCAGGGGGAGGACGTGGGCCGGGGGTCGACGGCAGGACGGGCGAGAACGAGGTACGGTGAGGAGATTAGCGGCGGAGGAGTGGAGGGTGTGGGATGGGCTGGAGAAGGAGAGAAGGGAGGTGAGGTAGGAGGGGGCGAGGGGATGGACAGCCTTGAAGCCGAGGGTGAGGAGTTTTTGCCCGATGCGTAGGTTGATTGGTAGCCACTGGAGATTTTTGAGGAGGGGAGTAACATGCCCAGAGCATTTCTGCACAAGGACAATCCGGGAAGCGGCGTGAAGTATGGATTGAAGTGGGGAGAGACAGGAGGATGGGAGATCGGAGAGGAGACTGATGCAGTAATACAGTCGGGGTAGGATGAGAGATTGAACGAGTAGGATAGCGGTTTGGATGGAGAGGAAAGGGCGGATCTTGGCGATATTGCGGAGGTGAGACCAGCAGGATTTGGTGACCGATTGGATGTGAGGGGTGAACAAGAGAGCGGGGTCGAGGATGACACCAAGTTTGCGGGCTTGTGAGACAGGAAGGATGGTAGTGCCATCTACAGTGATGGGAAAGTCAGGGAGAGGGCAGGGTTTGGGAGGGAAGATAAGGAGTTCAGTCTTGGACATATTGAGTTTTAGATGGCGGGCAGACATCCAGATGGAGATGTCCTGAAGGCACGAGGAGATGCGATCCTAGAGGAAGGGAGAGACAGCAGCGGCAGAGATGTAGATTTGGGTGTCATCAGCTTAGAGATGATAGTTGAAGCTGTGGGAGCGAATGAGTTCACCAAGGCAGTGAGTGTAGGGAGAGAACAGAAGGGGACTGAGAACTGACCCTTGAGGAACCCCTACAGTAAGGGGATGGGAGGGGGAGGAGGAGCCCACAAAGGATACTGAGAATGAACGGCCAGAGAGATAAGAGGAGACCCAGGAGAGAACAGAGTCTGTGAAGCCAAGGTTGGATAGCGTGTTGAGGAGAAGGGGGTGGTCCACAGTGTGAAAGGCAGCTGAGAGGTCGAGGAGGATTAGGATAGAGTAGGAGCCGTTGGATTTGGCAAGCAGGAGGTCATTGGTGACCTTTGAGAGGGCAGTTTCCATGGAATGTAGGGGACGGAAGCCAGATTGGAGGGAGTTGAGGAGAGAGTTGTCGTTGAGGAATTCGAGGCAGCGTGTGTAGATGACTCATTCAAGGGACATGGGACAACCTGATCACCTTGTATCTTCCCCAGGGCTTAGAACAGTGCTTTGCACATAGTAAGCACTTAACAAATACCAAAATTATTATCATTATTATTATTACTGAGTACTTGGGAGATTACAATGTAACAATAAACAGACACATTCCCTGCCCACAGTGAGCTTACAGTCTAGAGAGGGAGACAGACATTAATATAAATAAATGAGTTACAGATATGTGCATAAGTGATGTGGGGCTGGGTGGGAGACACTGTGTGTGTCTAGTCCTGTAGAGACTGTGTGTGGGAGACGGAATGTATGAGCAGGGGGAGGGGGGGAAACAGAGAGAGAAAGAGTGTCAGGGGGAGGCAGTGAGACAGAGTGCATTCCAAGTCAACTTTATACTCTGGATAAAATCCCAAAAGTCCCCATAGTCAATCAATCAAACATATTTATTGAACGCTTACTGTGTGCAGAGCATGGTACTAAGCGCTTGGAAGAGTAGACTGTAGCAAGAAGTATTTACAGATAGGTTTGTGTGTGTGTGCATGTGCGTGTGTGCGAGCACACGCATCCACACATGTGGAGGGATGGTCCTCTCCCCTTCGGGCTCAGCAGGCTGGAGCCAGGAAAGATCCCTCACGGGTCATGGCCATGTTGCCATCCCCATCGGGGAAGCAGG